>NW_022589781.1:6057857-6457047 GCF_004348235.1 Phoca vitulina | reverse complement strand
AGTCCTTTGGGTTTTCCACATAAAGTATCATATCATGTGCAAAGAGTGAGAGTTTGACTTCTTCTTTGCCAATTCGGATGCCTTTTATTTCTTTTTGTTGTCTGATTGCTGTGGCTAGGACTTCTAGTACTGTGTTGAACAGCAGTGGTGAGAGTGGACATCCCTGCCATGTTCCTGACCTTAGGGGAAAAGCTCTCAGTTTTCCCCATTAAAAATGATATTCGCTGTGGGTTTTTCATAGATGGCTTTTATGATACTGAGGTATGTACCCTCTATGCCTACACCATGAAGAGTTTTAATCATGAAAGGAGGCTGTACTTTGTCTAATGCTTTTTCTGCATCTATTGAGAGGATCATATTGTTCTTGTCCTTTCTTTTATTAATGTAGTGTATCACGTTGATTTGCAGATATTGAACCACCTTGTAGCCCAGGAATCAATCCCACTTGGTTGTGGTGAATAATCCTTTTAATGTACCGTTGGATCCTATTGGCTAGCATTTGGGTGAGAATTTTGGCATCCATGTTCATCAGGGAGGGATATTAGTCTGTAATTCTACTTTTGGTGGGGTTTTTGTCTGGTGGGGGGATCAGGGTAATGCTGGCCTCATAAAAAGTGTGGAAGTTTTCCTTCCGTTTCCATTTTTTGGAACAGTTTCAGAAGAATAGGTATTAATTCTTCTTTAAATGTTTGGTAGAATTCCCCAGGGAAGCCATCTGGCCCTGGGCTCTTGTTGGGAGTTTTTTGAGGACTGCTTCAATTTTCTTGCTGGTTATGGGTCTGTTCAGGTGTTCTGTTTCTTCCTGGTTCAGTTTTGGTAGTTTATATGTCTCTAGGAATGCATCCATGTCTTCCAGATTGTCTAATTTGTTGTCATATAGTTGCTCATAATATGTTCTTATAATTGTTTATATTTCTTTGGTGTTGGTTGTGATCTGTCCTCTTTCATTCATGATTTTATTTATTTGGGTCCTTTCTCTTTTCTTTTTGAGAGGTCTGGCCAGGGGTTTATCAATCTTGTTACTTCTTTCAAAGAACGGGCCTAGTTTTGTTGTTCTGTTTTCCTGTTCTTTTGGTTTCTATTTCATTGATCTGCTCTGATCTTTATTTCTCTCCTCCTGCTGGGTTTAGGCTTTATTTGCTATTCTTTCTCCAGCTCCTTTAGGTGTAGGGTTAGGTTGTATATTTGAGACCTTTCTTGTTTCTTGAGAAAAGTTGTATCACTATATACTTTGCTCTTAGGACTGCCTTTGCTGCATCCCAAGATTTTGAACAGTTGTGTTTTCATTTTCATTTGTTTCCATGAATTTTTAAAATTTTTTCCTTAATTTCTTGCTTGATTGATTCATTCTTTAGTAGGATGTTCTTTAGCCTCCCATGTATTTGAGTTCTTTCCAACTTTCCTCTTGTGATTGAGTTTGAGTTTCAAAGCATCATGGTCTGAAAATATGCAGGGAGTAATCCCAGTCTTTTGGTACCAGTTGAGACCTGATTTGTGACCCAGGATGTGATCTAGTCTGGAGGATGTTCCATGTGCACTAGAGAAGAATATGTAGTCTGTAGCTTTGTGGTGGAATGTTCTGAATATATCTGTGAAGTTCATCTGGTCCAGAGTGTCATTTAAAGCCCTTATTTCCTTGTTGATCTTTTGCTTAGATGATGTGTTCATTTAAGTGAGGGGGTTGTTAAAGTCCCCTACTATTATTGTATTATTGTTGATGTGTTTCTTTGATTTTGTTATTAATTGGCTTATATAATTGGCTGCTCCCATGTTAGGGGCATAAATATTTACAATTGTTAGATGTTCTTATGAAATATTCCTCAATTTGAGATTTTCTTCCCCCTCGACAATGCAGCTCCAATAAAACCTGTCCCTGGCATACATTTTTATGTACTTCATGGAAAGAAGAGACAATTCCAAGAGAAAGCAGTCTTGCATCCCTGATACTCAGGTCCGCTGAACAGCCATACCCAGTCCCATCTTCAAATTCATCATCATGGGTTTGGAATAAGATGGAGAGCAAGGGGTAGCTGACAAGGTCAACACATGTCACATCTCTTTTGTGATTAGATGTGCTTGATTTCACCTCTCTGTTAATGATAAGCCTGGACTGTGGCTCTACGAGACAGGCCCTTTCCTTTAGCCAGTGCTTTCTTCCCAGAACCTCAAACAGTGGCACATGGTTTACTGATTAATACTGATGAGTAAATGAGTGAATGAATGAGTGAGCGACTGAGTGAGTGAATGAAATGACTTTGGGTCAGAAACATCTCTGTATATCTTTGCATCTATTGTGAATCCAAAACAATATGTTTTCAATAATGTTTGCATAAAGGATACTCAACAAGTCTCTTTAATGCTCCTATTTCCTTATTTGGAAACTAAAAAGGTGATTTTAGTTACATTTCCTTATAGTTCCTGTTTGATGATTCCTTTCTTCTTTAATTACATCCTGAGATAAGTCAATTCTGTGCGGAATCTGCAAGATAAGAATGTAGTATTCATTTTTATGTGACATTTTACTTTGAGAAACTTTAAGAGGCACCAGGGAATATGCATTTTGTACAGGAATCCATTTTTAACGTAAAGACAGTCTTCTGACTGTTATTGGAGAAGCCCTGGTATTGTGTTCAGTGTTCAGCTCATTCGCCATCATATCTAACACTCCGTCACCAGATTAATCAAAATTGGTTTTGCCACATTCCACCTTTCTTGGTCTGCTCTTTCATTTCCTGGTGCATTTTCTCTCTCTCATCCAAGTAAGCCCCCTACATGCCCAAGCCAGCATGTTCTCACCCTTAGCACTGAATGGGCTACTACCTTTATCCAAATTCCTACCATACTATTGAGCATCAGAGGGAAATACATTTGATCACAAAAGGAGAACCGAGTACCAGAAGCTGGGCTTGAATCTCCCCATGTGACATCCCAGCATGAATAACAGACATCCCAGATGGGACTGGAATTATATGGCCGTAGATGGGAAGATCTTCAGGCACAGAAAACCTCTGAAACATATAAAGACATTTCTTTCTTCAGATCCTTTAAATTGGTTTAATCTTGACTAAAGCTTCGTGCCTATCCCAGTTTCACATCTTGCTATTTTCCCTAAGGGAAAATTAAAACCTCTAGCTCTTCTTCCCATGCTGAACCCTCTCCAACCCTTTTAAATGGATTGTGAGAGGAAACATGAATTACCACGGATGTGGGCCATGAGAAAGGTGTACCAAAACCTTGGGTCTCATCTCAACTTCACATCATTTGCTGAGAGTTTAGTACTTTATCTTATGAGATTTGACTGACATTTAATATTGGAAAAGGACAGCCTTCCCCATCCGTTCTACATTTAATAACTCTGCTTGCAGAGTTTCCATTAAAAATGTAAAATGTGTATTAATATGGTGTTTCTTACCCAGGGGTTTTATAAAAATGCTATCATCTAACTGAAAAATATTTTAAAATAAATAGATGGAATAGTAGTTAACCACTTAATCACATCCTGAAATAAAGTAGTGTGTATCATTTTATTTTACTCACATAATTATGTAGATGATAGGTAAACACTGATCTAAAGTGACCAGAAATATTATATGAAGAATACAAAAGTCTCTGTCAAAATACTTTCCTAAATTTTGTAATGAATTTCTCATTAGTTCAATTACTCATGCAATAAAATATTGTCAGATCCCACTATACGTGCAAGGTGACAATGACATATTCATAATTCATCCCCTGAAAGAACTCTGTCTGGGTGCAGAACATAATACATAAATGAATAATTATTAAATAAGATGATAGATAGTCTGATAGACTCCTAAGGGAATATAGTTCTGTTTCTCTGAGTCAGAGAAAGCTTCCAAGTAGAGATCACACTTACAAGAACAAGTTAGAGGCAGGGAAAAAGGACACTTTGTTATAAGGCAGATACCTATGCAAGCACACTCATCAACCCCTACCCCATACATTTCAATGTCCTTTTGAGATGAACAGCCTACTATAAATATGAGGTAAAGGCAGAGGGTAGGAATGAGACTTGTATCATCATTGGAAACTGGGGAAAAGAGCAATCTCCCAGAAATTCTACCCAGCTTCTCCATGATAAAGAGAAAATGTTTCAGCCTGGCCTCCAGGGAAGTGAAAAGTATCTACACAGAGACACCTGTAAATGGCAAAAAATAGTCCACGTAGATGCCCCAGCTGCTGGGGTGATACGGTTGTGTTTCCTACCTTCTGTCTATACCAGTGGGTAGCCAAAGACATCCCCAAAGGAGAGAAAAAGGACGGATCTATAATGATTGTATTTTTAAAAAATTCTCATTGTGTAATGGAAAGTCTTGTGTCTAATAGACCAACCAATATTTACTGTGAGCGTTCTAATTTGCTGATGATTTCCAAAACCAAAGAGACCAGGTTAGCTTCCGTTCCGTCCACAGGAGGTGTACAAGCTCTGAGCTTGTCAGAAGGTGTGATAGTTTCCACTTTCCCTTCCCTGGGTTTATTCCTGCCCGTTTGTGTGTGAATGCAGAATCTAACACTGTGACAATTTGCAAAACAATTTGCAAAACTGCTTCATCAAAGATGTGTCTGCCAATTGCCATAATCCTGCCCGACAGTGTGTGAAAAGATAGACATAACTAACAAGCCTCCTGATGGTGTTTAAGTGTCCAAATGCAAAGGGATAGAAGATAAAAGCAGGCAATTACTTCTTTACATTTCACGGGGGTCAGCCTGGGCATTCCTGGTATCTTTAAAGAAGGCCGTCCCTTTCCCAGTCAGTTGAAGTGATTTAGACAGGGAAATCCCTGGCTGGAGGTGCTCAGTGCTGACATGCATATTAGCTAAAAGGCTGGATGTGACCACAGTATTATTTGGAAAAGTAGTGCTTTCATGAGACTTTAATTCCTGTAACACTAAGGAGAAAAACATGAGCATGAAGAGACGTTAAGGAGGGGAGCCTGGGTTCTCAGTCGTCGTTTGAGCCTCTGACTCTTGGTTTTGGCTCAGGCCATGATCTCAGGGTCGTGGGATCGAGCCCAGCATCTGGCTCCCTGCTCAGTGGGGCGTCTGCTTCTCTCCCTCCCTCTGTCCCTCACCCTGCTCATACTCGCTCTCTAAAATAAATAACTCTATTTAAAAAAAAAAAAAAAGGTGTTAAAGATAATATGAGAAAGACAACGAACTTGTCCGAACCATCACTCATTGAAAAATTTAATATATGGATTAATATTATTATTTTAAAAATGGTAATGGCAACTTAAAATGCATTAGTCTTCCTTTTCTTTCTTTTCTATTTATTTATTTTTAATTTTTGTTTTAATTTTATTATGTTATGTTAGTCACCATACAATACATCATTAGTTTTTGATGTAGTGATCCACAATCCATTGTTTTCGTATAACACCCAGTGCTCCATGCAGTACGTGCCCTCCTTAATACCCATCAATGGGCTAACCAATCCCCCCTCACCCCTCCCCTCTAAAACCCTGTTTGTTTCTCAGGTCCGTAGTCTCTCATGGTTCATCTCTCCCTCCAATTCCCCCCGCCCATTTTTCCCTTCCTTCTCCTAATGTCCTCCATGTTATTCCTTATGTTCCACAAATAAGTGAAACCATATGATAATTGACTTTCTCTGCTTGACTTATTTCACTTAGCATAATCTCCTCTAGTCCCATCCATGTTGATGTAAAAGTTGGGTATTCATCTTTTCTGATGGCTGAGTAATAGTCCATTGTATATATGGACCACATCTTCTTTATCCATTCATCTGTTGAAGGGCATCTCGGCTCTTTCCACAGTTTGGCTATTGCGGACATTGCTGCTATGAACACTGGGGTGCCTATGGCCCTTCTTTTCACTACATCTGTGTCTTTGGGGTAAATACCCAGTAGTACAATGCTGGGTCGTAGGGTAGCTCTATTTTTAAATTTTTGAGGAACCTCCACACTGTTTTCCAAAGTGGCTGTACCAACTTGCATTCCCACCAACAGTGTAAGAAGGTTCCCCTTTCTCGACAACCTCTCCAACATTTGTTGTTTCTTTCCCTGTCCATTTTTGCCATTCTAACTGGTGTAAGGTGGTATCTCAGTGTGGTTTTGATTTGGATTTCCCTGATGGCTAATGATGATGAACATTTTTTCATGTGTCTGTTAGCCATTTGTATGTCTTCTTCAGAGAAGTGTCTTTTCATCTCTTCTGCCCACTTTTTGACTTGATTATTTGTTTTTTGGGTGTTGAGTTTGAGAAGTTCTTTATAGATTTTGGATACCAGCCCTTTATCTGTAGTGTCATTTGCAAAAATCTTCTCCCATTCTGTGGGTTGCCTCTTTGTTTTGTTGACTGTTTCCTTTGCTGTGCAGAAGCTTTTTATCTTGATGAAGTCCCAAAAGTTCATTTTTGCTTTTGTTTCACTAGCTTTTGGAGATGTATCTTGAAAGAAGTTGCTGTGGGCGATGTCAAAGAGGTTACTGTCTATGTTCTCCTCTAGGATTTTGATGGATTCCTGTCTCACATTGAGGTCTTTCATCCACTTTGAGTTTATCTTTGTGAATGGTGTTAGAGAATAGTTGAGTTTCATTCTTCTGCATGTGGCTGTCCAATTTTCCCAGCACCATTTATTGAAGAGACTGTCTTTTTTCCTTGCATGTTTTTTCCTGCTTTGTCAAAGATTATTTGACCATAGAGTTGAGGGTCCATATCTGGGTTCTCTATTCTGTTCCATTGGTCTGTATGTCTGTTTTTGTGCCAGTACCATGCTGTCTTGGTGATCACAACTTTGTAATATAGCTTGAAATCAGGCAACGTGATGCCCCCAGCTTTGTTTTTCTTTTTCAACATTTCCTTGGCGATTCGGGGCTTTTCTGATTCCATACAAATTTTAGGATTGTTTGTTCCAGCACTTTGAAAAATGTCATCGGAATTTTGATCGGGATGGCATTGAAGGTATAGATTGCTCTGGGTAGCATAGACATTTTAACAGTTTATTCTTCCGATCCATGGGCATGGAATATTTTTCCATCTTTTTGTGTCTTCTTCAATTTCTTTCATGAGTGTTTTGTAGTTCCTAGAGTATAGATCCTTTACCTCTTTGGTTAGGTTTATTCTGAGGTATCTTATGGTTTTTGGTGCTATTGTAAATGGAATCATTTCTCTAATTTCTCTTTCTACAGTTGCGTTGTTAGTGTATAAGAAAGCAACTGATTTCTGTGCATTGATTTTGTATCCTGCCACATTACTGAATTGCTGGATGAGTTCTAGTAATTTGGGGGTGGAGTCTTTTGGGTTTTCCACATAAAGTATCATGTTGTCTGCAAAAAGAGAGAGTTTGACTTCTTCTTTGCCAATTTGAATACCTTTTATTTCTTTTTGTTGTCTGATTGCTGTTGCTAGGACTTCTAGTACTATGTTGAACAACAGTGGTGAGAGTGGGCACCCTTGACGTGTTCCTGATCTTAAGGGAAAGGCTCTCAGCTTTTCCCCATTGAGGATGATATTCACTGTGGGTTTTTCATAGATGGATTTTATGAGCTTGAGGAATGTTCCCTCTATCCCTATACTATGGAGAGTTTTAATCAGGAAAGGATGTTGTATTTTGTCAAATGCTTTTTCTGCATCAATTGAGAGGACCATATGGTTCTTCTCCCTCCTCTTATTAATGTGTTCTATCACATTGATTGATTTGCGAATGTTGAACCACCCTTGCATCACCGGGATAAATCCCACTTGGTCATGGTGGATGATCCTTTTGATGTATTGTTGGATCCTATTAGCTAGGATTTTATTGAGGATTTTGGAATCCATATTCATTAGGAATATCGGTCTGAAATTCTCCTTTTTGATGGGGTCTTTGCCTGGCTTGGGGATTAAGGTAATGCTGGCCTCATAGAATGAGTTTGGAAGTTTTCCTTCTGTTTCTATTTTTTGAAACAGCTTCAGTAGAATAGGTATTATTTCTTCTTTGAATGTTTGGTAGAGTTCCCCAGGGAATCCATGAGGCCCTGGACTCTTGTTTTTTGGGAGGTTTTTGATCACTGCTTCAATCTCGTTACTGGTTGTTGGCCTATTCAGGTTGTCAATTTCTTCCTGTTTCAGTCTTGGCAGCTTATAGGTTTCCAGGAAGGCCTCCATTTCATCTGGATTGCTCAGTTTATTGGCATCTAGTTGTTGATAATAATTTCTAATAGTTGTTTCTATTTCCTTGGTGTTAGTCGTGATCTCTCCCCTTTCATTCATAATTTTATTAATTTGGGTCCTTTCTCTTTTCTTTTGGATAGGTCTGGCCATTGGTTTATCGATCTTATTAATTCTTTCAAAGAACCAACTTCTAGTTTCGTTGATCTGATCTACTGTGTTTCTGGTTTCTAATTCATTGATTTCTACTCTAATTTTAATTATTTCTCTTCTAATGCATGGCTTAGGCGTCGTTTGTTGCTTTTTCTCTAGTTCTTTAAGGTGGAGTTAGTTGGTGAATTCGGGATTTTTCTATTTTTTTGAGTGAGGCTTGGATGGCTATGTGTTTCCCCCTTTGGACCGCCTTTGCAGTATCCCATAGGTTTTGGACCGATGTGTTTTCATTCTCATTGATTTCCATGAATTGTTTAAGTTCTTCTTTGATTTTTTGGTTGACCCAAACATTCTTGAGCGGAGTGGTCTTTAGCTTCCAAGTGTTTGAATTTCTGCCAAATTTTTTCTTGTGATTGAGTTCCAGTTTTAGAGCATTGTGGTCTGAGAATATGCAGGGAATAATCTCAATCTTTTGGTGTCAGTTGAGACCTGATTTGTGACCCAGTTTATGGTCTATTCTGGAGAAAGTTCCATGTGCACTCGAGAAGAATGAGTATTCTGTTGTTTTAGGGTGGAATGTTCTATAAATATCTATGAGGTCCATCTGGTCCAATGTATCATTCAAAGCTCTTGTTTCCTTGTTGATTTTCTGCTTAGATGATCTGTGCATTGCTGAGAGTGGAGTATTGAGGTCTCCTACAATTAACATATTATCAATATGACTCTTTTTTTTGGTTAACAGTTGGCTTATGTAGATGGATGCTCCCATGTTGGGGGCATAGATATTTACAATTGTTAGATCTTCTTGTTGGATAGACCCTTTAAGAATGATATAGTGTCCTTCTGTGTCTCTTATTACAGACTTTAGTTTAAAATGTAATTTGTCTGATATAAGAATTGCTACCCCAGCTTCCTTTTGAGGTCCGCTGGCATGGAAGACAGATCTCCATCCCTTCACTTTCAGTCTGGATGTATCTTTAGGTTCAAAATGAGTCTCTTGTAGACAGCATATGCATGGGTCCTGTCTTTTTATCCAATCTGCAACCCTGTGCCATTTTATGGGAGCGTTTAGGCCATTCACGTTGAGAGTGATTATTGAAAGATATGAATTAATTGTCATCATGTTGCCTGTGAAGACGTTGTTTTTATAGATTGTCCCTGTAAATTTCTGTTTTAGATCACTCTTGGGGTCTTTCTCCTTTTATAGAACCCCCCTTAATATTTCTTGCAGGGCCGGCTTAGTGGTCACATATTCTTTCAACTTCTGCCAGTCGTGGAAGCTCTGCATCTCTCCATCCATTCTAAATGAAGGTCTTGCCAGATAAAGTATTCTTGGCTGCATGTTCTTCTCATTTAGTACCCTAAATATGTCTTGCCAGGCCTTTCTGGCTTGCCAGGTCTCTGTGAATAGGTCTGACGTTCCTCTGATGTTCTGGATGTTCTGATGTTCCTCCCTCTGTATGTAAGGACTCTTTTCCCCCTAACTGCCCTCAAGATGGTTTCCTTGGTTCTAAGATTTGCAAGTTTTACTATTACATGCTGGGGTGTTGGCCTGTTTTCCTTGATCTTAGGAGGGGTCCTCTCTGCCTCTAGGACTCGAATGTTTGTTTCATTCCCCAGATTAGGGAAGTTCTCAGCTACGATTTGCTCAAATACATCTTCTAGTCTTCTCTCTCTCTCCACTCCCTCCGGGATTCCAATTATTCTGACATTGGAATGCCTCATGGTGTCACTTATTTCTCTGATCCTATTTTCATGGATTCTGAGTTGTTTTTCCCTGGCCTCCTCTTTTCCCTTTTTATCTATTATATTGTCTTCCAGGTCGCTTATTCTCTCTTCTGTCTCAGTTACCCTAGGTGTTAGATTATCTAGATTGGATTGGATCTCATTGATAGCATTTTTAAGTTCTGCCAATTCACCTTTTATTTCTGCCCTTAGAGACTCTATGTTGCCATTAATTGATTTCTCCATTGTAGCCATTGTCTTCACAATTGCTAGCCTGAATTCCATCTCCGACATCTTGGTTATATCTGCATCCATTTGTAAATCTGCAGCATAAGTCATAATCTCTGAGTCTTTTCTGTTTTGGGGGCTCCTCCTCCTAGTCATTCTGTTGATGGGCGTTTGAGAGAATGTATAGAGTCCAAATTATTGACCAGAACCCAGGCAAGATGCACCTGTTTTCTTGGGACCTTAGGGTTGCTGGCCTCTTGTTTTCCCAGCCTGTCTTCTGGGGGAGGGGCCTGCCGCGCTGTCACTCAGGCATCCCTGTTTGGGCGGAGTTGCCCTGCACCCCTGTGGTGGGGGATGGGCTCAGTGGGAATCAGTGTTTGGGGCTTTTGTTCTCTGGCACCTTTCCCTGGCGGCTTTCCATGTCTCTTCCATGAGTCAGAGCAGAAGAGACCGTTTCCAACCCTCTGCCTCAGAGCAGAGAGACCGCAGTCTGTTCTTCAGTGAGCTCTCCAGGCCACCCTGTCTCCGTTTCTGTCCGTGCTGCTATAAACTGCAGCGTCCTGGGTTGTGCGCCCCTTGGCAGCGCTCCCAGTCCTGCCTCCAGGTTGTAGCTCGTCTCTGCCCTTTGTGCTTCTAAAACCGCCAGCCGCTCCCAGTTCGCGTGCGCGGGACTCTGCGGCTCCGGGTTTCTGTCCGGAGGGCTGCAGTTCACGTGCCTGCGACTCCACCGCTCCGGGTTTCCACCCCAGGGGTTGCAGTTCGCTGGCACGACCCAGGCGTACCAGGTTTCCGTCTCGGAGCCTGCAGCTCGCGTGTGCGCGACCGTCGCTCCGGGTTTCTGTCCGGAGGGCTGCCGTTCGTGTGCACACGACCCCGCCGGTCTGGTTTTCCACCCTGGGGGCTGCCCTAAAGTCCTTTCCCGACGCTACCAGTCTGCGAGTCTGTGCCTGTCCGCAGCGCGCAAGGCTGTCACTCACCGGCTGTGTAGGATCCCCACGTCCAGGCACCCTCCCGCTGCCGTTTATCCTCCGATATCTGCCCCCACAATCATGGCTCTCTGCTTCGTACCTCAAAACCAACTGCCTGCGATATTCTGTTTGTAGAGATCCAGATCTTCTTACATCTTAGGCTGGTTTCGTGGGTGCTCAGAGTGGTCTGGTAGATATCCAGCTCAATTCTGGGGACCAGTTGAAATAGGGTCCCCTACTCCTCCGCCATCTTTCCCCCCTCCCTAAAATGCATTAGTATTAACTGATGGAAGAATCAATGTATAGACTTATCAACTGATGTCAATTGACAGACTTGGGTTTTTTGAAGTGGGTACAATAAAAACTTTTATGTAGACTATATTTATGTATATTCCTAATAAGTCTAAGATTGACTTGGCATGTGGTACTGAACACAGAATTGGTCACTCAGCAGTGACCAAGATGTAAGGCTGGGTCTTTGGAGAACACACCCCTAGCTGAAAGCCCGGCTCCGAGCTGGGGTTGCACCTGCAGCTACAGAGGCTGAGGTTCTCCTTTGCACTAAGTTCTTATTCAAAGATGTCCCTTTTCCATACTGGCCCAGGGCAATTTTCTCTATCAACCAAGTGGTTAAACTCAGATTCTGGAGTCCGACTATCTGCTCCCAAATCCTTGCTTCGCCATGTAGAAGATCCGTAACGTTGGGTATAAGATATAACCTCTGTGTGCCTCCTTTAACTCACTTTTTTAATTAATTTGCAAGTAGAAATACTAAAGGTAGCATCTTCCTAGGGCCGCCGTACCAACCATGTAATTCGTGCACAGTAGCTGGTGGTTCACGCTGTGTCGGTAAGGGGTAGCTGTTGGTGTTGGTGGTGACTCAGCTTACAGAACAACCACCACAATTAACCTTGAGACTGTAGAAGCTGGGGGTCCAAGAGGAAGAAAAAGACAGGGTTCAGAAGACTCATTGAAGGGCAACAAGCAGGACCAACGGAGAAGGTAACTGTGCTAGGCTGTCCCCAAAGCGGGGGTAATCTGCGAGGCATTTATGATTATGGGAGCAAGTGCTCGTGAGTGGGGACGGAACATAAGTGGGAGGCGCCGTCAGAAGAGGATTGTCATGGAATACAAGGACTGTAACGTTTCGTGGCAGAGAGACGATTTATTGAGAGAAATGAGATAATGCATTTGTACGTAAGCTACTGTATATACTGTGGCATTTCCTGGAGCCTTGGCTGCTGTATTCTGTTCCAAGGTGTTGTATCCAGGAAAACTTGAGTAGACAGCTTGGCCCCGTAAGGGAGGCAGTTACAGGGGCCAGCCAAATACTTTAGGGAGTATTTTAAAGGAAAGGCTATAGCATTTCCTATGACAAGTGAGCTCATCATCAGCCATGAATTTATTCTTTCCATGACAATAAACTACGGCTCAGGGGTTAGTGTGATTCTCCATGTGAGAGGCAGATCATTCAAAAGCTGGTTGCTTATTTTTAAATAAAATATGTTGGTTGAATTGTTCTCAGCCGAGAAAGTCCTGCATTCATCAAGCAGCCGGCATGTTTTTGGCACTTTACCTATAAATCTGTCCATCAGCACCACCTACGTGATGGATCCCAGTTGAATAACGTGAGTTATTCAAGGTGAGTGGATTTTGCAGTGTGATTGTTGAAGGTGAAAGTACTCTGATTAAAATAATATATATATGAAAGAGGACATAAATGGAATTTCTGCTCCTGAAAATGAAACAGTAGGTGGATAGAAAATAAAACAGGGTGACTGTGTTTCAGAATCTCTTACAGGAAAGGCTCTTAGTCACACCACATCGATATTAAAATTTTTATATTTTTTGAAGTACAAATCATTTTTAAAATAAGGAGTCCGTTACTGTGGTTATTAGGAACTCACGTACACAGAAGAACTTTGACTAGAGGGAGTGAGTCCTAGGGGATGATTATGTGAGATCACATAATTTGTTTGGAAACAGAATAGGAATGCAGAAAACAAACACAGGCAGATAAGCATATCTCAAGACCCCTCAAAGTTAATCAGAAGCCTCTGTTTGAATATCAAAGTCGAGTTTAAAAAAGCCTCTTAACTGAATTTTTTCTCCTCACTGCACTTTTCGCCATTAGTTTTCAGGAGTAGAAAGCGAATGTATTTCGTGAAATCATAAGCATCACTCATACTTTCTAGTGAAGCTTCCCCTCTTTGGCCCTTTGTGATCCCACTCCTCGTCCCCATCAGAGTCACCTGCGTCTGATGGCTATGCATTCAGCTGCCCAAAGCTCCAAGCTGCAGCCAGTCACAGAAGAGCAAAACCAACCCACCCCCAGAGATGGTAGCCCCACCTAACCGTGGACCATGAAGTCCTCGGGGTACTCTGTGGATCCACTGAGGGGCTATCTCTACTAGCTCTCTACAGAATTCGCCCCCCGTAGTTTTGGGTGGGATGTGCTTCTTGCTTGCTACCACACATCCCCACACTTAATACCGACAGTCTTTAAAATAAACATTATTATCTCCATTTCACAGTGCTGGATCATTTGACCCAATTTGCCTGGCTAATAATGACAGACCCTTGAATCAGACCCATGACAAAAAGCCAAGTTTTTCTACTAATTTATGAGGATAATTATTGTGTGAAGGGAACTGAGACAGGACCTGGAACATATTAACTAATTAATTAATGGTGAACTCCAAGTACAACTCACTCTGTGGTGGACCCTAAAAATGACACTGATAAAATGGTGAAGTACCATGCTGTTAAATATTAAATATATGTGATACAATTATTTCAGATTTGCAACACAGTGCATTTTGAATATCTTCTGCCTCGCTGATAATAACTTACCTTGAGTCACTAACTAGAGCATCTTTAAAGCAAAGATCCCTTCTCTTTCCCTGAATATAACCCACTAGTCCCACTAAGAGAGATTAGAAACTGTGTTTTACAAATTTGTCATTAGTGTCGATAGATATTTAATGAGATCATGTTCAGCTTTAAAGGGATAAATAGTGTTTTTTTTATTTTGTTTTTGTTAATTGTAAATCGGGCAATGCCTTTCCAACAGGAAACCTTGAGCTTGAATCAGAACCCAGATGGGTAGGGACTCTGTGCTTTTCAGGGAACACTCTGATCCTCTATCCTCCCCATCAGTGGGATTGATCATTGTCCCAAAGAGCTCTGGGATTCACAAGCATGGCAGATTTTTCCCAGCACCTGATTCCCTTTGAAGGATCTTGTGAGACCAGGTACATAGAGTGTAACAGGCTGATGAGAGTGATTCAAATTGTTTTATAGATAAGACTCCCATAATAAAGGCATCCCTGGAGCACCCTATACATATCCTAGGGATAAGCTCTGTTTGGCAGAATATAGACCTAATCCCTTTAAAAAATTTAGAAACTAAGACCCAGGAAATTAAACTTGTCACCCATGCTCATATAGTGATGGCCGAGCCTATAACTAGACCCTGGTCTTTCGACAACAGTTGATAGTCTTCCCTTCAGGCACAGTGAATGATTTTTGTGTGTCTCATGCTTCTGAGTAGCTACAGGCACATCTGTGCAAAAAATAAATAAATAAATTTCAGGTGTATTATTAATCTGTTTTTAAGATTAGAATAAAATATTGTTTGATTTAAGCATGGAGGAACCTTCTTTAACAAAGACAAAAAATATAAGGGGAAGTAAATATATTTAACAATTACTTCTTTTAAATTGTTCAGAGTCCATAAGCAAAATCAAAAGGTCCATTGTACATCAGAATAGGTATTTACAACACACGTGACAAAATTTAACATTCTTAACATACAAAATTTATTTTTGGAAATAAAAGGAGAAACCTAACATAAAGATGAGAAAAGTACACAAGGAAGAAAGCCATAAATGAAGTAATGTAAATGCCCAGTGAGAACATGGAAAAATGCTCAATCTCACTAATAAAGAGGGAAAGGTAATTTAAAACAATAAGGTATTTTCATCTCCTATGAGCCTGACAAAACTTTAAAAGTTTGATAAAATCAAATTTTGGAGAATGTAGAGAATTAGAATTCTCAGGCACTGCTGTTGGAGAGACGGTGATGGGCTCACCAAATAAACCAGTAAGACCAGTAAAAGAATAAAAATAAAATCATTTTTATTTTATTATAGGAAGGAGGCAGTCAAGTCTTCAACCAAAAAATATCATAAATTTTTTTAGGTTGCTGTTGCAAACACATAAATCTACAAACTCAAAAAATATATAAATATATATTAGCATTGAATTATAGTGCTTCCCGTTAGGTGCGGCAATTTCTCTCCCAATCTGATTGTCCCTTTTGCTAGTAGGGGAACATTATTTTCATTTGATTTAGACTTCCTTGAGTATTTTTGTGCGAAATATGAATTTGTTTCAATTATTCATGTTTTTCTAAGTTCCTTTTTTTTTTTTAAGATTTTATTTATTTATTTTAGAGAGGGAGGGCATGCCGGTGGGGAGGGGCCAAGGGAGAGAATCTCAAGCAGACTCCCCACTGAGATCAGAGTCCATCATGGGGCTCAATCTCAGAACCCTGAGATCATGCCTTGAGCTGAAATCAAGAGTTGCTTAATTGACTGATCCACCCCGGTGCCCCTAATTTGCTTCTGATGGTGTGTTTACACCTTTCAAATTAGTCTTGCTAGATATTTCATTAAAGGCCACATTCTTCTGTCTTTCAGATCATCAATTATAATATTAAACAAATTCATTTCCAAAACAGTGTTCCCTAGGGCACCCATTAGCACCTTTGGTCTAAAGATAATTATGATGAAAAAAATTATAAACTAGCTTTCTGTGGGGAGTCTGCTTCTCCCTCTCCCTCTGCTCCGCCCCCCCCGCCCCTGCTCATGCTCTCTCTCTCTAAAATAAATAAAATCTTTAAAAAAATAAACAGCTAGCCTTCTTTTATTTTTTTATTCAGATAATTGGCCAAAATAAAAAAACCTCAAGAATTCTGATTACCACACTTAACATAAATATAAATATTAAAGTACAAATATACCATCAGACTTTTTCTCTGTGGAATATATATACATATTTCCCTCCAGAATGTATTTATATATGTATGATATATATTTATATTATAAATATATTATAAAATATGAAGAAATTTTATATATATTTTATGTATATTATATATATATATAATGGGAGCCCCCTTTCCTCCAGACTTGAGATCTAGATTAGGTTGGAGAAGGCATGACCTTGGCTTCCGAATGGCACAGAAGACACTGTGAGCACACAGTGGCAAAATGGACTAAAAATCCACAGTTTGTAACTTGCTATCAATCTGCCCTCTCAGGTTCTGGGGGAAGCCATTCACACAGGGAGGTGTCTCATTAAAAGTCTGTAACAAAAACACCCTCAGGTTGAAACTGGGGAAATCCAAGGCCTCATAGCTCTTTACTCAGGGCCATTTCTCAGGGTTGTGTTTGCAGTGAGCAACTTTAAGAGATGCTCCTGAATCTTGGTGTATTTCCTTTATCAACCATCACCCCGTGTGCCTGATGTGTTCTTGACTGAATTTGAAAAGTCTAGAAGTGTGTCACTCCACTGGCCGTTCTAATTAATCTGACAGAGGCCAGAAATAACTATGTCATAGCGCTTAGTTAAGGCAGTTATCAACCGGATTCCAGGAATTATAAAGCCAGTCTTTGCCCCAAATTATGGGCCTAGGGTACCAGACACAGCTAAGTATGCTAAGTCCTGTAGGGGATCAGTAATTCTCATGCTAGGTAGCCAAGAGGCAGTCCAAGGCAAGACCGTTACTTACTGTGACCTGGGCAAAAAAATTTAGATCAACCTGCTGCTCTTTGGGGCAATAAATGGGTCAAAATGAACCTTAGTCCTAATGGAGGTGAGTTGTGGCCCCCGGAGAAACACATAACCCAAAAGGGCACAATGAACTCCGAGATTTGTTGTACAACCTTATTTGGACCACGCTCACATTGGTTTAGTGAAGAAATATGCATATTATCATCACAAAGTTAAGGCTTAATTCTCATGGTGGCTTTCCGGAAGAGCAGAATGGCATCCACGTGTACTGTCCTGTTTTAGGGCACGGCGGGGAGGGTTAACAGGGGCAACAGCAGGCCAGAATTCAAGATGCGGATGAAGTTTGGTTTAGGCTGTGTGTCCCTCCCAGGCGCCTCGTTCCCACCCAGGAACTCGGGAAGATGCTCCCCCTCCACCACAGTGGTGTTAGCGTGGCCCGTTCCAGTGCCTATAATTTCACCTCTTCTGTGATCACCTTCTGTTTGCACCCAAGCCTTTCAACCATGAGTGCCAAGTGCAAGAGAAACTGCGTGTTTTTAATCCAGATGTCTGCATCATTATTGCACTTGAATCTGTCTGGCTCCTTCCGTCATCTTGCCATTCGGAGGGCATACAACCAGGCTGGGCTTTGGTTACTTTTACCAGTAAGAATAAACAAGGCCAAGAATTGTCAAGGCAAAATCTCAAAATTTAAAGTAGGCTTATGTAGGTACCACCCCACCCCCCTTGTTCTGTTAATCAGAAAGCAGCCAAGAAGAGACGACCCTTTTGGAAAGGCAGCCACAGGGAGGGACCAAACTGTGTCACTGAGGTGTGTGGAACATGGAGGGGTGGAGGAGGAAGAATTAGAAATATTTGTGAGTTCATTTTTGAGGTTGCCATCCCAGTATGTGCAAAAACTCCAGATGTGTGTGGGTGGGAGCGAACACAGAAGGTCCATCGAATCCCCTAACTGTGGGTCAGCCTTTGAGAGACCGAGTTCATTGTCCAACTGAACGGTCCGGAAGCAGGAAAATGAGAGATGAGTTTCCAGCCTGCAGTGCTGTGTCTCTAACTGACCGAAGGGGCTAGAGACATAGCATGGTCACCTGAAACATGTTAGTAGTGGAGACATCCCATTCATAGCCTCCAGAAGGGATTAAAAATCGATAAAACTGATTGTCAGGAATGAGTCACAGCAGCGCCCCATGGCAAGACAGGCACAGCCACTTGGGGCAGGAATCCAGCTTGATATGAAATGGCAGCTTCAATACCAGATGAAAGAAAAGTGAATGAGAGGATCTGGGTTGAAATCCACATTGTAAGGGCAGGTGATGCTAACTTCAACAGGAACAGGAAGAGTGGGGAAATGACAACATTGTCCTGGGTCCTTGGGCCCATTAGTGTATTCGTCAGTAACCTGAGGTTTGAATCCAGGCCCTTGGGCTGAAATGTTTTCTCTTTCTCTTACTCATAACCTTTTCCTTAGGAATCTTCCCCTTTATCTTATATACAGAGCTTCTTACGCGATCTTCTGTCCTGAGAGGTTGTTTTAAGTGGTTGCCCATTTGTCTGTGATAAGATGGAAGTAGGTTCTTTGATGGTCTAGCTCCTGCCTGAGACACAGCCTCATCTTACATTTTCTGACCCCACCCTACTCCATTGCATTCCGTTAACATGTGAAATGGAATTATTGGTCGTTTCGTGAATATATAATTTAATTTTGTTACATTTCTGGTCTTGGCACAAAATGGCCTTTCTGCTCGGCTGGCATCCTCCAGTCCTCTCATGGTCTCTCCTCCCCCACGGCTGGGGGAGACTTGTCTAATTGATCCTTTGCTGTTGTCCTTCAGGCATGTCCTTCTGTAAAGCCTTTCTTGGCTTCCAGAAACAGTTCCTGCTGTCGTTTTGGAGAGTGAAAGTTGGTGCTTAGTACAAACCATGCAAAGCAGTCCATACAGGCCGGTAAGGCCGAGGTTGAGTGCAGGGATTTGGCAAGCTGGTTATGAAGCCATCAGTCCATGATTATGGTGGGAATCTGAAAACACAATGAACCATTTTGATTTGTTTTTATTTGTTTGTTTTCTGGAGAACTGGTTTATAAGAGATTGCCAAAAATAACACTACCCGCACCCATTCTTTTCCAAATATATGAATATGAAATACTAATTAATATACTGGACATAATTAGGCTAAATTAGTCCAGCAATTAAGGGGATGACATATTCCTCAAATTTTTATCTATAAGAGCTAGTTTCATTTGTCTAAAAAAAAAAAATATATTCTCTAAATTCAGGCTCAAATTTCAAGGGGAGAACAAGTCTATGTTTGGAAGAAATAAAGAAATCGGTCTGCATTTGCATATGCCGTCATCAGCGAATAGCACAGCCTCAGAGCTGTGAAAATTGCAGACCTTTACAACCCAGCCTTTGATTAATGACTTAATTAAAGTGGGATTAATATAAATCTGTGGGCAAGACAGAATGCTAGTGGAAGAAAGGAGGAAATATTCTGGCAATCTACTGTTGGAGTAATCACTGTGGGAAACGCTGATAACAGAGGAATAGTCAGGGACTTAAACACTGGAAGAGCTCCTGGAAGGAAGGCTGACGTTTGTGAGCTGGCCAAGAGCAAGCCAAGACCTACAGAAAGGAGATTTGAATGGCGGCAACTAAGCCAATATATCATATAGCAGAGTTTTTCTAAAGACCCTCAGGACGAATTTCTCTCGAGTCTTGGCAACAAGCAAAGCTGACTTCTCTCCAATGACTGTTTCTTAACTTTATGCACACTATGAATCTTGTGACAAATTATACTTCCCTTTTTGGTCTGACAGCTGGGGGAGATTAGGGCTAAATTAATAACTAATGTCTAGGACCATGGGGCACATAAGTGCTAATGTAACCACTGTATTTACTCTTGTCTCATCTTTATTTCCCTTTGTCTCATTCTTTCAACCTTATTCCATCTCTTGTAGTTTGCATTTTTGTAAATCACCACGACACCTTTCTGTTCTGAAATGGGCTGTAAAGACATGATGTTGGGGGGATGGGCACAGTCAGGCTTCTTTGGTCCCAGGTAATGCCATTCCCATGAGTTCAGCCTCAACTCAGAATGGCCCCAAGACTCTTCTGTCCAAACTCATTTCATGGTTACAGAAACCGAACCAGAGACTCTGTGATGTGACCAATGGGAAAGAGTAACCAGGGAATGACTAGAACCAAAATGTATTCCTTAAGCAACATTGGGAAACTGACTGATATGTACATTGAAAAATTGGCTAGATAATGATGTGTTGGTTAGCTTAGGACCCAAATTATTTTAGCAGTAAAATCAAGACTTAGGGTTCTTTGGATAACTTTGTCTCTCGGGGGTAGCAAAGACCTGATATAAACCTAATAATGCTGTTTAGGTACTATTTCTACTGTAATGTCTCAATTATACATGTTGGCATAAATAAACCTTTAAGGATTTGTTTGAAAAGGCAGACAGTATCTGTGCCTTACTTTTAAAAGACAAATATTTGTTGTATCAGGAGTATATATTTCTAACCTCCCCTTCCCCACACCACCCCAAAAATTAACTGTCTTAATATTATATGCACAAGTACCTGTCCCTCTGGAGAAAACACACACTGATATTGATGGTGAGTTTAATAGTATAAATAAAATCACGTGACATGTGAGAATCAGTAAAAGTAGCATTTGGATAAAGGTATTGTTTTATTTCTATGAATTTAAATATCTGTAACTAAAGTAAAACAATTTAAATATGTGGATATGGGCTCATACCATTTCTATGTGTATACACCATTTATATAGGTACCATTTACATATCTGTATCTCATCTGTATCTGCATATACCTATCATCTACAAGCTAGTTAAAATTTCATTCTCTCTCCTCGTTGTCCTATGAATGATATTTTTAAAGGGTTTGAGAGATCAGAATTCTTTATAGGAGATGGCAGAGGTAAAGAAATCTCCTGGGAAGTAGGTAGCAAAGGGACCCAGAATCACAGATACTGATATTTCCATACCATCTTTCATCAGTACGCTCCTTTATGTAAATCATGATGTTGAGATTAAGGTGACAGGGACAGATTTTGATAAAAACCTTCTCTTTCACAACAAATTCAAAAGAACCATTGTTAATTCAGTGATTACATGAAAGATGCATTTAAGGTACGTGTTTAGATGAAAATGAAGCAGGTTTTGGACGAGACCTCACAGTGGTCCCTTGTACACATTCACTGGTGCTTTTTTTTTTTTTTTATACAGAAGCTCAAGTCCTAGGGAGAAATTCTATAAATTTATCTTTCTCTTTGAAGACCTATACCTGTAACTTAGAATACCTACTATATGGAATAGATCGATAAAATGTATTCCGGCATTGGGGCGCCTGGGTGGCTCAGTCAATAAGCATCTGCCGTCAGCTCAGGTCATGATCCCAGGGTCGTGGGATTGAGCCCCGCCTTGGGCTCCCTGCTCAGTGGGAAGCCTGCTTCTCTCTCCCCCACTCCCCTTGCTTGTATTCCCTCTCTCACTGTCTCTGTCCAATAAATAAATAAAATCTTAAAAAAAAAAACCTAAAAAAGTATACTGGCATTTAGCCAGTAAAATATTAGAAGGCCTATTTATGAAGAAGAATGCAAAGGAAGTTTTCTAATCTTTTGTTCTGTACATGTAGCATTATAGAGATGTCAAAATAGGTTCAGATTAAATATCCAATTTTACCTCTTAGTGAATGTTGTTATTGCCATATTCCAATGAAGGGGGCAAATTGTAAAATGACATGCCCAAAGTTACACAGTATTGGGCCAAGAATGAACTCACTCAATATTTTCCTTAACAGCTGTTGTTCATGTAGGGCATGTAGGCTCTGGAAATACAGGGATACATAGATATCTGTCTGTGATGAACACCAGAATGGCAAAGGACCAGGAATTCTCTCTCTATTCACGATGGTTGTCTTAGAAAATGTATCCTTCCCGATCCTGATTGTTTGAGAGAAAAGGCGATTGACATTATTATATCATCAGCTGCATTACAAAGTTATAATAGGGAAATACGAGTATATTTCATATAGTCAGGTGGATAGATGGAAAATTAGATATAGATAGAGGTGTACAAATTGTAAATCTCTGAAACATCAGCCTTCTATCATGTTAAAGATATAATGTAACTTCATGTCAACCATGCTTTTTGACATAGTTATTCTATTTAGCATTTCTTTTTTTTAAGATTTCATTTATTTATTTGAAAGAGAAAGAGAGAGAGCCCCAGTGGGGGGAAGGACAGAGAGAGGGAAAAGCAGACTCCCCACTGAGCAAGGAGCCTGATGCAGGATTTGATCCCAGGACCCCAGGATCATGACCTGAGCTGAGGGCAGACGCTTAACCAACTGAGCCACCCAGATGCTCCCTATTTAGCATTTCTATGAATGTAACTGATTGTATATGAACACTTTCGTGTTTAAGTGATTATATAGTTTTTTAAACAGCCAGTATTTTAGGAAATACCGTGTCCATCCTTCTTAGAATTTGGTGACTTGTGTACATGACTGAAATGTCTATAAAAGGATGAGGGTTTGGGGCGCCTGGGTGGCTCAGTCGTTAAGCGTCTGCCTTCGGCTCAGGTCATGATCCCAGGGTCCTGGGATCGAGTCCCACATCGGGCTCCCTGCTCGGCGGGAAGCCTGCTTCTCCCTCTCCCACTCCCCCTGCTTGTGTTCCTTCTCTCGCTTTGTCTCTCTCTGCAAATAAATAAATAAAATCTTAAAAAAAAAAAAAAAAAAAAAAAAGGATGAGGGTTTTAAGGACACTTCCCTTCTCTGCATCATTCAAAGATAAGAGTCTGCAGAGCAGATTTTTCTTTGTACTACCAAACTGAAATATTAAACACGTAAATGGGAAAATAGTTACTGATTTTTATCCTCACCTGACAGAATAATGAGAAACAGTTTTTTTTTTTTTTTTCAAATGGAAATTTATTTTTGAAACATTGTGTGGTGAGTAACAATGCATTTTAACTGAAAGTTTCTAATTCGTATTCCTCATACAGTAACATATTTGTTAAGGAAAAACAGGTGTTTGAATAAAGAAATTGGGAAAGCAGTGAATGTGTTGATAATTTCCCAAACCATAGACAAAGTTCACATCTTCCATACATGTGCTTAACTTACCATAAATTTAAAGTAGATTGCAGTGAAAAACAAATCTAAAGAGTAAAGATCGTTATAAAGATCGAGGTCCACAAATGCAAAAACAAAAGAGAGAAAAGTAAACCAAAGGAATTCATGGTATCATTTGAAAAGAGAAAGAAATGATCAATAAAAATAGAGGTCCTCAATATTATTTTGAACCTATCCCTCAGCCTATCGCTGTGTTATTTGCAGGCACCAGCGGGCATCTGCCCTGAGAATAGATTATTAGCACTTTCTGCCTATTTTACGCATTAATTGACGTGGTGTACGGAAGGTGCGCTTCTGGGGCAGAGTGCAGACAGTGGAGCAGAACAAGAGAGAAAGAAAAACTCATGAAATAAAAGAAAGAACATGTCTTCCCTCAAGCATCAAAATTCAGTTTTTTTTTTTTTTTCAGGCTCTATGATCCATAAATGCAATTAATGATATTTTAATAGTGTCCACCATATCCCCTTTGGAAGAACTACATAGGATAAATAATACGTTTTAACCTCCCTGTTAACAATGTCTAAAAAAAACAAAAACAAAAACAAAACCCAAAAAGCTACAAAGTGGCCTAATAACACAAATGATGTATCACATGTATAATTCAAGGCAAACTTCTTTTTTTCTGGATTTAAAAAGATGCTTTTGGCTAACCTACAGTTATGATTCTATAACAACTCAGAGTCTATAATTAATGAAACGAGAAGGCTGGGCTCAGAGGTTGGCATCTGTGAGCTGATGGCCATAGAGTCACAAATGTTCTGTCACCTTAACTTAGTTTTCCTTCTTCCTCCCCCCGCCCTTCCTGCCCATGAGACCTTCTGAAGTCTGCAGTTTTAGCAATAAGAGAGTCCTATCAGTTGGTTCTCATCTTAACCAGCTGGGATCTCCTGTTCCTTCTTCCTGATCAAAAGCCAGTACTGACTAAGAACAATCACTATGCCTATCTAGGAAAAACAACCACCAATTTCTTTATAAGTTCATAGAAACATCATTTATATCAAGTATTAAATTTAAACTATGTGGGCATCTCCCCTGGGTTCCACAATTTTAATCCTGAGTCAGAGTGTTTTAGAACAGTGAAAGTCCTATCAAAGTAACTGATTCAGTCCAGACTTATTTAGTTGGTACTGTTCTTGCTGCTGTGTATACTTTACCTCAAAATATACTGACCAAACGTTTGGTTTGGTTGCTCTGTGTGAATACTGCTTAGCTTTATTGTTTTTACTGAAGCGGTCAACTGGAAATTGCTCAAATGTGTCTGCTAAGTAGCTTGTGATATTTTGATGTTTCCTTGTAAAAAGTGAACCTTAAAATACAGTGACATCTCATATTATCTAGACTTTAGTTTTCGGCCAACTTCAGATCTCTCAGCACTCAGATCCCAATAGCGATCCCAAAAAGCTTCTGCGAATTGCCAGACTTTTGTTTGAATCCACATGCCTGATCCCTATCTAGGGTTTAATAATTTTTCAATAATATGCAAAACAAAGACACAGACTTTCTCACCAGGAAATTAGAAATAAACTGGAAGATATATTTTAGAGAGAGGCAAAGTGACAAAATTAGTTAAATACCACAGCCGAAAAGGGAGAGAGAAAAACAGATAAAGCTCTTTGCACAGAGACCACCATGGGATGCTAGGTGAGATGACCCTCAGACATTAGGGAAATAGTATAGTTAGTGATCTCTGACTGAACAGGTAGGAAAATATAATATGTACAATCTAACTTCTATCCGACGTATGTTATACTAAAAACAATTGCTTTGGTGCTTTAAGGAGTAAGCTCTGGAGTTCAGTGGTATGGGTCATTCTTTGTCAAAATTTAATACGCGTACCAACCACCTTGGGATCTTGTGAGAACGTGGATTTTTGTTTAGTACAACCTGGGGGGTGTGAGCAAGAATTTATTTCTAACAACCTAATGTTAGAATGCCATATTTCTTTCCAGTTAATGCTGGCAGTTTTTCCAGTAAGGGTATAGAAGGCACTGATTTCCAATAATGTCAGATAAATGAGATGTTCCTGCATTTGATCTCAAGTACTTTTTGAAACCTGAAATTAAACCATACTAGTTATATAAGTTAGCAAGTTCATGTTACATACAATTCATTCACTTTGGAAATAAGGAAACAGCATTATAATCAACTATTTTTAAACTGAAACAGGTGAGAGAAATTAATAGTGCATTATTCAGTCTCTTTCAACCATATAATCATGCATGAGAATTTTATTGAAATCTGAACTTGGTCAATACTGTGCAAAATTTGAGGTGAACTCAGTATCATACGAAGTCATATTCAATACAGTTCTGAATTTTCTCTTATATCGTGTCATCCTTTTAACATCTGGAGAGTATGCAACACACAAGGCAAGTTTCTTGGGTTTGTTTTTTGTTTTCTTGGAAAGAATACTTGGTTTTCATTTTTGTTAATGATGAAACACTGTGCTTTGTTCAGTGGTGAAAAATCAAAACTGTGTTTTTTGATTAAAAAAAAAAATGCCCAGGCAATCATATTGTGGTTCTGCACTATATGCACATAAATATTATGGGTATTAAAATATTCTATAAATAAGCTGTACCTGGGAGAAGTGATTGAAGCTATGGATTTATACCCTTCATAGGCATTTCACCTATTATATAAATTCTTGACCCTGCCAAATGCTTTTATACCGAGTTTATAAAATATTCATGACCAATGACATTAATGTGAGACTTCTCTGATCTTACTACATCTTCCATACTGAAGTTGTGGTTCTAGATGCATTATTGCCTATTTGATCCTTTCCTCCCTCAGTAAGCTTTTGCTGAGGGTAAGATTTCTGTGATGCTCCAGAAATTATTTAACTTCAGATGGAGAAACTAAATCACCTACTATGTTTGGTGTGGATAGGGTGTTCGTGAAGTATGTGTGCGAAGGGGTCGGAGTGGGGGAGATGCCAGGGAAAGTTGTGAATGGTATTTATAAAAGAGATACAATTTCAAGTGTTATTTAAAAGGTCAACAAATGCATATGTAAAAATCTGAAAAACTGTATATCGGACAATAAGGAAAATAGGCTCATGATTCTCAGTAATTTACAGAAGATTCTCACGTTTGCTATCACTCTGTAATTCTTTCCTTTAAAAAATCAGGATGGTATAGACGGCAACTGTATAAACCCATTACCTGTAAAATGCTCTAATATAATTTTTCCCATTTTTATGAAAACTAAATTCACAACATGTGCCAAAAAGTGTTCTGTGAAGATAGAGCTGAAGACTAATCTAGGTTAACTGACAAAATATAAATGATAACTTACTATTTCTCATTTATTAAAATGAAAAAAAAAAATAAAGATCCAACAAAACAGCTAAATGGTAAGTTTAAATGATATGTTATTCAGGGAATTGAGAGTCTGTCCAGAAAGATTTTCTGGGAAGAACAATTAATTGATACAAAGGCGAGTGCAAATTTGTCTCTTTTTAAACTTTAAAGCATATTGTTCAAAGTTTTAGCTTGTGTGCATGATATAAATCCCATACATCGTTTTCTCAGTGACAATAAAAAGCGCAGTTTATTAAAAACTGAAGTAAAAATCAAAATAACTTTTTAAAAAAATCGGTCACAGTTTTGTCATTGGTATATGGAGGTTGTTCCAGGGGCCCATCCAAAGCTCCTCGTCGTCTGAGTGCGTGTGGTCACTAGGGAATTCCAAAGTCTCCTTGATGTTCTTACTGTCAACCATGGACTCCTGTTCAACTGTGCTTTTCAGTCTGGGCCCCAGTGGCTTCCCTGTGGTACCGTCGGTCCCCACAGGGCAAGGGGCAAACGTAACCAGAGTGGGTCTCGTGTTCATCTTCTCGGTAGAGAACGACCCCTTCGATAACGTGTTCAGGGGGACATTCTCCTCGTGTGTCACTGCCAACTTGTCAAGCTTCTTAAAATGCCTCCCCAGTCGGACAGGGGAAGTCGCTTTTAAGGTGTCAGTGAGGCAGGCACGGCGGGTTCTTACCACGGACCCGTTCTGGGCAATGTAGATGTCGCCGTTGATGTTACTGTGTGTGGTGGGACGGTGAAGGCGGCTTCTCTGACACTCTGGAGCACTGTCTTCTCCGGCGGAGCTTGTTTCGTACTCGCGATCCACAACTAACCTGATCATTCTTTTTCTTGCCCACTGCCAAAATCAAAAACAAGGAGTCACTGTCAAAGGAATGAAAGGGGCAACAATGACAAGGTCTGTGAAATTCAGAAACGCTGATAGGAAGCCATAGAAGGTAAAAGAACTCAAAAGGGAGAGAAGAAACTCAATATTATTAACAGCACATTCCTTCCCGCCAACTGTCCACTGGATTTAGAGCTTCACTTCTGAAGACAGTGTTGCTCGGTTAAGAAGCAGACATTTCAGGAAGCACTTGTATTTTTTTAGATCAAATTACTGCTCTATATGGGAAAAAAAAAAAAAAGTGTATTATTTATATTTAGGTATGGATCTGATCCATTGTTTGACAGTTGCTCTACTCTTCTGAGAAGTTCAATAGAAGGGAACACACAGTATTAGTATATTCTGTTCATACTAATACTTCCTTTTCCCAAATTTTAAAGATGTTTTTAACCCACATCATTCTAATTGCTAATATAATAGCCACAATTTTTGTATCCTTTTTGTATTCACATGAAGTATCCTGGTTTTCTGGATCATTTTATTTAAATATATGTGAACTTGAAAGAAAGTATCTTCCCATCCTGAATCATTGATTCAGTAATACACAAAAATGAAAATGAATGATTGTAAACTTTCCTCTAGTAGGCAACTGGAACACAATGGGCATGTCTACAAATTTATTTTTCTTTTACCAACCCACATGAGATATGGCAAAGAGCAAAGGTTAACCAATACTAGGTTACTCTCAAAATAGTATCACATTTTTAGAATATGTGAACTACCAATGGGTTGGACTAAGTAAGCCATGCTTTTTGATTTCCAGATATATATTTCAAATTTACTATGTTTACTTACCCAGAGAAAAGTTTTGTAAAAATTCGGTTTTTTTTCTACATCCACTTTAACTCATATCCACAATGGAAAAGAAAAGAAATGGTAAAAACTTTTAAGTTCATTTATCTCCTAATACAAACCCATTTGAACATGTTCGTGATATTTTTTATAATACTTTTGCCAGTTGAAATGTACATATATGCAAAAGTAGACTTTTAAGAGGTCTCATTTGTTGCCGGTTTTATCCTAAGGATTTATTGTCTACAGATGAAATAAAAACAGCCCCAGGTAGTCCTAAAATCCATTGACCAGGCAGGGCATCACTGGTAATGCATAATGCCATAGTGGATTCACAGAAATTCCACTAGGAGATACTATCGACTCATGGTTTGTCTTGGAAATGGCTAATAGAGGAAGATGAGTCAGTCTGACCCTAATGCACTCTGATGTACAAGTCTACTTGTAGCGCTCGTATGTTCCCTTTCCGGGCATGCCTCTAATCCTAGGTCAGCTAGAGGTCACGATCATGTTCCTCCCTTGGCTTGTCATTGCAGAGAGCACACAGAAAGCACGGCACACAAGAGCACTCGCCACAGCAAACTCCCACCTCCTGGGCCCTGGCTCAGAGTGCTGTGTTGTCGCCCTCGGAGTCGGCTCCTGGGGGCTGCTCCCGGGGTGCTTTCTTGCTGGTGGCCCGCTCGGGCACCTGGAAGCCCCATGGCCCTCCGGACTGGCTCTCGCTGCTGCTGACACTGTGGCCCGGCTCAGAGTCCTCCTCGCTGTCCCCACCTGCCCCCACCGACGCCGACTCCACACTGCCCTCCTCCTCCTCCTCAGGGACCTCAAGGCCTGCTGGCTCTTCCTCAAGGACCTGCTCACTCTCCTCTCCTGCTTCCTCCACCCTGGGCTCTTCCTCCAGCTCCTCAGGGGGCTCCTCTTTTCTCCCTTTGACCTCCTTGACCTCTTGAACGATGGGCCGCCTTCTGGCCAGGAAGATGTTTTTCCGGGCCTTCTCCCCTTCTGACTCTGTGGACTCTGACTCTTCTGAAGACTCAGGAGTCGAGCTCTCTTCCTGCTCCGAAGGTGTCTCTGACTCCGACTCTTCAGTGGTCTCTGACTCGCTGAACTCGGATTCTTCCTCGCTGTACTCAGTGTAGTCACTGGATGACGACTCCTCTGACTCCACTGTGCTTTCCGTGGCTTCATCTTGGTCCAGAGTGAGTTTCAGATAATCTTTATCCACCTCCTCAAGGTGTCTCTGCCACTCTTCCCCCTCAAGTTCGGCGAGGCCCCTTTGGTCAGCGAGCCCTCTAACTTTCTTGAAAATCATTGGGAAGATCCTGGCTCTCTTCCATGTTGTGTACGTGGGTTTGGCTGGTGGTGGCTTCTCAATGGTGACCACTACTTCTTCCTCCTCACTAGGCTCTCTAACTTGGACTTTTGGTTTTCTAATTTTCTTTGCCTCTTCCTGAAAATCACGAAAATGCAATTGAACCGTCAGCGGGGGGATGGTTGTGATGTGACCTTGTCCCACACAGGTCAAGGAGGGATGACTCTGCAGGGTTATAACTAGGTTCAGAGAATAAGCACCCAGTTCTCCACGGTTCATCCCCACCGCATACAGATGGAAAGTATTTTGGCTTGTACTTTCTAATACTAAAAGCTGAGGTTTTCCAATTTTTTTTCTCATTCAGAGTTTATTTTACATCTTAGATCAAAGGAGAAAGAAATAATCATCACCTCTCCTCTCTCCCTCCCTACACGTTAATAGTTTCATGTGTTTTCTTTATATAATCAGGAGATTATGATACTTTATCTGAATAGTTCATGTGATATTTTCTTACTTTTGAACAGGGTAAAGCTACAGTGACATTTATTTTGTTTTTGTTTTGGATAAATGTTCCAAGTAATAATTATAGGCAAAGTATATAAATGACTCATGTTAATTAAAACATGCATAACAGAATTCCATTAAACATATTGGTGGTAATATTTTGCTTCTGATAACTGTACTTTTCTATGATTTTTAGGTATGCCCGACAACGTGGGAACCAAAGTAACCATCGTTTTGCAAAATAGTTTTTATATATTTGATTATAATGTTAACTTTATTCTAGGCATTTAACATTTTATAGAAGGAAATAAATTTGCACAACAATTTCCTTCTACACACAAGGCAATGAAATGGTCCATGTTATTAAATTTCTACAGAAAAAGAGTAGTAAGTGAATAGGATTTCTGATTTTTGAAATTTTTGGCAGCCCGCTATTCAAATAGGGTTAAACATCATGGCATTACCTCTTCCTCCTCATACTCCTCCTCGGCTTCACCAACTACCTCACCATACTCCTCTGGCCCAGCCGGTGGTAACAGACGGCGACGGCTTCCATATTGAGGCATCTCATACCTGAAACAGAAACTCACAGCCTTCAACATGTTTCCATGGGATCCTGGTAACCATGACTGAGCTCTGTTTTCTTCTTTGTCCTCATCATTCAGCACCTATTGTGCTCCTTGTCAACTAGTTACAAAACCATAGAGTGAGAAGTACAACCCGATGGCCAATGGTTTTTGCCATGATGGTATCCTAGAATTAATAGTAAAAAGAGGTTATTTTAGATTTAAGTTTTGGGAGAGACTGGTGTTTAGAGAAGAGCATATCATTCCTTAATTAGTTGAATTTAGAACAGGAAGTAGGTTCTTTGTAAAACACATAGCTTATTCGGGACATAACATCTCTATCTTTACAGTGAAGATCTGCTTCAAACATGGTCTGGAATGGTGTATACATTCCTCTTTTGATATACTTATTACTGCATTCTAAAGTATGTTTTCTTCTTAATTTCTCTTGGGCAAATCTTGAGGCTGACTTAGATAAAATGTTAAACATATGTCAGAAATGGTGAATTCAGGAATTGAGCAAATATGTTTGACTTCTATTTCTCATTTAAATAGTTTTGAATGATTTTACTGCATCATTAGCATTGTAGTCAATATCAACAAACCGGAACTGAATATAGAAAAATGGATAAAACTTGATTGAAACTAAAAGTAGATACGTAATCCCTTTTAAAAGATGAAGTGACATTTATAACACAAATGCTAGTAATAATATTCAATAGCTCCTTATTACTCATAAAAAAGACACTGATACTGGATTAAAAAAATCTGAAGATGTACCCATGCTCATAACTGTAATAATCTTGTCCGTATTCCTGGCCAGGATCAATTCCAGACTCCATGGATAACTCCTGTTGTTCAGAAAGAGAAATTGCGTTTGAAAATAGATTCTTACCACATTTTAGATTGAACGAATTCAGATTTATTGCCAGACCTAGAATCCCATGACTCTCAGAACACTCCTGCCAAAAAACTTTAATTACATATGTTAGTCAAACATAATCAAAACTTCTTTTCTCTGGCTCTATCTGACATGAAATATAGTTATGTCATTAGAACTGAGGGGGTAAAAAAGGTACTTTTTTTCTAATGCTGAATCTGTTAAAGTAACTTATCAGTAGACACTTCAAGTTGAAGTATGTATTATTAATAGACTTTAGCCTTGAGGAAATGATAAAGTTACCTTCCTGATAACAGCTTCATAGCACCCTGAGCGCTTCTCCTCATTACATTTATGAATCTCCTCATAATCATTTATATATTAAATGACATTAATTTGTGATACCTCTCAAGGATGTTTACATTTTAAAACATACTGCTAACTCTGAATTTAATTATTAAAAAATATATATATAGCAGAAGCCCCTTCAAGGTTTCCAGTTCTAAATTCTAAACACTACTGATTTGTCATTCTGCTCGTATAGAAAGTTGTTTTTCCTGAGCTATACACAAATAACTATATTTCCATTTTTAATTATATTTTAACATTTCAAGTAGGCTGAACTGCAAAAGTTAACCAAATGAATTGTGCAATGAAGTAAGAAAAGGGAGGGAGGAAAAAGTATCAGTACCCACAGGAAAATTGGTCGGTATTTATCCCTAAGGTCATCTATTATTTTGTTGGTCCAGATCTAGTAATAAGAAGTCAGGGGAAAAAAAAGTCATTACAAAGTGGAATTCACAGCCTTCATGGTGGCTATTAGTTGCCCAAATTCTAATCAGAAAATGCGATCAAAAATAACAAGATGGCAACACTGGGCTCCATTTCTATGCCATGAATTTAGTTGCTGGCACTACTCCTGGTAGCGATCATGTTCTAGTAGTTACTGCTTGTCCTCTGCCTTTCACACCCTGCCCATTGCCACAGTCGGGTCTCCCATGTGCTCCTCTCTTGGATCTAATAACCTCCATTCACTTCCCCTATTTCCCTTGATGCTTCTTCATGTTACTACTCTCCGGTGACTTTGCAGCTTACAAATACTTCAGCGAAGGTGTTCAAATTCATGTTAAAACTGCTTCAGTTTAACCACCAGAATGGCTACAACAAACAGAAGGATCAGCAGTACCACGTTTTAGCAGGGACACGGAGCAACTGGACCTCTCAGACACTTTTGGAGACATTATAAATCCACCAACTCCAGTGGAAAATGTTTAGCAATAATACAAAAGTCAAATATATACACATCCTTTCACAAAAATTCAATATAGATCCATTTATATGCTACACATAAATGTGTACAATTGTGCACCAAAATATATCATTTGTAACAGCCAAAAACTGGAACCAAGGCACAAGCCCATGAAATACACACTACTGCATCACCCAATAACAGACTCTACCAAACAGAACAATGTGCAAAAGAAGTTAGGTGCAAATAGAACATATGATCCTATCTATTCCTATTTACATAAACTTCGAAAACACATTAATGTGTGTCTTAGAAGCCAGGTGAAAAGTTTTCAATCAGTGGTAAAGCATACCTTGGATAAACCTCATTGGCTCCAGGACAAACAGAAACTAAAAGGACTGGCAATCACCAAACCACCCCTACAAAAAATATTGAAAGGGGGGGGGGGTCCTCTAAGCAAAGAGGCTAAAAGTAACAGACAATAAACAGTTAACAGTCACCTTACACGCAGTACAATGTCACTAAATTCATATCTTTCAATAGTTACTCTGAATGTAAATGGACTAAATGCCCCAATCAAAAGACATGACCCATCCATATTTATATGCAAGACACTCATTTTAGACCCAAAGACACCTCCAAATTGAAAGGGGGGGGAGATAATGGACACCAAAATCCTTATATCAGACAAATTAGATTTTAAACCAAAGACTGTAATAAGAGATGAGGAAGGACACTATATCCTACTTAAAGGGTCTACCCAACAAGAAGATCTAACAATTGTAAATATCTATGCCCCTAACATGGGAGCAGCCAATTATATAAGCCAATTAATAACAAAAGCAAAGAAACACTGACAATACAATAGTGAGGGACTTTAACACCCCCCTCACTGAAATGGACAGATCATCTAAGCAAAAGATCAACAAGGAAATAGGGGCTTTAAATGACACACTGGACCAGATGGACCTCACAGATATATTCAGAACATTCCCTCTCAAAGCAACAGAATACATACTTTTCTCTAGTGCAAATGGAACATTCTCCAGACTAGATCACATCCTGGGTCACAAATCAGGTCTGAACAGGTACCAAAAGATTGGGATCATTCCCTGCATATTTTCAGGCCAAGATACTTTGAAACTGGGACTCAATCACAACAGGAAAGTCAGAAAGAACGCAAATACATGGAGGCTAAAGAGCATCCTACTAAAGAATGAATGGGTCAACCAGGAAATTAAAGAACTAAAAAAATTCATGGAAACAAATGAAAACACAACTGTTCAAAATCTTTGGGATACAGCAAAGGCAGTCCTGAGAGGAAAGTATATAGCAATATAAGCCTTTCTCAAGAAACAAGAAAGGTCTCAAGTATACAACCTAACCCTACACCTAAAGGAGCTGGAGAAAGAACAGCAAATAAAGCCTAAAGCCAGCAGGAGAAGAGAAATAATAAAGATCAGAGCAGAAATCAATGAAATAGAAACCAAAGGAACAGGAGAACAGTTCAACAAAACTAGGAGCTGGTTCTTTGAAAGAATTAACAAGATTGATCAACCCCTGGCCAGACTTATCAAAAAGAGAAATGACCCAAATCAACAAAATCATGAATGAAAGAGGAGCGATCACAACCAACACCAAAGAAATAAACAATCATAAGAACATAATATGAGCAACTCTATGCCAGCAAATTAGATAACCTGGAAGAAATGGATGCATTCCTAGAGATGTATCAACTACCAAAACTGAACCAAGAAGAAGCAGAACACCTGAACAGACCCATAACCAGCAAGGAAATTGAAGCAGTCCTCAATCTCCCAACAAACAAGAGCCCAGGGCCAGATGGCTTCCCTGTGGAATTCTACCAAACGTTTAAAGAAGAATTTGTTCCAAAGATGGAAATGGGAGGAAAAGTTCCACACTTTTTATGAGGCCAGCATTACCCTGATCCCCAAGCCAGACGAAGACCCCCACCAAAAAGGAGAATTACAGACGAATATCTCTCCCTGATGAACATGGATGCCAAAATTCTCACCCAAATACTAGCCAATAGGATCCAACAGTACATTAAAAGGGTTATTCACCACAACCAAGTGGGATTGATTCCTGGGCTGCAAGTTTGGTCCAACATCCGCAAATCAATGTGATACAATACATTAATAAAAGAACGAGAACCCTATGATCCTCTCAATAGATGCAGAAAAGGCATTTCAGATACTACAGCATCCTTTCTTGATTAAAACACTTCAGAGTGTAGGCATAGAGGGTGCATACCTCAATATCATAAAAGCCATCTATGAAAAACCCACAGCGAACATCATTCTCAATGGGGAAAAACTGAGAGCTTTCCCCCTAAGGTCAGGAACATGGCAGGGATGTCCACTATCACCACTGCTGTTCAACATAGTATTAGAATCCTAGCCTCAGCAATCAGACAACAAAAAGAAATAAAAGGCATCCAAATCAGCAAAGAAGAAGTCAAACTCTCACTCTTTGAACATGATATGCTTTATGTGGGAAACCCAAAAGACTCCACCCCAAAACTGCTAGAACTCATAAAGTGGCAGGATATAAAATCAATGCACAGAAATCAGTGGCATTTCTATACACCAACGAGACAGAAGAAAGAGAAATTAAGGATTAGTGGATCCCATTTACAATTGCACCAAAACCCTTAAGATACCTAGTTATAATTCTAACCAAAGAGGCAAAGGATCTGTACTCAGAAAACTATAGAACACTCACGAAAGAAATTGAGGAAGACACAAACGGAAAAAAGTTCCATGCCCATGGATTGGAAAAACAAATATTGTGAAAAAGTCTATGCTACCTAGAGCAATCTACACATTCAGTGCAATCCCTATCAAAATACCATCCACTTTTTTCACAGAAATGGAACTAATAATCCTAAAATTTGTATGGAACCAGAAAAGACCCCGAATAGCCAGAGGAATGTTAAAAAAGAAAAGCAAAACTGGCGGCATCACAATTCCGGACTTCCATCTCTATTACAAAGCTGTCATCATCAAGACAGTATGGTACTGGCACAAAAACAGACAGACAGATCAATGGAACAGAATAGAGAGCCCAGAAATGGACCCTCAACTCTATGGTCAACTAATCTTCGACAAAGCAGGAAAGAATGTCCAATGGAAAAAAGACAGTCTCTTCAACAAATGGTGTTGGGAAAATTGGACAGCCACATGCAGAAGAATGAAACTCGACCATTTCCTTATACCACACACAAAAATAGACTCCAAATGGTTGAAAGACCTCAATGTGAGACAGGAGTCCATCAAAATCCCAAAGGAGAACACAGGCAGCAACCTCTTCGACCTCAGCCGCAGCAACTTCTTCCTAGAAACATCGCCAAAGGCAAGGGAAGCAAAGGCAAAAATGAACTATTGGGACCTCATCAAGATAAACAGCTTTTGCACAGCAAAAGAAACAGTCAACAAAACCAAAAGACAACCAACAGAATGGGAAGAAGATATTTGCAAATGACATATCAGATAAAGGGCTAGTGTCCAAAATCTATAAAGAACTTATCAAACTCAACACCCAAAGAACAAATAATCCGATCAAGAAATGGGCAGAAGACATGAACAGACATTTTTCCAAAGAAGACATCCAAATGGCCAACAGACACATGAAAAAGTGCTCAACATCGCTCGGCATCAGGGAAATCCAAGTCAAAACCTCAATGAGATACCACCTCACACCAGTCAGAATGGCTAAAATTAACAAGTCAGGAAACGACAGATGTTGGTGGGGATGCGGAGAAAGGGGAACCCTCCTACACTGTTGGTGGGAATGCAAGCTGGTGCAGCCACTCTGGAAAACAGTACGGAGTTCCTCAAAAAGTTGAAAATTGAGCTACCCTATGACCCAGCAAAAAAATACACACGTAGTGATCCGAAGGGGTACATGCACCCTAATGTTTATAGCAGCAATGTCCACAACAGTCAAACTATGGAAAGAGCCCAGATGTCCATCAACATATGAATGGATAAAGAAGATGTGGTACATATAGATAGATAAACAGAATATTATGTAGTCATCACAAAAATGAAATCTTGCCATTTGCGACGACATGGATGGAACTAGAGGGTATTATGCTAAGCGAATAAAGTCAATCAGAGAAAGACAACTATTATATGATCTTGCTGATGTGAAATCTGAGAAACAAGGCAGAAGATTATAAGGGAAGAGAGGAAAAAATGAAACAAGAAAAAACCAGAGATGGAGACAAACCATAAGAGACTCTTCATCTCAGGAAACAAACAGGTTTGCTGGAGGGGAGCGGGGTGGGAGGGATGGGGTGGCTGGGTGATAGACATGGGGGAGGGTATGTGCTATGGTGAATGCTGTGAATTGTGTAAGACTGATGAATCACAGACCTGTACCCCTGAAACAAATAATACATTATATGTTAATAATAAAAAAAATAATGTCAATGAAAAAAAAGGGGTGGAACAAAAAAATAACCACAAAAATCTCATTGGCTAAGATACTGCTCCTGCGCAGTAAAGGTCTACATTTAGAAGAAAGTCCTGCCATTTGTGACAGCGTGGGTGGAATTTGAGGGTGTTATATTTAGTAAAACCAGACACATAAGACAAATACTGGATGTTATCAATTATATGTGGAATACAAACAAAATGTAAAACTCACAGAAATGGAGATTAGAAAAGTGGTTGTGAGGGGCTGGGAGTGAGGAAAGTAGGGAGACGTTGGTAAAACGGTATGAATCTTAATTATAAGATGAGAAAGTTCTGAGGATTGAATGTGTAACATGGTGACTGCAGTTGATACCACTGAATGTGTAATTGAAATCTGTTAAGTAAAAAAAAGGGGGAACTTAACCGTTCTCACCAAATAGCAAATCACCACAATGTATACTTTAAATATCATACAATTTTGTTAATTATACTTCAACAAAGCTAACTTTTAAATATATATTATTTTAATATATATTAAGTATATATATATATATATATATATATATATATATATATATATGTATGTATATTTCATTAAACTACTTATCTTAGGGGCAAGAAGCAGCAGCCAGGTGAGTGGTTAGGGAAAGGAGAAGTAATACCTGAGTGCCAACATGGAGAGGCTTCTGGAGAGCTAGTAGGGAGAGTGTACTTTGTAAAAATAAATCTAGCTGTGCATAATGATCTGTATACTTTTATGTCTGTAGGTCTATTTCAACAAAAAGTGTTCATTTACAGAAAGGGGGAGGGTGGGAAATGAGGTCAACAGAGAGCAATAAGAATTGGGACAAAGTTTAGTCTAAATTTAAGTTATTCAAACTAAGTTAACCAATATGTTTTTTCCTTTCTTATTGGTGGGCTTAGATTTTTGAGGCATCTAAAATTCAATGTGATTATATTGGTTTAAATGAAGCAAACTGGTATCAGAACTAAAAGTTCGAAACTGCTTGACGAATGCATGCTTAATCTAATACATACGGAGACTGAGAAAAGACCACAAAATGATTCTAAATTTGAATCCTGAATGGCCATCAATGGAAGAATGGATAAAGACAATGTAGTACGTAAATACAGTGGAATATCATTCAGACTTAAAAAGGAAGGAAGTTGCTGCCATATGCAACAACATGGATGACCTTGAGAACATTATGCTAAGTGAAATAAAGCAGTCAGAGAAGGACAAATGCTGCATGATTCCATTGTACAAGGTATATGAAATAGTCTCCTAGAAGTAGAAAATAGAATGATGTTGCTAGGGGATGGGGAGAGGGGGAAATGGGGTGCTGCTTTCAACTGATATAAAGTTGCAATTAAGCAGGTTGGAAAAGTTCTGAACATCTGTACCACACTGTGTTACTATAGTTAACCACACTGTATTATGCACTTAAAATTTGTTAAGAGGGAAGATCTCTAATTTTTGTTCTACAACAATTAAAAACAAAAAAGATTTTTAAGTTGAATCTTAATAACTTTTAGCAATAATGAAAAACAAATATCTATGGAAACATAATGCAACTGAGTGGATTTCAGATTTTAAGACTTAGAATCAATTTTCTTTACACACACACTTTTTTTTTTCTCTTAAAGGGAGAATAAAGCTGAGCTTTTGGTAGTTACGATATATATCTGGTATCAGATGACTTTAAAAATACTATAGAAGGACAGAAGCAACTGGGAAGAAATTCAGGAAACTTAATCCTTCATTCAATTGGTCACTCTGTGGTCTGAGCTGGGTAGGAAGAGACGGAGGATGGTAGAAGGGAATAATCTGAAGGGTACCTCTTAGATTCTTCTACCATCCATTACTGAAGGCTAGAGCATCAATTATTCAGAAAAAGATAAATAAATCAATGGAGGAAGCACATGGTAACCATTAAGATTCCCCTGCTGCTCCATTCAGTCCCTGTTGCCACACATTTTTGCTGACTCCACAGAGAAGCCACGATTTTTTTATTATTACTAAGTTCAGTTAGCCAATGTATAGAACATTAGTTTTTGATGTGGTGTTCAATGTAAGCCAAGATTTAGTATCTGACAAAGAATAAACTATGTATGCTAATGCAAACAACAGCAACAACATGAGTACCAGTTACAGAATTTCTTCCTACCATGCTCCAGTTGCTGTGGTAGGAGCTTATACACTAAATATGACTGCCAAGATTTTATAAAAGATGAAAATGCTACTCAAGAGGGTAGCTCGGCATCAGGGAAATCCAAAGTCTTGCATCCAGGAATTGGCATTTGGATTTTAAGTCCAACTTATCTGATTCAATAGTCTATGGAGATGCCTAAACAGAAATTCTTGCATCCAGGAATTGGCATTTGGATTTTAAGTCCAACTTATCTGATTCAATAGTCTATGGAGATGCCTAAACAGAAATTTTTGCTAAAACTTTATAAAAGCTGAACATTCCTGCCCATCAACCTCCAAATTTTGGAGAGTAAATTCTAATCACAAAATGCCTCTCTCTAATAAAATTAAGATTCTCTTTTTTTTTTTTAAAAAGGAATACAACAAATAATTTTTAAGTGGAACTTATAAAATACTAAATCTGCCAAAAGGAAGAGACATTTAAAATTAACATTTTTTTAAAGTTAGCATATGAGCATAAGTATGAATTATATGCATTTATTATATAATTCTGAGTATCTTTTCCTCATTGCAGAAGAAAATGTCACAGGCACTTTGAAGTAGACATGTGCCCAAGGCTGTATATTTTCAATCACATGATTAAAGACTATTTATCACAACCCAGTTTCTGCCTTGCCTTATTTCAGTGCCGACACCAGCTTTCTTTCCTCAAACACTGCCTATTCCAAAGCTCATCTCAGGAATGGTTCTGATGAATCTAGATCCACTAATTCAAGTGACTGATCTGGTTCATAATTTGTCTCATTCAATGGTAGCTTGCTTTCAATAGGAGCAAAGGTCTTATTTGTCTAACTCCTAGAGAATGAAGCTAAAAATTTGGAATTTCAGCTCCTGCAAGCAAGAGAGAAGTGATTTGCTTGTTTACTTATGTATTTGTTTCCACTTTAAACCACCCCTTCTCTGTCTTATAAAATCATGCCATGTGATTATGCTCTGCTGCATGTAGGATGGGCCTTAACGTTACATAAAATATTGTGGTGACTCAGCAAGGTCGAAAAGAAAAAGAAAATTGATACCTCTGGTTTAAGAAGAGAAGGCCTCAGGAGTTGCTGTTGCTGCCAAAGGAAATTAAAATAGAAAAAGGTTTAGAAAATAATTCCGGTGGAAAAGGGAGATCATGATTGAAAAGAGAGGAAAAAAAGGCCACAGCTTAAAACCGGTTACCTTGGGATTATGAGTTATTATTCCTGTGATAGCCACCAATATTTTCACTATTGATGTTGGAATGTGAAATAAAGAATTAGTTTGCATTTCATCATTGTTTTAATTAACATCGAAGTTAATAACCTTTAATAAATGAAAACCTGTATAACTTTTTGGTTCAAACTTTTTTGTGTAAAAAGTTATTTACAATTTTAAAAGCATTTTGAGTGCCACAGGATCCTTTTGAACAAACTTAACTCTGTTTTAAATTGCCCCCTTTTTTTCTCCCCAGTCACATTAAATGTAATCAGGTTCCTTACTGAGAAGGTAGAGCACATAACATAATGATATAGTCGTAATATACTCATCATCATATTTAAGAAATGCTCCCCATTTTTCTTTTTACCAAAACCTGGGTTGCTTATAGTCAAGCATTGAGCATGCTTTTGGAAATTCTTTTGTGATCGGGGAAATTGTCCTTCCTTGGATTTTGCAGGGATCACTCCTTACTGCCTCTCAGCCTCACCCATACTCAAAGGAAACATGGTGTCTGTTGGTCTGTTTCCTGATAATTTATCCTTTAAACATATGGGAACAAGAGACACAGTTCAAGTTTTGGTTTATCCACTCCTTGAGGGAATGGTTACACAACACAAATCTTAACATGGGAATGACACTGGGAATGTGGGCATTGGAATTCCAGGAGACCATTCCAGTGGCAAACCAGCCATTGGAAATGGCCAGGAGAACAGCCATGTGACTGAAGGGAGGATCGATTTTCCATGACACGGCTGTGAGTGACTTTGTCTAGTTAAGGCATTCCTTTAAAGGAGAAGGAAGTTGAAGTTAGAGATAGTCTGATCCAATCTGTTAGCTATGATACCTGTCCCTGAAAACCAGTTATTCTTAAATGCATTCTTCTGGATTTCCAAATACATTAGGACTTGTTCATTCTAAACTAGTGGCCAGTCGGGTTGTGAGCTCACTTCACCGTCTTGACTGGGAAGCCGTCTGCTCAACTCAGCCACGGCACCACTTTCAGGACAGCTGGGCCAAATCCCACCGGCTAGAACGTCCACCACCTTCTCCACAGACCCAAGAGTCACATGAACACGATGGAGAAGCCAGAGATTTCTCATAGTCTGACTCTTGAAAACTCTTTAAGGTCTCAAGCTCTCATGTGTTAGGAAGGAGCTTTGGACTCTGGTAAAAGGGACAAAAGTCCCAGGTTGCTAGAGTAAGTTTCTAGCCTGAGGAAAAAAAAAATCTGGGCGAATGTCACAATACTGAGTAATAGCAATTCAGGAAACAATATATTTATCCTTGGAAAGGGGAGCATTTGATATTTGTTCACCCACTTAAAATCCCAGAACAAACCAGCAACAGGTATAAAAGACAATAAATAGCAGAGCATACTTATAAGTTTTATTGAAATAAAGGAAAATGCCCTACCTATGAAAGAATGAAAATCAGTCCTGCCTATAAAGCAAATATTTTCCTAGTAAGCTTTATATAACACCATAAAGCCCTTACCTCTGATGCATAACCTCTCCTGCAAGGCAGAAACAAAGAAATCAGTATTAAACAACTTAAGAGTTTCAGATTAAATAAAATTATAGATAAGGGTTTTTTTTTTTTAATCTGGGAAAAAAATAAGGTAATTTTTACTAAAAATTGTCTCAGTGAGAAATACATTCTGTGGCAGTTTATGAGGACAGGAGCATCGAGGTTTCATGCCTGCATTACTAAAACAATTACCAGCCCAGACTCTCACGCCGCATCAACAGCACACCTTACACAATCTATCTCAGTGGTGTATAATAACACACTTTGACTCTCTTATTATCAACTGGATTAAAAATATTCTATATCATCTCTAACCTAGACAAGTCTTGATACATATAAGATACTCATTTGGGGAAAAGATGTGTTTTATACATGAAGAGCATATCGATACAGGATAAAAATGACCTCGATGCCTAGAATATATTCTTCCAAATGTTGGTAAGATGTTTTTTTGTCTGTTTGCATCAATTTATTCTAAAAATAATGAATGCAGAATACTGACTAGCTTTAAGGGTCAATGACATTATGAGACATAAGAGCTGAATACTTTCATTTTCATTTCATATTCAGTATTACCATACAGATTTATAAAGTTCATGGACCACAAGTTGGGGAAATGTTCCACTGTACTTGAGAGGGGGAAAAAAAAAAAGTATACAATGCTTTTAGTGTTGAATGTCATTAATTATAACGATTTTTTTTGTCTATTATTTACAGTTGACCTAAAGTACTGTACGTATTGTATGCTGTTATGAACCAAGTGTACAAAGCTAGTAACTGCTATGTAAAGACACATAACTTTAAAGTCCAACAAAACGATCTCTCTAGAGAATTTCTTTAAAATATTACAAGGCCTTGACAAAATAAGTCTACTTATCTGAACAAATCTTAAGTGCTTAAGGCATTACTGATTGAAATGGTTGGTCATAATGGTAGTATAATGCTTACTTAAACTTATTGGCAATTCATTATTTGAAATGGTTCTTTAGTGAGTTTTGCTTCTAAGATTCTGCCAATAGTTATGAGAATGATAATCCTTCTAAAGCATTTAGAAGTTTCCTCAATTTGTATCTTTCAGAGAACAGATAATGACAGCTCATACTCTGGTTTTAGTAATGAGAATTGAGTCACATATGTGATATAAAGTGTCCAACCAAAGCTGGACTTCATTCTCCAGGATATTTAAGCTGACTTTTTTCATTAGCAGCCTTTTCCCTACATGTAGAAAATAAAGTATCAAGAGATGAACTACACTGTTTTTAGTTAACTTTTAGTTAACAAGTAACTTTTTGTTATCTTTCATGTGGTTATTTGTACTGTTTGTCTCAGCTCAAAGGCAGAATGTGACTTGGAAAAAGCACACAACAGAATCACTGTGCATCATTGTCTGTCGGCTTTCAATTAACACGACTTCCTGTTCATCCTTCTAAGACCAGTCATATAATACTGATGCATTTTTATGTAGATTATATCCAGTGTGTATTAGTTATTCACTTCCCACCTTTTTTATGCATTAAGCTTACTTTTAACAATAAGGAAAATGTATGGTAACCTACTTTTGTCTTTTAAAAAGGTATCTAATAATTTCTTACACACTAATTAGCACATAATGAATGCAGAAGAAAAAAATGGTGTTCTTTTTCTGGAGGTTGGCTGTCAGGTTGTGGGGGCTCAGGGATTGAGAAGAGGAATAATATTTTGGCCTGTGTACTCAAAGAATTATTTATAGGCCTCATGCTGATGAAGTCAGAGATCTCTAAACAGAATGTGTGAGTAAAAAACTAGATTAAATATAAAACATGGGAATGGATGTTTCATTTGAAAAGCCTAAGATACTAGTAAAACATTTAGACTAAGTAAATTTTATAAGGCCGTAGATACCTACATAAAATTGATATTTGGAGTTTTTATATTTCTTTGTAATTATTTAGAGAATACATTATCAAGGAATTTCTTTCACATATCCAAGAAGTCGATACAAAATAGTTTTTAAAAACACACAGTCATATCAAAGGCTTACACACTCATGAATAATACCTTGTCAGAGTCCGCCAAATAGCACAAGTTCTCATGCATATGACCGGCTGCCAACAAAAACTCCAACTGAAGTGTTTCAGTGAAAGAGAGAAAAAAATCATGTTCAAGAACCCCAAGAAGAAAATTACTCTTGATTTGGATGAAAAGAATCTGAATCAGAGGAGCTAATGAAAATCATTAGATTTATAGCTTTTTTAAAAAATCTGATACTATTAGGGATGACAGACCAAATACTTGAAGAAATGTCACATAATGTAAGAGCTGAACAAAACCTTTGGAATGATGCATCATAGGGCCCTGAGCCTATATTAATATACTTAGAGTGGAAATGATCAAGCAAGACTTTTGCCTATATTTTGAAATTGTGCTTTGTTTTCCTGTGTAGACTTTTATCTTCTACAATATTAAAACTGCAGAATAAATCAAATAATTACACTTGTATTCAAAGTGGGGAATTACAAATAAAATTTATTCCATGTGTTATATGGGAAAACCGTGTAATTACTTGCTGGTCAAGTGCAGCTTTCATTAAGAAGATAGCACTTAGCTGAGCTGATGCCTTTAAGACTTTGCCGAGCTGAGTTCTGAGAACAACTACAACATAAAATTTCTTTCTGAAGTATACATTTTTATCCTATTTGCCGAATACAAAGAGTAAAGGCTTATATAAAACTGATGACAGTTCGCTAGATATATTCCTTCTTGATTTCTATTTAATGTGTTTATATTTTATTTGTACAACTAAATTTGGATGATTTATCCAGAGTAATGAAAGGTAACTATTCGAGGCACCTGGGTGGCTCAGTCGGTTGAGCCGCTGCCTCGGCTCAGGTCATAATCTCAGGGTCCTGGGATCGAGCCGTAGTCAGGCTCCCTGCTCAGCAGGAAGCCTGCTTCTCCCTCTCCTCCCTGCTCGTTCTCTCTCTATCTCTCACTATCTCTTGCTATCTCTGTCTCTCCCTCTCAGATAAGTAAATATAATCTTTAAAAAAAGATAACTAGAAATGAAGCTAATATACTTTTCTAAAATTTTGATAGACAAACATTATTGATAAACTTAATAAAATTTTTTTATTAAAGTATTCTTTTTTTTATAAAGATTTTATTTATTTATTTGAGAGAGAGAATGAGACAGAGAGAGAGAGCATGAGAGATGGGAGGATCAGAGGGAGAAGCAGACTCCCTGCTGAGCAGGGAGTCCGATGCGGGACTCGATCCCGGGACTCCAGGATCATGACCTGAGCTGAAGGCAGTCGCTTAACCAACTGAGCCACCCAGGCACCCTTAATAAAAATATTTTTAATTTTCATCAAATAGTAACTAAATTCATACTAGATAAACCTTCATAGACATTTATTGAAACTTATTTTGATGAAACTGATTAGAATTTCTTTATTAAACTATTAAACTGGAGAAAAATATTTTCTTTGAAGGAGAATCTTCTGATAAAATTATAATTATGAGATGATATCACATTATGAGATGATATCAAAATGTGGACAAGCAAAACTGAAGACCACTTTAAACATCTGTGGGAAAAATGAAATGTCTTACAAAAGCCAACAAGATTTATTTTCATTATAAAGAAGGGAAGAAAAAACATAATGAGAAATAAACAGAGTAAGACCATAATTGAAAAAGTAAAAGATTTTTCAAATGTATAAGCATACTAGTAAGATAAAAGCAAGCCAGAATAGAGAATGTTCTTGTAAGAAAACAGATGACTACATCTTACAGCACCTGGGATTTATTTTGGAATACCATAATATCTGTCAAATCCTAGATTTCTAGATACATAACATTTTTACTTTGGTAGTGTTTAAACTTACCAAATACATGGCCTTCAAGGAAAGAACAGAACCTATGATATCATTTTTTTTAGATTATTTTAACAGTTTGCTTTTTTTTTCTGAAGCACTCAATAAAACTATGATCAGAAAGTAAACGTAGGCATTACTGCATTAACATGCTAACAAGCCATTGGTTTAAGCTGGAGATCGAACTTTCTTGCCCACATATTCCCATTGAAAAATAGATTGAAATTACTTACTTTTTAAATAAATGCAGACAAACAATGCTACTTCGTAGTTAAGAAAATTAAGGTAAATCTATAATATGAGTTAGAAAAGATGAGGTTAATAATCTTTAAAAGTAAAAAAAAAAATGAGGAAAAAATAGCATTGCACTGAGTTTAGGGTAAAAGAATGGAATCTTCTTTAAATGTTCAAATTTGCCTCCTCTTGAAGATTTCAGTCAACAGAAGAGTTGTCCAGTTAAAAGAGGAAGAGCATTACAGTGAGGCAGACTGACTGTGAGGTGGGTTCTCAGGGCCCTCGACAATACTGTGCAAACTCCCTTGGTCGTGTTCAGTGACTTCCACACTTTCTGTCTCTGGAGGACAACTACTTCCAAGTCTTGAGTTGTGTGTTGGTGGAAAGTTTTTTTCGATCTGACTGTACATGTTAGCTACCGACTTTTCAAGGTCGGCTAAGTTTTTAATATGCTTGAGGATGCCCTTTGGTTCTCTCCGGGGATCTGCACGACACACTGTTGTGGGTGCTGGTGGCTGTGGGACAGAGGGCTCGATTTCCTCGGTGGGTGTCACACTGACAGTGTGCTTAACAGCTGGTACACAGACACACTTAGTGGATGGAGCCCAAGTCGGAGGAGACAGAGGAGAGGGAAGAGGGGGGGATGGGGGAGGGAGGGAGGCGAGTGAAGGTAGAAGAGGTGAAGGAGAAGAAGAGGGAGGAGAAGTGGGGGTGGAAAGTGGAAAAAGTGGAGGAGGGGGAGGAAGAGGGGAGATATTTGGTGGTTTGGGAAGGATTTCAAAAATGTTCCTTCTGGTTTCAACTGTCAACATACATGTGGGTGTCTCTCTCCTAAAGACGGGGGAGTTTAAAATGCAGGGCACTGAAGGAGAAAGTTCCAAGGAACAGTCAGCAGGAGAAAGGATGATACCAGGTTCGGACTGGAGTTCCACAGTTCTTGAAACGGTCGGCAAAGTGGAGGAGGAGGACTGAGGCGAAGGAGAGCAACATGAGGAGTCTGAAGACAGAGATTCCAAGGGCTCTGCTCCACGTATGAGCAGTGGTTCACCGTGCCTTGTTTCTCCTCTCTTGGCAACATTCGAATCTCCAACTGGAGGCAGGGGATTACTGCTACCTCTTTTGTTTGGAAGGGTCTCTGTGGTTTCCTCTGCACCTTCCTGCCTGTGGCTTTGCCACTGCTCCAGCTCTATGGTTTCTGGTCCCCTGGGAAGTTCCCACACTGGTCTCTGAGGGAAGCGGACCGGCTGATTCCACATCCTCTGAAACATTTCTCTTGGGCCCCTCAGGGACTTACTCCGGGCTTGTGTTCTGGGTAAAAATGAGTCTATAAAATCTGTTCTTAGTAAAAAGTCTGAATTTGTTGGTCTTGGATCTAGAGTTTCCTTATAAAGAGTACTGTGGATACTTAAGGTGTCCTCATCAGATGTCAGTGTGTATTTTCTTGCCGACTTGGGCTGGTTGTTCTTAAGGGATCCATCTACATGAGCCTGCTTGTGAGTCTCAATAGTGCTGGAAGAAGAAAAGGGCATCACAGTGTGGGGACTTTTCCTGTCTTCCAAGACTGACTTATTTCCCCTGCTTTGTTGGAAATGGTAGAGAAGGAAAAGACTTGAAAGAAAAGAAGATAATGAAATGTAAGGAAACAGGTTGTGACATAGCTTTCACGAGAAAGATGTCTTTATGGTTCTCATTACGACTTCAAAATATAAAAGGCCAAATAACACTAATCTACGGAAGCCAGACATTACTTTCATGTCCCCGTTCTCAGAAAGGTAGGGCAAGAAAAGCTTGAGAGCTGTGAGTAGCATGATAAATTTTCATTTTTTTCCTTTAGAAAAATGCTTCAATCTGTAGACTGATTTTTTTTTTTTCCCAGTTAGATACAGCAAAGTATCCATGACCACACATAACAGTTCCCTTATGCAGAAATCATGATTCTCCAAATTGCAAACCAGCATTTTGGCTAATGGTTTCATATCCTTTGCTTTGGCTGAGGGTGCTCAGAGCTGTCTGTTCAGGGAAAAGGATCCTTAGCTGTATCTGATTCAGTAACATTATCTCTCCTCTCAGTCATTCTGTTCTGGAGCTAAAAGTACTCTCCTATCTGAGATAAAGCTTAGAAGAGAATACAGAAAGGAATTCTCTATTTCCTAAATTAGAGAATTAGTCTCCAAGGACAGGTGGGAGAATTTCTCTCATAGAGTTCAGTTCAAAATCACAATGGAGAAATTGGAGTTATGCTAGAATCTGGACAGAGATTATTCCCTTCCATTTCAATTTTAAGCTGAATCCATTTTAAAATGCTATAAACAGTACAAATAAGAAGAGGGGCTATTGGTATGGATTTTGAATATTGTCTGCATCAAATTTTGGTCAAGACCAACTTTAATGAAAAGACTTATGTCAAATTACATAGTTTCGATATCCCTGGAAGAGTGGCTCATACACTGACACTGAGCTTCAGTGGCTGAGAGTGATAAATAAAGTCAACCAAATGAAAGGACATAAGCAGGTGTCTGTAATCAAAGCATCGGGACCTTTCTCCCAGCAAGGCTGGCTGGTTTTCAATAGTCTCTCCTCAGATTTTGCTCTCAAGCTCAAACAGAGTAACATTTTCTTGATTATTGTTTAATATTTACCCACACAGCAGGAATGAAATAAAAGGAAATACTGTGAATAAAAATTACGTGGCCACAATGAAAATGGAGAATGACAGGTGAGGGAATAAAATGCTATATAAAGCCGAAGTTGTTACTGAGTCATTTCACAAAGATACAAACTACAAAGGGAGAATCCTCACAAGTGGACCTGGGGTATCAGGCCCACCTGGATAATTCGGGAAGGACAGACAATTTGGATTAAGCAGACATCAAACCCTTCTCCTGATCTTGCAAAGTCATTTTTTTTTTTTTTTAAATAAATGGACTTGACACATTATTTGGCAATTTTTTAAAAATAGATTTGTTCTTGGTTTAATTCTTCTTGGAAAGAACTATCTATATAATGGGACCACATCACTTTTGATTGAGAGACACCTTGAAATACTTTTAACAAATTAAAAGCGAGAATTTTGATACACTTCTTGGGAGGCACAGGTTTTCAAGACACCAAAAGGGAATGAGGTATGGAAGGTAGAACTTTCTTTTTAAAAGGCAAATGACTCCATGGTAAAAGGTGAAGATTACTATATTTAGAGTAAAACTTAATCTAGTCTCTTGTATCTTTTTTCCCTAATGCCTCGTATTAGAATGATATTATTTACTTACTTATGCCTATGTATCCACAGGTGGGAAAGAGAAAACATGCGACAGAAAAAAAAAAAAAAAAAAAAAGAGTTTGAACTATAGTTAATTTGAGGTGATTATGAAAATACTAACAGGAACTTGATTTAAACATTTGATAGGTATATCCAGAAAAGAAAATGCATGTTTTTGTATTTTCTTTGTATTTACTCGTAAGAATGATATGTAATAATATTTTAGACAAAACCATATGGCATTTCTTTGGTTGTCTCATCACATAAAATAGCTAGCTGTCCGTTTCCTATACCTAGGTAAAATTCACCTTCATTACACATGGTTGATTTCAATCCCAAAACAGATATTTTAAATGAGATTCTGAGAATTATTTCTATGTCCTAATTGAAAAATTAGTCCACACTGATTTATAAAGAAGGTATAGATACTGTTTGGAACAAAGTAAATATACAAGTTCTGTGATGACTATTACAGAGCAACTGATGAATCTGTATGATGTTATTAATTAGATCATTAAGGTTTTTTTCAAAAAGGACCTTTGATTTTTTTTCTTTTAAATTTGATAATAATTCATTTGAAGCTAGTCTATTTTCTAGTAATATATGGTTAGAATCCCGGTATAAAGTTTTTAAATAGATAGGTTAAACATTTGTTAAAGATATTTAAATGTGCAGAACTCAAAATACTTCATTAAATGCGTATTATAATTGCAAAATTCTCTAAGTCTACCACAATTTTTCAAATAAAAGTAGTCCTTAAGTGTTGCTATTTGAAAATGGTCACCATCAAACTATATTGATTCCAGATGATGTTACAGTATATCTACTTTTGTTAAGTAAAAATGAATATATGTCACTATTTTCAGATAAAACAAAACTTTACACCTAAGTCTTTTTTAGTTTCTGAGTATTTTTTTGCTGGAGAGAGGTGGTTAATATAGAGAGAATCAAATCGTATTGGCTCAATTCCTACATTCACCAGTAATTCAAAAAGAGACCATCGTTTTCAACTCATTAAAAAAATTTAAAAACTGTATTTAAAAGCATGAATCCTGTATCATATTATTTTAGAAATAAAATGCCAAGCACTAAGGTCTCAAACATTAAATTCAATTTTAGCATTAAGATATACAACATAAAAATCAATTTTAACATTTTTAAATCTTCTTAACATCACCTTGTATAATAGTATTAATATGGCAAAGAATATTGATACATGTGGTTAAAACCAGTTTTTCCATTAAAAGGTAAATTTCATAATTTTTGAGGCTTGCTTTATTCCTATTAGTAAATGCTACAAATGTAACACAGTCCAATGTGTTTTAGTCCCTCAGCTCCACCAAATTCCAGTTGCTAAAAGGTATCTTGGATTTAATTCAGTCATATTCAAAGTTTTATAACATCATTGGTTGTTGTGCATGTCATGTCCAAAAATAGTTACTCTTTAATTTTTAAAACACAGGCAAGTTAAATAAATCCAAAAGGAATCAGGTTATAAGGGTAGCATCATTATGGGAATATCTGTGAAGTCTTTTCACAATAATTTAAACGTTTTCCAAATGTGGATGATTTGATAATGCTTAGAGGTTCTAAATATTGCGGGAGAAATACTAAGCTATCACAGTAGTCTCTTTTGAGAGGAATATAATGAAAAGCATATTCTTTAAGTGGTTGGATATTTAATATTTAATTCTTCATTTAGGTTTCAGATTTTCATTACTCTGTTTTATGATATCCTAAGATAGTATCTTTAAAAAGTCTATGATTTAAACCATAACATCAGTTTTAAACTACCAAATAGGAGTTGGCTTTTGATACCAAATCAGGAATTACTATTTTATGATTATGCTTTATTTTTCCTTATTTCCTATGAGAAAAAAAAAATCAGAATATATTTTTAATTTTGGAGAAAAAAATGTATCTGCATAATTGTGAAGGGTTCCAGATTAAATAGACTATTCAAGCTAGACATCTGCACATTTTCTCTTACTCAGATTTTAATGTTTTTTGTTTGCTTATGTTTTGGTTATTATTTTTCAATTCAACTTTTCTTAGGTTCTCATCTTAACAAATTTTTTTTTTTTGTAAGAAAAATGTCGTAATTCAAGTAACCTGCATTTCCGCATCAGGTTGAAATGAAATACCCCCCAGCATCCATCACACCCACCTGTGAGGGCAGCTGCAAGGCCTACTTACATGGTGCTGTCCCCCAGCTCCTCGTACAGGTGCGCCCCGGGGGGAGGCGGGGGCGGCGGGGGCGCGGCCACGGGTGCTGGTGCGGGCGCTGCGGGCTTGGCGGCAGGTAAGGCCGACTGGATTCGCGCTGTCTTGGTGCACTCAGCTTGGCGGCTTGAGTAAGGCAAGGATGTTTTGGAAAACTCATTTTAGAAATCATGTATGTATCAGTTAGCATACGAACCCACTAAAAACATCAGGAACACAAATATTCGAACTTATAAACTGACAGAATTATAAAAGCATCCCCACAGAGTATCTTTCTCCTATATCCTCTTCCCCTTCAGTTCTTTAAAAGATTTACCCTTGAATAACGGGTAGAATTCAGTAGAAATATATGCAAGTTAAGTGAAATAGTAATATTAAAGGTGGGGGCAAGCTATCTATAAAAATGTGATTAATAATTGGTGTTTTTCATTCAATGGATCTCATAATTGGAAGCAATGCTGAAGATGCATAATGTTCAAGATACATAATTTTTCTTTATCTTTCATCATCCATCTGTTTAAAGAAGAGTTATTTTACTTAAAATGATTTGAAACATTTTTGACATTCGTTGATAGAGGTTGTGTAGTTTACAGAGGATCTCTCTCCTAAAGAGGAGGGGGATGGCTAGCTTTGGTTTCCTTTGGATACCTAGGACACCCGGGATTCTATCCTTAGAGCTTTGCAGCCCTTTCTGAATGTCCTGGACCCCAACGGTTAGTTCCTTCCTCAAAACCAAGATCTCAAAGTGTGGAAGCTATCAGAGCAAACTGCCTTTTTTCACATTTCCCCCCTTGTATCCCAAAGTGAAAAACCAGCTCGCTTCTGTATATACAAAAGCACAAGAGAATTTGAACTAAAAAGTATACACCTCCTGCAGATAGATACAAGGAGTATCTGGGGTTTTTCTTTTCATAGTATGTAAAATCATATGCAAGATGTTAATTATACTTACACTTTAAACCTGTTTTGAAAAGCAATGAGTAAAAAAGAGAGAAATTTACATTAGAAGTGCGCATTCATAATATTTTAACATCTGATTTATTCTGCATGATGAATAATTTACCGGTTAAACTCATAATGACACAGACTTAATGACACAGCAGGAAAACTAAGTATCTCCATTCAGAAAGTCAGAATGTGGGAGCACTTTATTATTACTGGCAACATCACAGAAGCTGTGAAAACATTCATTACAAGGAAACAAAGAAATGAACTAAATGGAGCAAAAAAAAAAAACTAGATGAAAACATGGAGACATGAATTTGAACTCTGATGGAGAAATGGAATAGTAAAGATGATCTGATCTTTGTAATCGGCTTCTCAGCGTCCTGGGTGTGTTACAGGGATGGAGTCAGGCAACAAGCCCGGATTATACCCTGGGCTTCTCTTTGCAGCAGAGGTTGGAAGGTGCCCCTCCCGGGTCATGAATCCATGGCACTTTCTTTCCATATTTGCCCCTTAACTTTTCTATGTATAGTGAATTTCAAAAACGAATGTTAATACGAAAGAATAGCCATCCATCCAGTCTTTCTTATAAGCAGAATATAAAAATATGAACGCTAGATGTGTAAATATTAGAATGTTACTTTGAAACATGAGCAGTGCAAACCTCATTTTGTTTAATTCTGTTAGTTTACAAAAAGCTATAACTAAAATGAATTCATAGAGTGTCGATCTGATTACTGAACTAAAAAAAAAATTAAATCATTTACAACATATTTAAATGCTAAGCATCTTAGTGGTTTGTTAAATTTCAGACCACTGAGTATAATGTCTAGGATGCTTCAGTTTTGTTCACTGCATTGTGTGTCAAATATAAGAGGTTTCCTCCCTGGTTTTCTTGCTACAGGATTCCTTTGGGAAGCAGTGCAATGAACAAGAATAACTGTAAGACAGATTAGATTTAACATGAAAATTAATACTGGCTTGATGGCTTAAAAATTTAAAACATTTGTCCACTCTTAAGTTGGTTCATAGGCTTTAGATTTGGTGTATCAATTGATTTGTTAAGGATACTTCAGACTCCAATATATCAACCTAAATGTTGTATTTGCAACTTCACATCGCTTTTGTGATGAAAGATATTCCTATGGCATCTTCATGCAGAGCCTACTTTTCAATTTTTAGGTTGGAATTACCTTGCTTGATTTAATTCAAAAGAAAATTCTCAGTGTTCGAGAACAAAGACAGCAGTTTAAGAATACGTAGGTGCTGGTTGAGTCCTTCCTGTAAGTATTTTAAATGATGAAGGACAGTTCTGCCATTATTCCTTCCTCTGTGTTATGTCACTAATTCATATGACTGGAGATCCCTGTTATTTATTTGCATTTTGGGGTACTCTTAGGGCCACCACTCTTCTTAACCTATTCCAGAACTCTTTTCACCAATCATTATCAATACGGATATGTTTTAAATGCCTAGACCTCTATCACAAAGGTTCCCTGTACCTAGTGTCAAATAAAGAATAGCTTACTAGACGACTTCGAATACAGATGCTTACATTAGCTGTAATTACTTCACTACTTTGAAGGGCCTAAATAAGATAAATATAGATATTTTAAATGGAAACATTTGCCCGTAGGAATGAGAAAAATGGAAGGCCTCCACAGTCAAAATATCCTGGTCGTATGTTACAATATAGGTTCTCACAGGGCTACCCAGGAAGGAAAAACCCCCATGGAAAATGACCTATGGCATACCACGATTTTTAAGTGATTTTGCCAACACAGATGCAAATTTAACAACATGGATACAATGCTGTCGCGACCATGTGGTTAGGTCGCAGACCCTCCTCGGGACCAGGGATATCTGCGCATGTCATTCCACTGCATATGACACTCCCTAGGATCCCTGCTACCTTCCCTCCCGAGGCTTGCAACCTAAGAGCATGAACATAGCCACAGGAGCTAACCTAACAGTCCTATCGGAGGAGAACATATTAGGAGCACGGGAACATTGAGTACTCTGTAGGAAATGCTGGAAGTTTGTTTTGATTTCCCTTAAAGGAAGGCCATTGGGTGCAAGAAGGATACAGCAGTCCCCAAAATGTTTGCACCATTCCTGTTTTGGGACTCCAAAGCCATGTCCCCAGGGGTGGCTTTTCGATGATCCCATGTTCTGATCGAGGGATACTTACTGTCTGTAGCTGACCAGAACCACCAAAATGGCAGGAATACAGCAGAGGATGATGATGAAGGCCAGTGCCAGCAAGGCCCCTTCCGTGTAGCCCAGACTTTCTCCTCGCTTTTTAATGCTGGTCACTGCCTCTGGAGTGCGGATCTCCAAAATGCGTCCTCCTTCCCCGTAATGCGGCTGGAAGTCTTTATTGATATCAAGCAGTTTGCCATCCAGAAATCTTTATTGTTAGATAAATAGTGAAGTCAGTGATGTTAACAGAAAAAAAGTTCTTTTTTTAAACAGATTTTTGTAATATCTTTTAGTATTTTCTTTAAAAATACTTTTGTAAACTATTAAAAATATTTTAAAGAAGATAATTTTGTAGTATCTTACTATTTTTATTAAATATTAAACTTTTTAAAAATAAATTTGTGTAACTTTGAATATTTTCTTTAATTGAAACACAAGCTGAGTCTTATGAATTAAAAAAAAATATATAAAAAGCAAGAGCAATGAAGAAGAGCAACTACCACCGATAGACACATATCACAGATATTAATAACAATGACCCTTACTTAATATGCTCACAGACTTGAGAAAAATAATTACCAACATCACTGAACTTAATATCACTCTGTTGAAATTATATACATTATTAAGTTATTCAGGTGAATAAATATTCTAAATTACATATAGCAGAGTTTAAAATTATATCCTGCATTTTGTCTGCTTGGGTCCTCAGAATGATCCCGTAGCACAGAATGTTATAATGCTAATTTACTGCAGGCCAGAAAGCTACACAGTTAGGGCCACGGATCTGAGACACCAACCCAAGCCTTCAGGCTCCAAAATCTCCATTTGTCTTGTATGTCGACACTTTCAAACTCCAAACCTTTAAAATGACATTTTATGGGCAAGAGGTGAACAAATTAAAAGGTGTTTCCTGTCTAGACAGAGAACACTATTATGAATGATGCAGATAGCAAGTCAGTCAGGACGACAGGAATTAGCTAATTTAACCCAACAGTTCTTACAAACTCTTCCTCTAAATAACGCAATTCCTACTGTGGGCATCGCATTGGGGGGCGGGTAATCAAGGAATAATTGTTACTTAATTTTATTGGATTGAATGATTTTGTGACATATTTTATGTTGTAATTAGCAGGTAATAGTTTTTTTCAAAATTCCTTGGGAACATTTGCACAATCCCTTATAAATACTACAGTGTTGATGTAACAGTTGTGTTCTTAATAGCAGAAAGCCACACCATGTCTTAGGTATTTTTGTTTTTGAATTTTTAAAGATGTTCATCTATAAAAATCAAATGTCTTAACTATAGAATATTGGAAAGCACAAAACTTTCCAAAAAGCAAAATTACTCATAGGCCCCCAACACAGAGGCTGCTCACATTTTGGTATATCCAAATTGAACCTTTTTTATAAATATCTTTTATTCTCATAATTACACAGCATATACGAAGTGAAAACTATTATTTTAGAAATATATTGCATAATATAAGCCTCCACACTTATGCTGAAAATGTGGAAAACACAAAGAAATGGGAAAAAAATTTTTAAATGGCCTCAAATTTCACCATCCCATGATAACAAAGTGCCCCATGCTTGTGCATCTTACAGTCTATTTTATCCCTTTTGAGATTTTTTATTTTAATTTTCTGAATGATCATGCTGACTTTATATCTACTGCACAGTGTTCATAGCTTCCTTATGGAAAAAATAAAGAGATGACCCATATCAGATATGAATTCCACTGGATAGTTATTAGACTTGCCATTTAAGAAACCCAATGGCTTGGATAACTCAATTTTAGTTTGAAAGGTGCACATGTTTTTACTCAAGTTTTCATATGATAATATAAGGCAGTTAGAATTTTCGTTGTTTTTGTTTTTTGTTTTTTGTTTTGTTTTTTTACAAATATGCTTTTGTAGATATAAAATATACTTTTATAGCATTTTTCCTAGGTTATTTTTAGGTCTGTTAAAAAATATAATAAAGACTGAACCATGGTTCCAAGTGCTAGAATAGAATGATACCACGTTTTGTTTGAATTGTTTATCAGATAAGGTAAGAAGTTCCAAATAAAGTACAGATTGAGTTCCGTTGCAAGAAAACAGTATTAGAAACTGGGAAGAATCAGAAGTAGAGGTAGATCATTAGTATGGGCTAAGAATTCACTCCTATCATGCGGAATCCACCAGATGGACCCACTTCTACAGGATTCTTGCATTTGACATCCCATCACCTGAGGGAATATTCCTTAGTCTTTTTACATTCCAAGAGCTCCATTATTTTGATATTTACTTTGGTTTATTTCTCAATTTAGGTAAATGTTTTCATTGTTTCATGGAAGAGTGGATTGCTTTTGAACCCATACCTCGTCTAGAATATCCTTCTTTTTGCTTTCTACATGCAAAACAGTTTGCCTGGGTAGGAATTCCTGAGTCACAACATTTTTCCTTAAAAAACTGTGGATCCGATTCCCACTGCCTTTTGACATTCTATCGTGCACATGGGATGTCTAAGGCTTAGCTAATTTTTTCTTTCTTTATAATCGAGTCACTTTTATTTGTTTCAGTGGTATTAAAACATATTCAGATACTTTTCAGTGACACATGACATTTTCGTTGATTCTGTGGGAAAGTAATGGAGTCTTTTCGTTATATTTTTAGTTTATGTTTCTGTAATAACTACTAAAGTGTTTTACCTCAGAGATGCCTACACTTGTCAGGTTGTATCTTCAATGTCCTCTACATATATTTTGATCTTTTCTTTTTCTTAGTGTGCCCTGAGCTTCTTATGTATATACTTTATGCTGCCAATTTCTTTTTCAGATGTTTCCTCATTTCGGGCAAGTTTGGAGATTTTCCATACCAAGGTGGAAAAAGTGGCCCCCAAACCTTCAGGCTTTTGTTTTATACTTTTTCTGATTTGGGGACAAAGCTAGCTTCCATGTTGGTCCTTGAAGAAGGACTCTGAGTCCTTATGTGTGTCTAACTGACCCACAGCCAGGCAGTGAGCAGAGGACTGGTGTCCTGAGGGGGAGGCAGTGTAGATCCCACCACCAGCACCGTGGTGGAGAGCCTTGGTGGGGTTCTTTCACCAGAAACAGGGAAGGATTCAGAGCTCCTCAAACACACATACCATTTCACTGTCCCATACGGTCTTGCTTTATATTAAAAATGTTAAACTGTTTTCCAGTGGTTTCTGGAGGAGAATATTTACAGAGATAAATTCTACCTCTGAGTCATCAGGATGTTATTTCTTTTACTTTGTTTTTCAGTATTTATTACTGATCCCATTTTGCCCCCTGCTTATTTATCTTAGGAAGGAGATCTATCTGTTAGATCTGCTCTCTTTTCCTGATGAGTGAGGGACAGGTGAGGCTAGGTAGGGAGAGAGAGGGAGGGGGCCATAGGATCAGGCTTACAAAATTCAAAAGTGTAGATGAAAGGAATCCATAGATAGGGGAACAAACCAGACCATTCTGTACTAGGTATCAGAGGTGGGTCTTGTTCTAACAGCTACTTGTGACCAAGAAAATTAGCGACCCTAAAAAGGAAGTAAGCCGCTGAAGGTGTTACCTCTAGTCCCTGCTCTATGGTGGTAAAAGGATTTAAGTTCCCTGGTTAACTTTCTATAAAAGACCAACCCTAAAAGCCCTCAGTGGCAACCCGGCCAGGACCCCTCTCACTCCTGAGAGCTTTTTCTGTATCCTTGCTTAACTTCTATCGCTTTACTCACTCTCCTTTGTCCTTGAGATTCATTCTTCTACTCTGTGAGACAGAAACCTTGCTCTCCCAAATCACTGAAATGCAGTAAATTCCTAAGCCAGTTCCTTGTCTTCTGATTCACTGTGCTGATAGAACACATGCAAACACGCATCCCTGCCTCTGTTTACTCGTGTGGGTCTCGACTGTCAAAGTATGGTGTGTAAGCACCAGCTGACCCTGCTTTTTACCTTGATGGTTATCATAGTGCAATGTACATATAAATGTAGAGATAAAGGGGGGGGTGAGCAGGAGTATGCACTCTGTACTTTACAAAGCCCTGAACCTAGATGGTAGAGGGGTGGCTGCCTCTTTTCCTGGTAAATACCCTGTTTCTGGGTTTCTGAAACAGGCATACAGAGGGAGTGATGGTTAATACATCTGCCCACATCCATTCCACCTGGATAAGGTTGTTTTGCTTAATAAAGCAAATCACGGGTAGACCACTATTTCCTTTATACAATTCCAAATTATAGACTACTTTATATTCCTCAATATATATCATACTCTATTTATAGTAAACTAGAGTATAATATTAGTTTTCCATTATTTAATTTCTCACTATTCTTAATTTTTATGTTTTTTTTTTTCCCCCTGGTCTTAGGAATTTGAAAGAAGCTTTATAAGAGCTTGGTAGTCAGATTCTATTTTAAAGTATAAATGTGTTCTTATACGCTATGTTGTAAATGCAGTTTGTAGAGCGTACAGGCCCTTCCTACCTTCTCCACTTCTCCACCATCTGGACAATGTTAAACAGGCTGGATGTATAAAAAGGTGCATGAGCTAAAACTGTATTTGCTTTTTTTAAACAAATATTTAGTTAAGTTCTATTTTAAAGCAATATGATTTGTTTCTACTAAGGGTGCAGAAAGCCGTAAGAGCCTGTGACTCCCACCCTAATGACAAAAAAGTCAGGTAATACGAAAATTGTAACTTTTTTGCAAGCAAAATGCCAAATGGCAAAGAGTGATAGTTTCCTCCACAGGGACATGAGACCGTGCACCGTTTCAGCTTTCACAGAATGAGGAAAATGTGGCGGCCAAAAAAGCAAATAAAAGAAATGAGCTAAAATGTTTTAAAGATTTATTCATTTGAGAGAGAGAGAGCACAAGAAGTGGGAGGAGCAGACTCCCTGCTGAGCGCAGAGTCAGACTCTGGGCTCAATCCCAGGACCCCAAGATCATGACCTGAGCTGAAGGCAGACGCTCAACTGACTGAGCCACTCAGGCACCTGCAAATGAGCTAAAATTTTAATAAATTTTTAGAAGCTAAGTGTGTACCAACATGCAAAGTTGGTGTAAGAGATCCATGAACTCAAAGGGGGGGGTTGGCATTGTACTCACTTGCAAACTGTTTTCCAAGGACCCCGATAAGATAAACTAGGGACAAGGCTGGAGACAGGAGAGAAATCCCCTTCTAGTGCAGGGTTAGAGGGAGCAAGCAGCTAAGGCTGGAGCACCTTGCAATTCTTCGGACCTGTATTGCTTACAAAGCAAGAGCCTTAAGCTGCAGAAAGAGGGAGAGGAAGTATCCCAATCCCTAGGGGTCAGGCTAAATCCACTGCTTCTGGGGAAGAGGTATAAGCAACAATCCACTCCATGTAGAGGAGGAACAGGCATTCTCTTGGGCCGAAGACCCTGCACAGAGTAGAGGTTTCCTACTGGTCGGGAGGGGCAGGGAACACTCTGACACCCAAGACACACCACAAAGATGGTGTAGTGAGTAGCTGCCATGGGAAGGAGGGGGAGAAAAGTGAGAGAGCCTCAGCCCACGTCCCAGGCACGCAGGCTAGACAAGGAGAAGAGAGAGCCACCCACCCACCTTGCTGCATGTCCACGGTGAGGGAAGAGCCAAGCAGTGAGCGGGCGCAGTCTGCCCCGATGAGAGGGGTAAGAGAATGCAAAGTTCCCAGGGCCTGCAGGGAGACCCAGCAGCGGAGCCAGACCAGACACAGCCCAGATGCTGGGACATCAGACAGACTTTGATACAGCTCTGCTTAGATTACAGAATCTAGCAGAAAGCAAACAACATGCTTGAAGTAATGGGAAGTTCAATAAAGTGGTAGGAATCGTAAGAACCAAATGGAAATGGAAGCTTTTTTTTTTTTTAAAGATATAAAGATGAAGAATTCCTTTAATGAGCACATCAACAGGCTAACAGATGAATCCGTGAACTTGAAAACAAGGCAACGGCAATTATCTAAAGGAAAGCACAAAGAGAACAGAGGGCGAGGAGAAGAAGACAAGAACAGACAGCATCCAAAAACGTGGAGAAAAATGAATTTTAATTGGAGTCCCAGAATGAGAAGAAAGAGAATATAGGTTATAAGAAATACTTGGAAAGATAATGTCTAAGGATATTCTAGAAATTGAAACATTAAAAACCAAAAACAAACAAAAAAATGCAGATTCAAGAAGGTCAAAGAACCACAGCAAGAATGAAAGCAGGATAAAAGGAATATATATTCACTGCAAAAAAATCTAAGTGATTCAGATAACCAAAAATAAGAAAAATCAAAATACTCATAACCTTGTAAAACAAAGTTGTTAACATGTCATTACAGTGATTCCGGTCTCTATGCTTTCATAAGCTTTTAAAGAAAAGTTTTGATATAGTTAAATCAGTTTTTAAAAATCAAAGTGAACTCCTCTGAGGAAATACCTTTTTTGTTTGTTTCTAATTCTTTGGCCGGGAAATTCCAACATCCTCAAAAGCTTACATTTTAGGATCAGGGAAGTTGAAAATATAATCCCATTTCTGTTATGTGATAATCTTAATGTTCTAGTATATTTGTTCAGTGTTAAAAACTAAATTTTCAACAGCTCTCCTAACTACAGGATAGATAATATCAGTGCATTATGAGCCTTGGATTATGAAATATATCTGTATAATTTCATTATAAAATGTTTTGAGGAATAAGTCTGGGTCTTAGGTTATTATATTAATAATTAACTAATAATATATTAGACATATTATTATAGTGTCTCTCAGCTACTAGCTCAAGCTGCTAAGGGAAACCTTTAATACTTCATGGCCATTCCATCCTCTTTTCAATACAGAATGTTTTGATTTACAGTTATTCTCGATTTTTCCCTTCTTTCCTGGTTATTATAGTTATTCAGTTGAATTTCTATCTTTACTCTTTACAGTATAATCTAGGTTTGGGAAAACTTGTTTAGAATGAAGGATGTTTATCTTATACTTCCCAGTGTCAGTTGAAACCCAACTGGCTTCAGTTTCCAAACTGTTCACCTCTGAGGTGTTTACATGTGCAATTCAGATGATGATCATCATTACTTTACTCTTTAAAGCTAGACTAACAGCCTAAAGAAAACAGATGTTTCCAGAGTTAGGGAAAACACCCTGAATTCAAACAACCTATCATCATATTTAAAAATAAAACCAATGTATGTAAAAACACAGAATGCAGATGGGTTTAAATAAATGTTAATAATGACAATAGAATATATGTAATTTTAAAGTATATTTCTAAATGAATTTTAAAATTAATACAATATGCAAAAATTGGCTTAATAGATCTAAAATGCTACTTCATCTGGATGTTGGTTCTAGAACTTGAGAAGGCGCTGCTGCTTAGTCATCTCTACCTCCCCACCGTGATTAACATACTATCTTGCCCATGGCCCAAACAGCTATTAAATTTAAGTTGATGAATAACATACTTAATAACTATGGCTCTTTTATAATTAAGTTGCTATTAAATCACTATTTCATTGTTGCTAAAATAGCAGCAGTGAAACTTTGCTCAAGAACAGATTTAAATTCAGAACAGACTCAACTCAGAATGTATGGGTTTTAATAAATAGATAGATAGATAGATATTTGCTGAATACATAAATGCAGCCACATATGGATATATTTGTAAATTTGTATATGCATATATTTATTTAGTGCTCTTGAGTATATACAGAGAAAGAAAAACTAAAATCTGAAATTATGGATTTGGGTACATATATATACACAAATACCAATAAATATTTAGAATAATATATTATTAAGTAAAAATGTATTTCAATTTAAATGAGAATTGCATGCCAAGAGTCTGGTGGACACTAGGTGTCACTAAAGCAAAGCTCAAACTAACAACAACAAAGGGGTAAGCTGTTCTAAAATGATTTCCAGGGGAGAATGCATAGCAGCCATTTTACTTAGAATTCTGCATTTTCTTTATTTTTAGGATTCATAACTCAAATATTCAAATTCACCAGGATGAAATAAATAGATGAAAAGTATGCACTGAGGTGGAAGGGGTTATCCCCTTTGCCCCCCACTCCCATGTCAAGGGGAGAAAAAAAAGAGAGAGAGAGACTAATTTTTGCTGATTCAACCTTGAGGAAAGCTAGATTTATTCTTCAAATTCATGCCTACCGACATTGTCGCAGGCTGACACCTGAAGAAGGAATCTGTGCTCTCCCCCTCCGGACAGCTAGGGCGTGGGAGCAGGAGTGGAGGTCTGAGGTCATCTCTGTGGACTGCCCCTTGCTCCTAATGGACCTTCTGACCTCCAAAGTCACTCTCTCCCACACCTGGCCCTGAAAACGTCAAGGCATGAGGACCCTAGGTATTGCCTTTGATTTTTTTTGCTTACACTTCACTTTCAACAATAATTTGGGTGATACTGTCACCAGGGAGCTGTTACAGACAATAAAATGACTTACTTAAAAAGCTCATTTCTGTCTATGGCTCGGTTGGTCTGGGGGTCGACTGCGTAGACAGTCAGGTCACATTTGGTATAATCTTCTAGAGAAAAGGCGTCCCCATGCCTGCGAGCACCAATGGACTCTACCACCACCTTGGCACCGGGAATTTGCTCCTGAACATAGCGATCCAAAATCCTATAAATCAAACAAAGTACAAACGTGACATTCACTCTCAACTTGAAATGACATTTAGTAAATGAAAAATGATGACAGCCTGGTTTTTGCTAATGTTTACTGAATATGAACACTTCTATTTTTTCAGCATTTAACTCCCAGTGATGCTAGAAACTGAATAAAGTAGAAAGAGGTCATCAACCATGTCCTGTTTAAGTCAAGTCTAGACTTTTGGAATTTATGATACCATTTGAGCTCTATGTGTCTCATGGGAATTGCCAACTATATTGTACAAATAATAAACCTACCTATGGTTTATAGGAGGCGGGGGTCTTAGAACTCTTGTGTTCACATGGTTGGTGTTACAAATTGCATGTTCCACCAGATTCTGTGATACATGGTGCATGGACTGTGATACAAGGTCCAGGACTAGGATACCTGTTTCCCTCATGGTATAAAGACTCAGAGCATTACAGCAATGAGAGAAGGGAGAGATGTTTTACCAGGTTAAGAAAAATATTGCATGCAAATTTCAGAAGCTATTTAGGTGAATACAAACAACGAAAACATCTATCATTTGGTCTAGAGTCAACAATATTCAACAGAAAGGACAGTAATAATGGTAACCTATAGGTAATTTCTGGAAAATACAATTTTTTCTAATTGAATAATTTGATTTTAATCGGAAGCACAAGTTATCGCCATATAAGTGTCTGTGGCCTCTATCATCACAAATGACAATTTCCTTAATGTCTTTTCCTTATTAAAAACTTTACATTATTAAGCCCCATGGATTAACATCAGAATCTATATTATTAAATATTTATAGACATTCAAATGTAAATAAATTGATTTTAATAACTGGACGCAGCAAATATCTTTACATTTATCTACAGATTGGACGCTCCATTTGGAGTCCATGTTGTGAGGCCCTTTCCAAGGGGGACAGTTGGAGCAATATCATCTAAAGTCCTTTAATACATCAGGAAATAGCTTTTAATTCAGATGCCAAAACTGACCTGCTTTCCGCTCTATTAAAAAAACATTTCCTTAAGGGTCTGGTGTGTGTTTGGTTTGCGCTTGCCAGAGAAGCAGCACTGATACTGAGCCTGGGGGACATGGCGGCACCACTGAGCACAGGGGTATGGCCCACACCAGGGGACGCGACCCATGGTAGCGAAGCACTTTTTCTGTTGGCTTTTATTTTCTTTTTAATTGTGTTTGTTTGCTTTTAAATGTGTAGGGAGCAGCATAGTCAAAGTCCCTCTTCTTAAAGTACGATTCATCCTTGTCCTTTTCTCAGCAGCTCACACCCACTGGTCCATCTGCCTGATAGGATCTCTTCTGATGAGATCCTTGCTGAGGAATAAAGAAAAGAAAATGTATTCTCCCTGGAACCTGAGAATGGCTACACGAGGAGACACAGACTATGGGGCAGTATTTAGCCGGTGTTTTAGGATTCTTTTCCTGAGACAGTTATGCTCCCTAACCAAACAACAACAACAACAACAACAACAACAAAAACAAAAAAAAAGGAAAAAGAAAGAAAGGCCTTGAAACCAAACCACCTTATACTCTTGACAGTTGATATAGGCATGAATGGGAAGAACATCCGCAGTAAAGAGCTCGGATGTTTGGCTTCAATTTTCAGCTTCTTTATTTACGAACTGCAAAATCTTAGACCAGTAAGAAGCCATCAAAGGCTCAGACTCCTTAACCACAAAAATGCGGAAGTCATCTGCCACATGGGAGGACTGTGTGCATTAAATGTGCAAACGCTTATAATCAAATCTCTGCACAGTTTTGAGCACATAGTCACTGTTCCATAAAATATGATTATGCTTATTATTAATTTGGCTTAAAAGTTTGCATTAATAAACTTCTCCCCTGCCTCTAATTCATTCAAGACATTTAATGAATTTGTGGAATTGTTAAGAAAGCATATTTCTCACTAGTAATATTAGTTCACAAATCAAAAACCAAATATGAGTACGTTGTTAAAAATACTGCAGAAGGTGGCTATCTGTCCCAGTACTGCACTTTAATAATTTATAACTGCTGCAGTGCATGTACACATTGATTAAGTATGTTCCAAGGAAATCACTTATATATGCATAAACTATGTTTTCCTACAATGAAGAAATTTGTCTATTGAGCTTGTGTCTTCCTGTATTTGGGGGAATATTGCAGACTCACTGTGACTAAAACTTTAAATGTGGAATGAAATACAACTGTACCAATTGCTTTATCACATCAGGGAATCACATACCAATGAAGTCTAAAAATGCCTTATATCATTTAAAACATGGAACAATGTCTTCTCCCTGAATTCTTTTCTCTTAAAACTTTGGAGATCTTCTGGAATGAAATACCCAGAAGAAAAAGGTGTCCAAACTTGAACTCCTTCCTTACCTTTTCTGATAAATACATGTTAAACTAAATTTAAACCTTTTTAGATGAGAACACATTTTGTAAAAATCTATCTTTCCACTTGCCATCTACGTCCATAGACCTAAGCATGTCTGCCATGTCTGTCTCTGTGTCTATTACCTACATACATGAATATATTACATATATACATATATATGCTATTCAAAGGATGGCTCTTTAGCCCTTGATCTTCAAATGCACATGGGTACATTGTTGCTTCCTAAAGCAACTGAGCTCATGATTTTTTTAGTCACTTACTTTGAACTGACTCATATAAATTAATACCACTGTTTAAATTACCTTTATGTTTTGCTTTAAATTATTAATATGCCAAGCCAATTCATATATACAGTTTGGAATCAAATGTCATGAGAATTTACTACATGTAAATTCATTAAGAACACACGTCTCTCTCCAGCCTGTCAGCCTAAATTATTTGCACACTACGAGCATACAGAGACAGAGACCTTCAGTGTTGCTTATCTGTAACACCTATATCATGCATATCCCCCTATATCAAGAGAGATGTCTGCAATGACATTTATATAATGTTAATAATGTTTAGGTTCAGGTGGCAGGATTTTGAGTTTGCCATAAAACATTCACGGAAACTTGCCTCCTTATATTATGTTGCTTGAATTTCTTGTAATGGGCATAAGAAAAGAATATGGTCATACTTTTAAAAACTCTTTAGCTCCCTACTTCCTCTTTCCCAACTTTTTTTTTTTAAATAAATATTTTATTTATTTATTTGAGAGGGGGAGTGAGCGAGAGAGAGAGCACGAGCAGGGGGAGAGGGAGAAGCAGGCTCCCTGCGGACCTCGGGATCATGACCTCAGCTGAAGGCAGACACCTAACCGACTGAGCCACCCAGGCTCCCCTTCCCCAACTTAAGATAAAAAATTATTTTGGGGGGCGCCTGGGTAGCTCAGTCATTAAGTGTCTGCCTTCGGCTCAGGTCATGATCCCAGGGTCCTGGGGGTCGAGCCCCGCATCGGGCTCTCTGCTCAGCGGGAAGCCTGCTTCTCCCTCCCTCAGTCCCCCTGCAAGTGTTCCCTCTCTCGCTGTGCCTCTCTGTCAAATAAATAAATAAATAATCTTTTAAAAAAATATTAAAAAAAAAAAAAGATTTATCTATTTATTTGGGGCAGGGGGCAGCGGGACACAGAGAGAGACAGAATCTCAGGCAGACTCCCCACTGAGTGCAGAGCCTGATGCCAGACTCAATCTCACAACCTGAGATCAGGACCTGAGATGAAACCAAGAGTTGGATGCTTAACCGACTGAGCCACCCAGGCACCCCAAGGGAAAAAAAAAAAAAATCTTTATATACATTTTCAGAGTTTAAAAATATATATATAGAAGATTAAGTTGGAGTTGGAGTTGTCTAATAAATTTATAGCAAAACTCAGGTAAGTGGTTAGTGCGAAATTTTCATTCACTCATTCATTTATTTTCATTCATTCATTCCATAGATATTTATTGAATGCATACCATGGACCAGGCACTGTTCTAGACACTTGGAATATATCAGTGAACAAAACCAAGATCTCTGATGTCACAGAACTTGCATTCTAATTAAGCAAGATAGATAAGATAATAAAATAATAAAATGTGGGGCACCTGGGTGGCTCAGTTGGTTAAGCATCTGCCTTTGGCTCAGGTCCTAATCCCAGGGTCCTGGGGATCGAGCCCCTGCATTGGGCTCCCTACTTGGTGGGGAGCCTGCTTCTCCCTCTCCCTCTGCCTGCTCCCCTTGCTCGTGCTCTCCCTCTCTCTCTAATAAATAAATTAAATCTTAAAAAAATAAAAATGAAAGTAAAATAATAAAATGGCAGGAATATTTAGGAAACGTGTCACTCGGAAGTCGCTGTGTGAGCAGACTGAAGGAGACAGTGAGTAAATATGGACATCACAGGCAGGAGCCTTCCAAGAGGAGGAAATTGCTAACCACCCCTCACTCCCCTTACCCCACCACCGTGTGAAAAGCAAGGTGTATGAGTGTGGCTGGAGCAGAGAAGGTGGGAGCAGATCAGGGAGGGGCTTGTAAGGACTGGAAGGGCATTACCTTCTGTTCTGAGTAAAACCAGGATCCACTGCTGGAGTTTAAACATGGAAGTAATGTTAAGTGACCTCACATTTAAAGCAAGTAACACTGGCCATTATGTTGTGAACAGGCCGCAATGGGGGCCAAGAGGAGAATTGGGGAAACAAGTTAGTAAAGACTTTAAGGAGATGAAGGACTTGCTAAATGCCCAGTCTACTCAGTAATTTGGAGGAAGAGAAGATACAACATAATCCCTGATTATGAGCCATCTATGAACCACATAATCAAGTATTAATATCTGTGTATTATTAATATGCCTGGTTAAATGTGCAGGAGGCATAAATCTTTTAAAATAGATCAATAAAGGCAATGCTTAACTGGACAAATACTCCCAGTAATTATCTACTTGACCTAGATAAGCTCTGGCCTTTTGTGGTTGTTCATTTGGAAATAGGTCAATTTTTTTAGATTATACTTTGTTTAAAGAAAAGCAGAAAGGAGAGACTAGAGCTCCGAGATCAATTTCTGATGCTTCATTGCTTCACTTGAAGTGTCTGCCTAGGCACAGATGGCTCTCAAAAGAGGGAACCATTTTTTCAGAGTTCCGGCTGCTTCTTTTTGTTGCCTTTTGTACTGAACACAGAGCACAGACCCCTTCTGTCCTCTCGTGCCACCCGAATTGTTTCCTAATGAAGTCCAGCATTTTGTGTATGGGGAAAAGATTGTCAACGGTGACAATGTTATAACCACGCTGTTACACAGCATGGTATTAAAGCTGGCTGACGTCTCAGGAAAAGTGGGATTTATGCATAGCCACCAGGTACTATTTGATGATACCATACGATGATACTAGGTCTATAATGCAGAGAAAAATGCACTCAACTGCAAAAATGAAAAGAGTCACAGAGAAGTATTTATTGACTGCAATATTCTGTGAAGGACCCCAAAGGGCTGAGGATTTTCCACCACTGTGTGCCTCTTGCACAGGAGCTGGGCCATTTGCTGCTCCCCACTCCCCTCTTGATTACCCAGACTATTCACACAGTGGCTGCTTGCCCCAAGAACAATCCTGCTAAAGCCCTATAGAACATTCTGTCCTCCTTCCCCAAGGTCTTTGGGAGACTTCCATGCCTGGCATTTTCAAATAAAAGCTTATGCTAATCGTGCTCTGATTTTCTCCCACAATTTTCAGTCACCCGCCCTCCCCCTCTCATTGGCTTTATAGAAGAAATGTTTTAGAGATGTACGAATATTAAATTTTAGAGAAAGAAATCTCCGGCTCTGTTTTAGATTAGGATGGGGATGGGGCCTACAGTTTATATAATGTCATAATTGCTGAGTGATTTAATACCTGCTATAAAGTACATACTATTTGGGATCTCTAAAGAAGTAATACTACGTGGACACTGAACCAGGAAATACCTATTAAAGCATGTTGATTAATTATTTTCCTGGAAATACAAGATTAGGGTTCAGACAATACCCCCTTTTCCACGTGACAGTGTTCGATTTTACCCAGCCTTTGCTCCTGGATGTAACAAGAAGTGCCCCAGGCAGTGGTGTTCCAGGAAATGACCTATTGCAAAGAGCCATCCTTCTCTAAGCCATGGGGGATGCCGGCATGGATCCTCCAAATTCCCATTTTTTGCCTCATACATGATTAGCTGAACTGTTTTGTCCCAAATGATCAATCAAACAAACAGACAGATAAAAATTCTTGTTAACCAAACACTGGTTAAGTTTTTCTCCTTCCTTCAGGTTTCTGGATTTTGACCCCCCTTTGCCTGGGACAGCGTACAAACCCACAGGTCCCTCCCAGAACGGCGGATGTTGGGGCGAAACACTCTCTGATCTAGATCCACTGTTCCGTTGCCCCACTTGCCCACAACTGGTCCCTTCTACCCTTGCTCACTGCTCCCTATAAAAGAAAGGCTTTCTCTGCCTAACCTTTGAGTGCCGTTGACCTCTGGGTCAGACAGTTCTGCCCAGGACAATGGTTCTTCTCCCTAGTATCTTAGTTCCTCTCTTCGGCCTTAGAACAATCCTGAGAAATAAAGTCTGTCTTCTAAATCCAGATTTGTTTGTCTTTGACACACAGAGCAGGCACACACCTGAGGGAGACTGTTTTTCACACTCCTATGACGTCTTATTAAATGAGTGTGTATTACCACTCACCAAAGTGGGTGATATGCAAAGAATGTTTAGCAAACTATGTGAGACCAATGATTATTCATCACCCCTTTCCCCGATCCCGTGCTCGCTGTCCAACAGCCACGAGGCCCCACATTTCCAACTGCATTCGCTGCTTTTCTCTCATTGAAGACGTGTGAATTCTCATCAGCACTGCTTAATTATTATAATTTAATAATTTATAATAATGATAATATAATTAATAATAATTATAATTTGAAATTGTTCAAACAAACTACAAAGTAGCAAGCTTTGAGGTTTGTTCCAGCCACTAAAAACGACAAAAATATGAGCAAGGCCTGATCAAGCCCCCACCGCCGACTGTGGTAAGGAACGGTCATCCCGGACACCGCCTACTCGTGGCCAATGGAAGCCACGGCGCTGTGGGTCAGTTATTGCCATCAGGGGTAGACATATGTCCAAACCGCAAGAACTGTCCTTAGTCTTTATAAGATACGCAAAAAGAAGGCATTGATAAAAAAGGCACTAACGGGCACCTGGTGGCTCAGTCGGTTAGGCATCTGCCTTTGGCTCAGGTCAGCATCCCAGGGTCCTGGGATCGAGCCCCGCGTCGGGCTCCCTGCTCTGCGGGAAGCCTGCTTCTCCCTCTCCCACTTCCCCTGCTGTGTTCCCTCTCTCGCTGTGTCTCTGTCAAATAAATAAATAAAATCTTTAAAAAAAAAAAAAAAGGCACTAACACCCCCATGACCCATGTGAACTCTGTTGGGTTTTGGCTGCAAAGCATTTATATCTCTCCCTAAAAACACCCTGATTTCAATGGAGGAATTAGCCCAGTGCCCAACACGTACGAGTGACTTGAATCCATGGTCCCGTCCTGCCTCATCCCGTGCCAAAAACGGCTGCAGGCAACTCAAGACCAGGCCCTCTGCTCTCTGGAGTTTGGACACAAGAGTTGTAAAACGGTTGGAACTCACTCACCGAGGTGCTACGTGTTCATCAGACTGAAATCTCACTTGCACCTATTCACCCCTGTGGGTTCTTGTTTCCCTGGGCTCTGCACCTGCCCCTGTTCATTTCTACTCCCCAGCCCGTGTTCCTTCCTCTTACTGTCACGGTCGGTTCCCAAGAGCCTCCAGCAAAGCTCCCTCCACTGAAGTTAGCCTCAGCCCATTTCCAGCACATTGGACCTCGTAAGACACATATTTCCTTTGAAGGTCCCGCCATACCAAAGCACAAGTCATTTTTCTAATTCTCTCACAGAAGCAACATCTGTCTCATTTTCCTAATCAGGGTCTAATGGGTCCTGCTAGACTCTTTGTAATTCCGATGGCCGTGTATTTTGCTTTCTGCTTGAAGTTGCGTGGCTGCTCATTATAGAGTTTGAGAAGAATTTGCATTCTGGAAAAATCTAGTCATTTACATTTGCCCTGAATCTAAATTCTTGGGAGCAATCTATCAATTTCAAATACAAATAGTGTAAACAAACATATAACAGAAGAGAATTTGATTATAAGAAACTTTTTCAAAACAAAGGATGGTCTTTGATCTTCCAAGAAGCAAATATAGTGCAAATGAATTAGTATAGTAATTACGATCATTAACCAAAATTTAAACTTTTATTTAGGTTTACTGTTCTACTTTAGTTTAAAAGATCTGTAATGTACGCATAATATTTAGTAATATGTTACTATGCCATCTCTAGACAAAGTTCCAAAAACTCCAAAGTTCTAAATATAATTAACACATTTTATATGCATATAAATATACATAGGTGTACATATATGCATGTATTTACATAATATATCTGTTATATATGTGTATTTGTATGTAAATGTTGTTTTATACACATATAAGTTTATATGAAAATACATGTGTATAAAACATTTTTTGTGTTACCACGTTAATTTTAATTTTAACTAGTTTATAATTTAAACTAGAAATAGCTTATCTAAGTAGCTTTTTACAATAAATGTTGGATAAATAAATTTTGCAATAAATGTTGACAGGCATATTTAACTGAACTTTTTTTTATGTGCAAATAGCTTTTTTCTTTAAATCATAAACTGAAGTCACCAGCGAAGAACTGGGTCCCTTAATTTATTCTCAAGCCACATTTTTTTGGTAGATGCCCCTACATTTTAATTTACAACATCACTTTATCCAGTTACCTATATGTACCTCTTCAGTGAGTCTCAACCACACATTGCATTATAAAAAATTAAGTGTGGAGCCTCACAGAAATCGTTTTATCGCTAACGCAGGTATTTATTTATGGCTGATTTTACCTTTTAGTTTTTCACACTAAAATTATTACAGCGGCTATCTTTTCAATCACCATTTGTGAGAAGGAGCCAACCTAAAATTACTATTTGATGGAAGTTTCTGTGTGCAGGAGAAGCCCACTCCCTAGAAAAGGATGGGTTGGATATTTAATTCAGTTTCCCTCTTAAGAAGCCCTGCAAAAAGGAAGTGGTTAGGAACCCAACCTGCTGCTGGCCCTTGGATAGAAACTCAAATTTAAACCTCTACCACTTGCTATCGTGTGTGTCTTGGTGGAAATTACTACTTCTCAACTCAAAGCTTTAGGGAACTCAATCTGTACAATGGGGAAAGTAATCAGACCTACCTCAAAGGGCTCTGCGAGAAGTTAATTTGATAGCACCCTTTAAGTGCACAAGACCCAACAAATAAAAAGAGCACCGCAAAGATGTGTTACTTGTTGTGGTGGTTACAGCAACTCCTCGCATTTCCTGATTGCAAACCCCACTTAGCCTTGTGTCGCAGTAAATGGACTGCATTTAACCAGCAACAGAGGGACTCCACCCCAGGTACTAGTCATAGTGTTTCAAAAGCCTGGCTAAAGAACCCACTGCAGATGGCCACAGGGACCCAAGGTGTGAGTTCCTGATATCCTGCACTGATAGACCGTTAGAGATGCCACCCAGACGACATCCCATGTAAGGTTCTGAGAAACACGGGACACTATGTACTTCACACTATGTACATGCTATGATATCCCGCAGGATACAGGCATTCTCCTCCAAACTGGCATTTCACTCAGAAATGATTCTTTTTTTTTTTTTTTTCCTCCCAATTTTGTAACTGATTCTGTTCTTTTTGGTTTTTCATTGGTTTGCTTCTTTCACTTTGGCCCCAACCCAGTGAAAACCAAGTTCCGGACTCCTCTAGCGACTCGGCAGGGCTCGGTCGCATTGTCTGTATGGTAGTCTCACTCCCGACTCGTTTAATGTCTTTCTATTCTGTTTGCTTTATTTTTATGACTCATGTTAAATACATATTACCTTGTTTTATTGTATGAATCGTTGTAAAATGCCTAAAATTCTCTTTGAGTAGGTGGAACATTAAAAAATAATTACATTTAGCATCTAATACAATTTAGATAGAAATGAAAGTGTCTAAAATAGCATTTGTGTTGCTGCTGATACAAATCGAATTTTTTTTTTTTTTAAAGATTTTTTATTTATTTGTTTGAGAGAGAGACACAGCGAGAGAGGGAACACAAGTAGGGGGAGTGGGAGAGGGAGAAGCAGGCCCCCCGTGGAGCAGGAAGCCCGATGTGGGGCTCAATCCCAGGACCCTGGGATCATGACCCGAGCTGAAGGCAGACACTTAACGACTGAGCCACCCAGGCGCCCCACAAATCGAATTTTCTTATATAAACTTGTGGTTGAATTTATTTCTCATGTTAAAAAAAACCGCAGCATAGACAGAGGTAGATTGTGCATGAGTTGGAGAAAGTTACAAGAAGAACCATATGTGTAATTAAGAGAGGAGAGGAACTGGCTCTTGCTGATTGGGTGTCTGAATTGAGTGGATGCACAAGGGAACAGTCTAGTACCTTATACCACAGGTTGGGACTGATTATAAAAAATAAGCTGTTTGGGGTGCCTGGGGGGCTCAGTCGGTTAAGTGATCTCAGCTCAGGTCTTGATCTCAGCATCGTGAGTTCAAGCCTCACGTTGGGCTCCACATGGGGTATAGAGCCTACTTAAAAAAATAATAATAATAAGCTGTTCTATTTGGCAAAATTTCTGCACCATAAAATGTAAGAGAATATGATAGAAAGAAGAATTTTGATTTTATGTATTTTAAAAACCTTTATAAAGTAACTGTGACTCATGCTTTAATGGAGCCACCCATAACCATCTTTCACCCTACATCTGCTTTCTAGTTCTGATCTCTTTGGTGCAAGCAAAAGCCCTGAAAAATAAACTGAACGGAAGGGTATGATATTTGGGAACAGTACAACAGAGATTATGACACTCTACTTTTTTAGGCTTCTCTCTCCAATATCCCCAATTGTGTTTCCAAAGATTTTTTTGATGAAAAGATAAGTACAATAGGAAGCTGGAAAATGCCTTTTTTTACTGCTTTTGTGAATGGATTTTATCTTTGGATTATGAATAACCACTTTCCTCAAATCACAGAATAGAATATAGCTGTATAAATTAATTTCTTTCATTAACTTTTATTAATGTTAATAATTGTGTTAATAACTGATAACACTTATGTTAGTGATGTTGATAAGTAATAAGTTAATAAGTGATATATATATCACCAATCATAAGTTAAAATAAGAATATTAGAGCCAATATAGTGGAACCTTCATTATAATTGTCTCTTATGAATTAAACTGATTTCCCCCCTCAATCAAAATCTACTCTTCACTCTTGCTTTTCTTAAACAGAGTACTTCCTCCAATATGGTTTTATTTTTTTAATTCTTACACTTTGCTCACAGAGCAAACAAAGGCAATGAAAGGATGGCTCTATGTGCTGTAAAACTCAAAAAATAGCATTTTTAATTGATCTTCCATTAAAATAGACTTTCAGTGAAGGAAGAGTCTACATATCTCTTCTTGAAAACAATAGCTATAGTTCAAATATTTCAAACATTATTTTAAAATAAAAGCAAAATTAAAACATCCCTACTGGAATTATAGGAAGTATTTTGTTTGTTTTGGCTTGGTTTAACTGTTTCCAAAGGTGTGAGTACAACAACAAAAAAAGGCAAAAAAAGATAAAAGGAGAAAAAAATACTGACTCTGCCAAAATATACCATGTAAATGTTACAGCTAAGCCCAATTTTTTTTTTTTTAAAGATTTTATTTATTTATTTGAGAGAGAGAATGAGATAGAGAGAGAGAGAGCATGAGAGGGGGGAAGGGTCAGGGGGAGAAGCAGACTCCCTGCTGAGCAGGGAGCCCGATGTGGGACTCGATCCCGGGACTCCAGGATCATGACCTGAGCCGAAGGCAGTCGCTCAACCAACTGAGCCACCCAGGTGCCCCCAATTTTTTTTTTTTTATAAATGCATATTGCTGGGAAAAATGGGAGAGTGGCACAATTACATATTTAAATTTTTCTCTATTACATGTACCAGATGGCAAGTACAACTAGAAAGTCAATTTATTATCCCTCAGTACTTTTTATTTCTCCCAACAGAAACTAATATCATTTTCACTATAAAGATTCTGAAATTTGTTAATTAATGAATGATGCATATTCTGACCCTTAAAATACAAAATAAACCTATTGAAAGCAGGGCATCAGCCCACATAATTCTTTACTGAATTACTATACAATGGAATCTCCAGAAAAGGTCAACTCGAGTTGGTAAGTCCTTGTTTTTGGTTAATTCTGCATGTAGGGAAGTATACACTTAACCCTCGAACACCATGGGTTTGAGCTGCGTGGATCCACTGATACATGGGATTTTTACAGGACAGCACCTTCAATGTATTTTTTCTCCTCTATGATTTTCTTACTAACATCGTCTCTCCTCTAACTTACGTCATGGTAAGGATATAGTATATAATCCACAGAACATACAAAGTGTATGTTAATCAGCTGTGTTACTGGTAAAGTTTCCAGTCAACAGCAGGATTAGTAGTTGAGTTTTTGGTTGAGTCAAAGGTTATATGTGGACTTTCAACTGTAGGGCACCCCTGAGCCAACTGTATATGAATTTGGGAAATCCATGGGACATGAAATAAAAAAGTAAGAATTTACCCTAATACATCTGAAAGCTATGATCAGAAAAAAAACAAAAAGTACTGTAACTTTGATCCATTCTGACAGAAATTTAATCCTTAGTATAAATAATTTATTCATGTTGTGCTCCGATAGCGTATACCTTCAAATACCAACTAAGAACTCATACAAAATGGGACACTGTAACCCTCACAAACAGGACACCCGAAGGGGAGAGCTCCCCTCTTTGTAACTGTGGTTCCATGTTGTTAGCTCAGTACCGACACACTGGGGATAATTAAACATTTTGCTATCGGACACGAAATACAAATTGGACTTCAAATCCCTATACTTTTCCACATTTCAAGGAATTAAGCATTAAAGATACTACCACAATATGCATGAATAACAACACTGAGACACTATTTTATAAAAGTCTAATTGCATTCTGGGCTAGCTTCCATTCTGTAAAGAACTATGACTTCTTACCACACAGTACGTTTAAAGTATTTGTTCTTTGAAAAGGAGATTACTTCTTCTCTGCCAAAATAAAGCCCAAAACTGAGTATTTCAGAAAAAAAATAGCAGATGAATTTGCTTAATGTCTAAACAAAGAATGAAGGCTTTGAATAAAACTAAATCATGTTTTTTTTTTCAAAGAATAATGAATTATACCTTGAATATTAAAAAGTAGGATTTCATTTTATGTTGAGTTTGTGTTTTATTTTTATGACTGGCTTCAATTTATTTTATAGCTATTAGAAGCCAATTACGGAAAATGTTGTTTTCGAGAGTCGTATATTGAAATGTCTGTATTTCATTCTGATAAAAATTAGATCATTTATGGTCAGCCTCTGTTGATAACCTCCCCAGCTTCAACCACATCTTGTGCTAAGTATACTTAAAATCAGCATGTGATTGCCAATACGTACAATTTAATTTAAAATGCAGCAGACAAGAAAGACTACACAACTGAACAAACTCTCAGATACTAACATTTCATATAGTCCAGCTGGGCTTACATTTTTTTCACAGGTTTCCACTAGTTTCATGGGATTGTACCATATCTGCTATCCATAATGACTCAGTTCATGAGGAATAAATAAGGCAGAAGAAAATACCTTAATGCAGGGCTAAGGAAGTGGCCATGTGGAGGAAATAATGGAGTTTCAATTCATCACCAAGTTGGGAAATCAGCAGAATGATAATGAGAAAGAGAACAATGGCATCAGGACATTTATTGATGGGAACCAAATCTTGTTAATAAATAAAGTCAATGCGGGGCACCTGGGTGGCTCAGTCTTGTCTGCCTACGGCTCAGGTCATGATCCCAGGATCCTGGGATCGAGCCCGGCATAGGGCTCCCTGCTCCGTGGCCTCTCCCACTCCCCCTGCTTGTGTTCCCTCTCTCGCTGTGTCTCTCTCTGTCAAATAAATAAATAAATAATCTTTAAAAAAATAAAGTCAACGCTCTCCAAGGACAGAATACTATTACTTTCCCACATACCATGTTATCAAATTCTTCAGTGGCCAAGTAAGAAAAATCTTATTATTTTTTTTTCCATCTGCTCAGAACCCAAACCCAGGAGTCGTTATTGCTTCTTGCCTTTGCTCATACATCGAATCCATGACAAGTTTTAGAGGCTGTACCTTGAAAATATACCCTTAATCTAATCACCTCTCCTGTGTTCACCTCTACCTCCAGTCAAGTCACCAACGATCTCTCCCTGGACTCCTTGCTCCTACAGACTCACAGCTGGTCACCTCATCTCCCACTCAACAACCTTTGAAAAACGTAAGCCAGAACATATTTCTCTGTGCAAAACTTCACAGGCAACATTGGCCAAAAGAAATATAATGCAAATCACATGCAAACAAAAATTTTAGTACTCACATTAAAGGATTCAAAATCAAAATGGTGAGATTAATATATTTATTTCACTCAGTATATCCAAAAATTATCATTTCAGTATATAATCCACCTAAGAAATATTAATGATGTGGTCCCTTTTTTTTGGGGGGGGGAGTACCAATTCTTTTAAACCTGGTATGTATATTATACTTAGATCACCTTCCATTTGGACCTGCCACACATTTCAAGCACTCAGCTGCCTAGTGGCTATCTACTGGACAATCAGTTCTAAGGACTTTGTATCTTATGCAGAGGAAGATGTTAAATCCTCCAAGCGGCCAGTGAGATCCTATATACTCATTTCCTATCTTGATAGGATAAGCACACTCCAACAGCTGGGGTTTCACACCAGCAGTGTCCTCTCTCTGAGAGAACAGCCTCCGTGCCCCCCACCTCACCCCCCCACCCCCATCACAGTAGCCACATGGCTCTCTCCCTGAATTCCTTTCTGCTTGGTTTTCAGCTTATCAGAGGGCTATCCTTGGTCATCCTATATGAAATAGTACCTTTCTTTCATCACTTCACTACTTGTATTTGTCTTTATTGCCCTCATATATATTTAATATATTGCCCTTATATATAGATATATATTTTATAGGTATATATAAATAACATATGTTATATATTTTTCTTCCTGTTTTCCCCCAATAGAATGTAAGCACCATGGGAACAGAGACTTTGCTTTGTTCACTGCCATGACTCCTGTGCTTATAACCAGTAACTACTTTTTATTTAATAAATACATTTCCAGGGGGGTGGAGCAAGATGGCAGAAGGAGACCTGGATTTCGTCTCCTCTCAGGAATTCAGCTGGATAGGGATCAAACCATTCTGAACACCTACAAACTCAACAGGAGATTGAAGAAAAGAATAGCAACAACTCTCTGAACAGAAAAGCGACCACTTTCTGGAGGGTAGGACGTGCAGAGAAGTGAATCCGAGGCGATATTCGGGAGGATAGATGGCAGGGGAGGGGCCTCCATCGGCCGCTTCTGGCAAGTGATAGAGCGACAGAGCACAAAATCGGAACTTTTAGAAGTCACTCCGGTGGCTAAGCGGGGGGTGGAACTCTCGCGGGACAGTGTGGTCTCAGGACCCTCGGGGTCACAGAAAGACCGGGGGTACCTGAGTGCGGCAGAGCTCCCAATTATCGGAGCGGGGAAGCCAGCTGCAGAGACGGAGCCGAGGCGCGGACTCTCAGCTCGGGGTTGCCATAAACTGTGATCCGGGGCACAGTCGGGCCACTGCTCCTCCAGCAGGGACCCAACAAGCGGCAGATCCGGGGAGACTTACCTTCTTCCCCCGGGAGGAGAGGCGCAGGAGCACACCGAAGGGATCTGCTGGGTTTGCAGACTCCACACGGGGTCGGGTGCCAGAGATAGAAATGCTCAGTCACAGGCCGGGTGAGCACAGAGTGCAGCCGGAGACCAGGGAGACGGGAGTGACTGACTGCTTTTCTCTGGGGGCTCACTGAGGAGCGGGGCCGAGTTCTCAGCTCCTCTGGGGCGGAGATTGGGACACCGCCATTTTCACTCTCACCTCCAAAGCAGTACGGAAAGCTTGCAGGGAACAAAGGCTCCTGAGAGCAAACCCGAGCAGATTACTTAGCCCGGAGGAGCAAGGGCGGGGTGATTCCACCTCCGGCAAAGACATTTGGGAACCACGGCAACAGGCCCCTCCCCCAGAAGATCAGCAAGAACAGCCAGCCAAGACCAAGTTTACCGATCAATGAGAACGACAGAACTCCAGCGCTAGGGGAATACTGCACATAGAATCCATGGCTTTTTTTTACCATGATTCTGTAGTCTTTCAAAGTTAATTTTTTTTTTAACTTTTTTTTTTTTGAATTTTTCTTTTTCCCTTTTTCAACCACATCTTATCAATCCCTTTTTTAAAAAACATTTTTATTTTTCATTTTTAGAGTCATGTTCTATCCCTTCATAGTAGTTACCCATATTTTTGGCATATATATGTAAGTTGTTCTCTCTTTAAAATTTTGAGATAATTTTTTCTAACAGATCAAAATATACCCTAAATCTCTAGTGTATGGTTTTTTTCTACTCCCCTGCCTGATCACATTCTCTCCATTTTTATTCTTATTTTTTTAAATCCTCTTCTTTCTTTTTTCAAACAACTTCTTATCAATTCCTTTTATAAATTTTTTTATAATTTCTATATTTACAGTCATATTCCATCCCTTCATCATATCAACCTTTATTTTTGTACATATATAAGTTTTTCTTTCTTTAAAATTTTGGGAGGCACTTTCTTCTAACAGACCAAAATACACCCAAAATCTAGTGTGTGGCACTGATCTATATACCAGCCTGATCATATTTGATCATATTCTGTTTTTTTTGTTGTTTTGTTCTGTTTTTGTTTGCTTTTATCTTTATCTTTTTTTTTTTCTTTTTCTTTTTTCTCTCTTTCCCTTTCTTTTCACACTGCTTCAGGTCTTTTCTGATTTGTTTAGAGTATATTTTCTGGGGACGTTGTTACCCTGTTAGCATTTTGTTCTCTCATTCATCTATTCTCCTCTGGACAAAATGACAAGACGGAAAAAATCACCTCAACAAAAAGAACAAGAGGTAGTACTGACTGCCAGGGACCTACTCAATATGGACATTAGTACGATGTCAGATCTAGAGTTCAGAATCATCACTTTAAAGATCCTAGCTGGGCTTGGAAAAAGCATGGAAGTTATTAGAGAAACCTTTTCTGGAGAAGTAAAAGAACTAAAATCTAACCAAGTCAAAATCAAAAAGGCTATTAATGAGGTGCAATCAAATATGGGGGTGCTAACTGCTAGGATAAATGAGGCAGAAGAGAGAATCAGTGAGATAGAAGACCAAATGATGGAAAATAAAGAAGCTGAGAAAAAGAGAGATAAACAACTACTGGATCACGAGGGCAGAATTTGAGAGATAAGCGATACCATAAGACGAAACAACATTAGTATAATTGGGATCCCAGAAGAAGAAGAAAGAGAGAGAGGGGCAGAAGGTATATTAGAGCAAATCATAACAGAGAACTTCCCTAATTTGGGGAAGGAAACAGGCATCAAAATCCAGGAAGCACAGAGAACCCCTCTCAAAATCAATAAAAATAGGTCAACACCCCAACATCTAATAGTAAAACTTATGAGTCTCAGAGACAAAGAGAAAATCCTGAAAGCAGCTCAGTAGAAGACATATGTAACCTACAGTGATAGAAACATTAGAGTGGCAACAGACCTATCGACAGAGACCTGGCAGTCCAGAAACTGGCAGGATATATTCAGAGCACTAAATGAGAAAAATATGCAGCCAAGAATACTATATCCAGCTAGGCTGTCATTGAAAATAGAAGGAGAGATAAAAAGCTTCCAGGACAAACAAAAACTAAAGGAATTTGCAAACACGAAACCAGCCCTACAAGAAATATTGAAAGGGGTCCTCTAAGCAAAGACAGAGCCTAAAAGCAACATAGACCAGAAAGGAACACAGACAATATACAGTAACACTCACCTTACAGGCAATACAATGGCACTAAATTCCTATCTTTCAATAGTTACCCTGAATGTAAATGGGCTAAATGCCCCAATCAAAAGACACAGGCTATCAGATTGGATTAAAAAACAAGACCCATCGATATGCTGTCTGCAAGAGACTCATTTTAGACCCAAAGACACCCCCAGATTGAAAGTGAGGGGGTGGAAAACCATTTACCATGCTAATGGACACCAAAAGAAAGCTGGGGTGGCAATCCTTATATCAGACAAATTAGATTTTAAACCAAAGACTAGTAAGAGATGAGGAAGGACACTATATCCTACTTAAAGGGTCTATCCAACAAGAAGATCTAACAATTGTAAATATCTATGCCCCTAACATGGGAGCAGCCAATTATATAAGGCAATTAACAACAAAAGCAAAGAAACACATTGACAACAATACAATAATAGTGGGGGACTTTAACACCCCCCTCACGGAAATGGACAGATCATCTAAGCTAAAGATCAACAAGGAAATAAAGACTTTAAATGACACACTGGACCAAATGGACTTCACAGACATATTCAGAACATTCCATCCCAAAGCAACGGAATACACATTCTTCTCTAGTGCCCATGGAACATTCTCCAGAATAGATCACATCCTAGGTCCTAAATCAGGTCTCAACCAGTACCAAAAGATTGGGATCATTCCCTGCATACTTTCAGACCACAATGCTTTGGAATTAGAACTCAATCACAAGAGGAAAGTCAGAATGAACTCAAATACATGGAGGCTAAAGAGCATCCTACTAAAGAATGAATGGGTCAACCAGAAAATTAAAGGAGAATTAAAAAAATTCATGGAAACCAATGAAGATGAAACACAACTATTCAAAATCTTTGGGATGCAGCAAAGGCAGTCCTAAGAGGAAAGTATATAGCAATACAAGCCTTTTCAAGAAACAAGAAAGGTCTCAAGTACACAACCTAACCCTACACCTAAAGGAGCTGGAGAAAGAACAGCAAATAAAGCCTAAACCCAGCAGGAGAAGAGAAATAATAAAGATCAGAGCAGAAATCAATGAAATAGAAACCAAAAGAACAGTAGAACAGATCAACGAAACTAGGAGCTGGTTCTTTGAAAGAATTAACAAGATTGATAAGCCCCTGGCCAGACTTATCAAAAAGAAAAGAGAAATGACCCAAATCAACAAAATCATGAATGAAAGAGGAGAGATCACAACCAACACCAAAGAAATACAAACAATTATAAGAACATATTAGGTGCAACTCTATGCCAGCAAATTAGATAATGGAAGAAATGGATGCATTCCTAAAGATGTATCAACTACCAAAACTGAACCAGGAAGAAATAGAAAACGTGAACAGACCTATGACCACTAGGAAATTGAAGCAGTCATCAAAAATCTCCCAAAAAACAAAAGCCCTGGGCCAGATAGCTTTCCAGGGGAATTCTACCAAACATTTAAAGAAGAATTAATACCTATTCTTCTGAAACTCTTCCAAAAAATACAAATGGAAGGAAAACTTCCAAACTCATTTTATGACACCACTATTACCTTGATCCCAAAACCAGACAAAGACCCCATCAAAAAGGAGAATTACAGACCAATAGCCCTGATGAACATGAATGCAAAAATTCTCACCAAAATACTAGCCAATAGGATCCAACAGTACATTAAAAGGATTATTCACCACGACCAAGTCGGATTTATCCCTGGGCTGCAAGGTTGGTTCAACATCCGCAAATCAATCAACGTGATACAATACACTAACAAAAGAAAGAACAAGAATCATATGATCCTCTCAATAGATGCAGAAAAAGCATTTGACGAAGTACAGCACCCTTTCTTGATCAAAACTCTTCAGAGTATAGGCATAGAGGGTACATACCTCAATATCATAAAAGCCATCTATGAAAAACCTACAGCGAATATCATTCTCAATGGGGAAAAACAGAGCTTTCCCCCTAAGGTCAGGAACATGGCAGGGATGTCCACTATCACCAGTGCTATTCAACATAGTATTAGAAGTCCTAGCCACAGCAATCAGACAACAAAGAGAAATAAAAGGCATCCAAATCGGCAAAGAAGAAGTCAAACTCTCACTCTTTGCAGATGATATGATACTTCGTGTGGAAAACCCCAAAGACTCCACCCCAAAACTGCTAGAACTCCTACAGGAATTCAGTAAAGTGGCAGGATATAAAATCAATGCACAGAAGTCCGTGGCATTCCTATACACCAACAACAAGACAGAAGAAAGAGAAATTAAGGAGTTGATCCCATTTACAATTGCACCCAAAACCATAAGATACCTAGGAATAAATCTAACCAAAGATTCAAAGGATCTGTACTCAGAAAAGTATAAAATACTCAGGAAAGAAATTGAGGAAGACACAAAGAAATGGAAAAACGTTCCACGCTCATGGATTGGAAGAACAAATATTGTGAAGACGTCAATGCTACCTAGAGCAATCTACACATTCAATGCAATCCCCATCAAAATACCATCCACTTTTTTCAAAGAAATGGAACAAATAATCCTAAAATTTGTATGGAACCAGAAAAGACCCCGAATAGCCAGAGGGATGTTGAAAAAGAAAAGCAAAGCTGGTGGCATCACAATTCCGGACTTCCAGCTCTATTACAAAGCTGTCATCATCAAGACAGTATGGTCCTGGCACAAAAACAGACAGACAAATCAATGGAACAGAAAAGAGAGCCCAGAAATGGACCCTCAACTCTATGGTCAACTAATCTTTGACAAAGCAGGAAAGAATGTCCAATGGAAAAAAGACAGTCTCTTCAATAAATGGTGTTGGGAAAATTGGACAGCCACATTCAGAAGAATGAAACTGGACCATTTCCTTACAGCACACACAAAAATAGACTCCAAATGATTGAAAGACCTCAATGTGAGACAGGAGTCCTTCAAAATCCTAAAGGAGAACACAGGCAGCAACCTCTTCGACCTCAGCCGCAGCAACTTCTTCCTAGAAACATCGCCAATGGCAAGGGAAGCAAGGGCAAAAATGAACTATTGGGACTTCATCAAGATAAAAAGCTTTTGCAAAGCAAAGGAAACAGTCAACAAAACCAAAAGACAACTGACAGAATGGGAGAAGATATTTGCAAATGACATATCAGATAAAGGACTAGTATCCAAAACCTATAAAGAACTTATCAAACTCAACACCCAAAGAACAAAGAATCCAATCAAGAAATGGGCAGAAGACATGAACAGACATTTTTCCAAAGAAGACATCCAAATGGCCAACAGACACATGAAAAAGTGCTCAACATCGCTCGGCATCAGGGAAATCCAAATCAAAACCTCAATGAGATATCACCTCACACCAGTCAGAATGGCTAAAATTAATAAGTCAGGAAATGACAGATGTTGGCGGGGATGCGGAGAAAGGGGAACCCTCCTACACTATTGGTGGGAATGCAAGCTGGTGCAGCCACTCTGGAAAACAGTACGGAGTTCCTCAAAAAGTTGAAAATAGAGCTATCATACGATCCAGTGATTACACTATTGGGTATTTACCCCAAAGATACAAAAGCAAGGATCTGAAGGGGTACGTGCACCCTGATGTTTATAGCAGCAATGTCCACAATAGCCAAACTGTGGAAAGAGCCAAGATGTCCATCGACAGATGAATGTATAAAGAAGAGCTGGTATATATATACAATGGAATATTATGCAGCCATCAAAAGGAATGAGATCTTGCCTTTTCCAACGACGTGGATGGAACTGGAGGGTATTATGCTGAGCGAAATAAGTCAAACAGAGAAGACATGTATCATATGACCTCACTGATATGAGGAATTCTTAATCTCAGGAAACAAACTGAGGGTTGCTGGAGTGGGGGGTGGGGTGGGAGGGATGGAGTGACTGGGTGATAGACACTGGAGAGGGTATGTGCTCTGGTAAGTGATGTGAATTGTGCAAGACTTTTGAATCTCAGATCTGTACCTCTGAAACAAATAATGCAATATATGTTAAGAAAAAAAAAGAAAAGAAGAAGATAGCAGGAGGGGAAGAATGAAGGGGGGGAAATCGGAGGGGTAGACGAACCATGAGAGAGGATGGACTCTGAAAAACAAACTGAGGGTTCTAGAGGGGAGGGGGGTGGGAGGATGGGTTAGCCTGGTGATGGGTATTAAAGAGGGCACGTTTTGCATGGAACACTGGGTGTTATGCACAAACAATGAATCATGGAACACTACATCTAAAACTAATGATGTAATGTATGGGGATTAACATAACAATAAAAATAAATAAATAAATAAATACATTTCCAGCTTCACATATGAATATTAGGACTTAAAAAGTTTAATTGAGAAGCCTGACACCTCCCAGCTGCTCCCTGATGGGCCAGGGACTTGAGCCTGGGGTCCTCTGAACTCAAAGGGAACTGGCTTCCTGGGTAGGGGGACAGCTAATACATCACTTAGGAATTTTACATGAGATTTTCCCCAAAGTGTTTTTGTATAGGAATCTGAATAGAATAAATAAGCGCTTTTTTTTTTTCCCCCCTATTTGGAGAATACAACGCTCTAAATTAGGACTTGGCAAGTTAAAACACACAGGGCTTAATTCAGGCTATTTTTGTTTTCGGAGATAAACTTTTACTTACGTAAATATTGTCATTAAAATCAGTAATTTAAAAGTATTATTTTTAAATTTTAAATTACTGTTAACATTTAAAAATTATAATAGAAATGTACTAAAACAATTTAAATAACATAAACATTATAAAAATTGTTTTAAAATGTATTATTAGTCTATTAACATTAGTATTTATAAGATTCATATCTGTCCCTTTAGAGGTGGTGTCCTGACTGCCTACCCCCAGCTCTGAGTAAGGAGAGGGTAAGAATGATCAAAGCTAAGGTGTTTATTGATTTACCTTTCCATTTGACCTTTCCCCTCAAGACCAGTCTTTATTCCACTGATTTAAGAAAATATAAGTGCTAGTATTTATTGTTTACCATTTCATAGTTCTCTTTCCAAGAGGCTTCACAATTCTCCTCCTAGAAATATGTATCCTGGCCTGATTTCTGAAGTATGTTTTGTAACCTTAGTCCAATCCATCAGTTAGTTATGCAGGCACATTTCAGATGCTGTATCAATATTTCATGGAGATGGGTCCTTCTCCACCAATCAATACCTACTTCAGTAAAGTCCTATCACTGAATTTCCATATTGTATTTAAAGTAAGAGAAGTGCTTGAGCAACTCCATGACCTTGATGATCAATTCCAATTCCTGCTGTAAGGTAGGACTGCTAAAAACTCCTTCATGTATACTTTTCAAAAATGCCATTTCTGCCAATTCTTCAAGATTTAAATCTTAGAATCCCAAGCTTCTTTTGCTCCTTTGGGCTCCATGGTGAAGTAGAGGAGAATGGAGACACGGATGCAAACGTCTCCTACCTTCCTCTGGAGACACCCTTGCCAGGGCTTTGCTGGTAAGTTGAGTTTCTGTACCGTTATCCTCCCAGCCATTTATCCCACTGCTTAATTGCAAAATTTGTAAGAGAAACACAAGGCCCACGAAGAGATAAATCCTAAATTCCACCTAAAATACTTCAGAACACAAACACGAAAGGCCACCTGTGGTCCCAGATTCTCACTGGAATGTGCTGAATACATTAATAAAATTTAAAAGAAATGTGTTTCACCAGAAAGGAGCATTGGTTAATTCTATAAGCTCCAAATGACAAAAGTCATAAAACAATTTTCATTAGAGTTTCAGGGGAATGGGGAATGATCATTCCCATCACTATGGCAATGCCCCTTTAAAGGAGCTTTCTATTTTCAAGGCATTGTGTTCTTTGCCATCAAAGGATACTGTCCGCTCTCTGCAAAACCTTCCCCGTCATGAAATGAATGTCTTCGGTCATTACATTTTTCTTTTATCAACACTCCCAGTTTGCACTGATTTCATGCTTACCGAGAAAACTATGGATTATGATCTGGCCTCATTTATGAGTCTGCCTAAAGGAAGAAATAAAAGTGATGATCGTATGGAATTCAAATTTTCCCACTTGTAGGGTGAGGATGTCCCGTGGGAGATACAGAAAATGGCTTTAGTGATGGTGTGACTTGCGATCAGAGAATGTCTACAGGAAATGTGTGAGCTGGTGAGCCTGGCCACTGGGGCAATGAACTCCTACGTTTATTTAACATCCTTACATTATTTGATAATTCTTACCCTCTCCTTACTTAGAGCTGGGGGTTGCGGGTCAGGACACTATCTATAGAGGGACAGATATGAATCTTATAAATATTAATTTAATAGACTAATAACATTTTAAAACATTTCTATAATGTTTACGCTATTTAAATTGTTTTACTACATTATTTCTTTCCAGTATAATTTTTAAATATTAACAATAACTTAAAATTTAAAAAAACAATATTTTTAAGTTACTGATTTTCACGACAATCCCTGTGTAAGTAAAACTTATTTCCAAAAAGAGATAATAGCCTGACTGTCGCCTGTGTGCTTTACCTTGCCAAGTCCTTGATTTAGAGCATTATCCTCTCCAGATAGAAGAAAAATGCTTATTTATACTTCTCAGATTCCTGTAACCATCATTCCGTTGTCTACGCGGTTACGTATGTATCTCCACTCTTCCCCCAGATGCTCAGGGAGTGTTTGGCGCTGACTCGAGCCGAATCAGATCTAACAGTCCTTATCACTACCACTAGCAGCGCTCAGAAAGGGATCAGAAAAGCTACACACCACATGATTCCAGCCACATGACATTCTGGAAAAGGCAAACCTATGGAGCCAGTAAAAAATCAGTGGTTGCCAGGGGAAGAATGGAAAGGGGGTGCAGACAGAGGATTTTAGAGCAGTGGATCCATTCTGTATTGATACTACCGTGATAGACAGATGTCATTACACTTTAGTTCAAACCCACAGAATGTATGCCACCGAGAGTAAACCTAGTGTCAACTATGAATTTGGGGTGATTCTGATGTGCCGGTGTAGGTTTGCTGGTTGTAACAAATGTACCAGTCTGGTGGGAGATGTTGATAGGGAGTGAAGCCATGTGTGTGGGGGAAGGGGGCATATGGGAATTCTTCTGCTTCATTTTGCTGTGAATATAAAGTTACTCTAAAAAATGAAGTCTATTTTTCAAAGGGATCAGAAATTTTTATGCTTAAGAATCTCTAATTTAACACAGATTTTTAAAAATCTACAATAAGGAATCAGGCATGTGCCGCTATGCTTACTGCACAAGCAAATTTCTATTTAATTCTTTCAAAAAAGCAACACGGGGCGCCTGGATGGGTCAGTTAGTTAAGCGTCTGCCTTCAGCTCAGGTCATGATCTCAGCATCCTGGGATCTTCTCCATTGGGCTCCCTGCTCAACGGGGAGTCTGCTTCCTCCTCTCCATCTGCCCCTCCCCTCACTTGTGTGCACATGCACTCTCTCCCTCCCTCTCTCTCAAATAAATAACATCTTAAAAAAAAACAAAACAAAAAACCAAAACAGCAATAGAGGATTGGCCTTCTTGTTCCAATTGTCAAGATGAGGAGGCGTAGCCCTAAGTGTGAAATCTCCTGCCTGGAGGTCACAGGGCTACAATAAGATTCAAACTTCTGTTTGAATCCATCATCTGAGCTCCATACTAAACAACCCTCTTTGGAAAGAATGGAAAAACTGGGGTCTCAGTCTTTACCCTCCTCACTGGGTCACTAACCTCATTTCTTAGAATATCTGTTATCCCTGGAAGAGTCACAATCCCCATTGTCCTATGTGGCCGATATTGTTTAGTTCTAGCCAGCAACCCCATGATATTAGCTTTATTAGTTTCTGTGAACAGGTGAGGCAGTCTGGGGAGGGTGAACTGATTTGCCCCAGCTCGTGTTTCTAAACCAATGTTACAGAACTCTAAGCTCCTTTCACAGGAATACTTTTCTCTCAAGACTTGAAAGGTGCCTGGTTTTTCTCATTTGGATCTTCATTGCCATTTAAGGGGAAAAAAAATACTATAAACTGCTATGAAGTTATACTTCTTTCTTGTCATTTTCTTTTCAGTGTTAATAAATGATGTCTCACTATGAGAAAGAGGAATCATGATTTTGCTTGTATAAAATTTTCATTCAATAATATGCATCGGGTGCCCACTATATGCCTGGAATTATAGTAATGGAAGATAGGTTTCCTATCCTCATGGAGCTTATACTTTGGTGGGAAATTGACATGCAATGAAAATAGTATTTATTTTTCTGTGAAGAAAAATAAAGCATAATGAAGGGCTAGAGGTTGAAGATGGTTCTACCATCTTCTGGATGGTACAATCAGAAAAAGCCTGCTTCCATAGAGAACATGAAAGCAGCTAAGAGAGAGGCATGATTCCGGATTTTCTCATGTGTAATCAGCTATTATTTTGACAAAGGCTAAATGTGTATAAACCCCTTTTGCAGAAGTAAACCCGACACTGCATGACTGATATTCCAAGCATACACGTTGAGCACACTGAGAATCACCTTCTCCATAGGACATTGTACATGACACGCAAAAGTTAAATTTGTGAAACTGCAAGAAATAATTGTTACAGAGCACACCTGTTTTCATTATGGGAGAAGCACTCAGAATTCCATCTGTGCTTTTCCTACTGTATTTGACACATAATTACAGAAAGTTTAGCTGTTAGCTGAAGCTTCTTCTGGCAACTTGGAAGTGAGGGATAATTTGCTAGAGAGAAGCAGTGATAATTGACATCTGTCAGCCTGAACTCAAGGGAAGACACAGAATAACAAGTATGTGCCCATATGAAAATTATGAAATGACGTCAGGCTAGGTTCGGGTCGCTCAGAGTGAACTAGAAAGGCATTGTAATAATCCTCGATAGCATTCAGAATATTATTAGAGAACTGCAGCTTCACATAAATAGTCACACCTTTTTCTGAGTCAAAAGTGACGTGTTCAGTGTACAGCGATCAAAAGGTACAATGTGGCATTTATTCTAGAAGAATCCAAATATGTATTGTTTAAAATTAGTCTTCAGGGTTTTTGAAAGAATAAGTGTGAGCCACCTAGATACATCACTTTGAGAAATAGCATTCCCTGGACTAGCTGGATCACTGAGATGAGGTTTTTGAATAATTTGGGGCCACAAAATCAAGATATATGCTCTAATAATGAATGTTAGGATTTGTTTCTTATATGCAGTGTTTTGAGGTTATGTTGATGCATCAGTCAAAGCATCCTGAGTAAGATCTTATCACATCTCATTTCCATACCTATTCGCAGGCACTCTCAGAAGCTTGGTGTACATTAGATGAAGCTATCTGTTTCAGGAAAAGGGTAACCTGAATTATTAAGATGGTATTTTATAATATATGTTTAATCTGAACCCTGTAATGATTAAAAGGACCTCATTCAATAAAATTATAGCCAACTGAAAATAAATATGTAAGTAAACAAAAATCCATTACTCTGTGAGATCTTCTATCTTCTTTTCCACCAGAGTCGGGGGCACGTTGGAAACAATGACCTGCATGTCCAGCTGATTGACCACGGAAACCTGCAGGGAGGAAACCAGAGCCTGTTCAGAACTCACCAGCATTTTTTTCTTTTTTTAATCTTGTTCAGTTAGCCACTGTATAGTACATCATTAGTTTTTGATACAGCGTTCAATGATTCACCAGTTGCATATAACACCCAGTGCTCTCATCATATCACGTGCCCTCCTTAATACCCATCAACCGGCTATCCCCTCTCCCCATCCCCCTCCCCTCTGAAACCCTCAGCTTGTTTCCCTGGGTCCAGAGTCTCTCATGGTTCTTCTCCCTCTCTGATTTCTCCCCAGCACTTCTATAACCAAAACACAATGCTTCCATTACTTCCCTACTGTACATGGACGCATGGACCCAGTGGTTTCCCATTTGTAACGTAGGAATGAATGGTATCTTCAGGTACACAAGCACCGCTAGATGTTGGGGCAGGTGGAGACTGATGCACTATCACTATTTACTTAGAAGTAAGTCTAACTTACTTAGACGTCCAGTGTGGTTGGTTTATGTTTGTTTTGTTGGTCATTTTCTAAGGTATGAAAGAAGGTGTGTTTATTTTTCTAATTGGGTTATTGAAGAACACTCAGGATAATGGAAAACGCAGGTTTTACAAATCTCGAGAGATCACTTATCCAGTGTGACTAAGAAGCTGAGATACGACCGGTTCAAATAATTCATTCTATGGGATTGTCATATATAGTCTTTGTGTCCGCTTGAGCCAATTCCATGTTTGTGGGAATAAAGAGACAGATATATACATATTTACGTATGGGACTAAAATGAGCTAATGTAGCAGCTTTTTACAAATCATTTCTATTCTGCTAACATTTATGGAATTCCTTCTGCGATCTTATTTAGAAAAATTAAAAAAGCAGTATTTATGTAATAGTGTGTATGACCAATCATTTACTTTTTTCCCACAATACTCCATAAGTTTTCACTCATTTAATTCCAAATATGACCATATCAGGTAGTTATGACTATCATTCCACTTTTTATTTTTATTTATTTATTTGAAGATTCACTTACTTATTTTAGAAAGAGAGAGCGAGTAAGCAGTAGACGGGCATAGGGAGAGGGAGAGAATCTCAAGCAGACTCCACACTGAGCGAGGAGCCTGATGCAAAGGCTCCATCCCATGACCCTGAGATTATGACCTGGGCCGAAATCAACAGTTGGATGTTCGACTGCCTGAGCCACCCAGGAGACCCCCCATTCCACTTTTTAAATAAGAAAACTGATAAAGAGGTTTTTTATCCCTAATGAAGATTACCATGTGGGAGAAAAGGTCCAGATTTGCTGGATCTTTCTATTTTTCAAGAGAAGAAATCCAAAATATTATATGAAATATCTCAACTAAGTGGAAATCTTTCAAACCATGTGTAAGTCTCATAATTCATGTGTACAGACTATATTAAGTCAGGGGTCTGATTACCACCTATGAGCAAACAGTTCACACCAGCAGTTCCAATCCTGTACCGCTAACTCATCATCGGCAACTGGGACCATATGTCCAAATTTCCCACAAACATGGACATGGATCCTGATTGTGGCTTTACCAAAACAAAACAAAACAAAACAAAAAAACAAAACTGACTTCATTAGAAAAAGGGATTAACACAGTTTTTGTGTAACTTTGTCTTTTTTTATGGGTTCCCTTTCTTTCACAGTCTCAGTCTGAATAAAGAAACCCCAAAGAAGGTCAAAGACAAAAGGTGGAAGGAGCTTGAGTCCCTAAATCTCCATTTTCTGGAATGCTGTCAAGAATACCAACCAACCATGTACACTCTTGGTGTGGCCCAAGAGAGAAAAATAAAATTTGTTAGGTTAAGCCCCTGAAATGTTTTGGAGTTTTGTGTTACAAAATCAGCCTACCATGACAAACACCACCCAGGGCTCTATTATGTATGAGTGTTAGATTCTTAGTAGTTGTAGGGCAACGAAAAACTAGAATGTTATATGCGGGTGCAGGGAAGTGGTAGGATTTCCTTTCCTATAATTATGTTTTGAACTTTCAGAAGCTCATTTACAAGTAATCTTTCGGAAAAAAAATCAATTCATGTGCTAGGGACTCTATTTGGGAACAAAATTTTGCCTTGACGATAGTAATAACTCTATCATTTGCCTTTTAAGGACAGCTGGTAATTTCTCTTTATACAGAAGGATAAAGTACTTACTCAAGGGAATTTTTAATTTGCTAATGAGTTTTGGGGTTAAATTCTGACTGAACTAACAAAATGAATTAAGATTTAAGATCCTCCAGGGGCGCTTGGGTGTTTCAATCGGTTAAGCTTGACTGCCTTGGCTTAGGTCATGATCCCAAGGTCCTGGGATTGAGCCCAAGTGTTAGGCTCCCTGCTCAGCAGGGAGTCTGCCTCTCCCCTCTGCTTGTGCTCTCTCTCTGTCCAATAAATAAATAAAATATTAAAAAAAAAAGATTTAACTTCCTCCAGAATATATACATATTAAGCTTACAATTTACCAAAAAGATTTTTTGATCTTTACTTTTGAACACATACTTTTGTATTAAGATAAAAAATAATGTAGTTACAATTCTGATAAAGTAACAAAATTCAGATTGCATTTAACTCCAAAAGTATTTGTCTCAGACTAACCTATAAATAGTTATTTAGAAGTTTTAAATCTCCTTAAAGTATAATTATGATTTATGGAGAACACATACATTTTTCACTATGCCAACCATGAAAATAAGCTAATATCGTTTAAATTTTGATATTTCAAAGAAATGCTACATCTCTGAATCTTGGCTTCATCTATCATCTATAATAAAGGTATTTAAATGTTTAAGATTCCTAGATTTTGTTACTTTTCTAGTACAATCTTTATGCAAATATTTCTGTAACTACACATCAGTTTATTATACCAACCATAACGATTGTGCTTATAAAATTCTACTTATAAAGACTTTTTAAAAACATATTTCTATGATTTTGGGATCAATCTCTGTAATGGATCAAAAGGACAAGCGACAGTCTAAAGAAGGAAAAGTAACATTTGTGAAGCACAACGTTCTAAAACCAGAGAGCTTCCTATTTTACATATTCTATTATTTCTAAGTCCTTTTAATCCTTCTTCATAAATTTCTTAGCTTTCCTTTTTTCTTCCTTTCCACTCATTCCCATATAGTTTAGACAGTGCTGTCCAATAAAAAAATTAATGTAAGCCACACATACATGCCAGATACGTAATTTTAAATGTTCCGGTATCCACAATAGAAAGATTAAAAAAAAAAAGTCAAGGTCATTTAATAATACACTTAACCCAATATATTAATATATTATTAATATATTATCATTCTCACAAATAAATACCAAACCACTTATTAAGGAGACATTTTGCACTTTTTTATACCAAGTCTTTGAAACCCAGTGTGCATTTTATGCTTATGATACATCTCAGTGTGACAAAGTCACAAAAGCAAGTGCTCAGTAGCCACAGAGGACAAATAACTCACACTCTGGGCAGCAAAGTTCTAGAGACTCTCACCATCTCTTGCTTAGACTGGTCACTGTCTCTCCTGACTGGCCTCTGGTGCAATCTCACTTCTCTTAAAAAGGAAGAACAGCTTAATAATCTTTTTTAGATAGCTCTGTACAGTCTTTGATACTACACCCAAACTCAAGCAGGAGTCGGAGATTAATTTTGATATGAAATTGAAAATTGGGTTTAGTTACGTTAAAACCCATTTCTCTGTCTTGCACTTTGAATGAGTCTTTACCCACAGTGACGTTTTCACCTCATGCATTGGTCATTTGAAAAATATTGGTTCATTGAATAACACAGATTTGTCAAATACTGACACATTACATTATACAATATCAAGAAAAAAATCACATTCTTTACTATGACCACTGATCTTACGGTCTTTAAATAATGGGAAGCTGTCAAGATCACAGTGGTGAGTGAATACAAGTTTCCAATATTCTGATTTGTGCTTTTAGATGTTATCATTAGCAGCAAATACTGTCAGTTGTTTTCCTTAAATTGGCTGTCTCACTTTGTTCATTTTTGTGTAAATGTCTAGCAAATATTCAAGTTTAAATAACCATATTTTATCTCATTTTTTTTCAAATAAAAAGCTATGCCTTAAAAAAAAAAAAAAACCAGCAAATTCAGCTTTCACAGAGCTTTTCCTTGAGACTACCATTATAATTCCTTTCACAGCAGAAATGCTTTTTGCATACTTCCCATTTCATTTCAGAAAATATTGAAAATGTGTTTAGTCAAGAGTGGAGATTTGTTAAAACTAATAAGTTTTACTGCTTATGAGTGAGGGCAGTTTTCAGGCTTTTTTTTTTCCCCTTTCTCTTTGTGTATGACTATGAAGGATACAATGATTCAAACACAATATCGTAAAAAGTCAAACAATGTCCTAACATTCTCACTAAAAAAGGTCTGACCCTACTGAACCCTGAAATGATTTGGGGGATCCTCAGTGTTCCATGGTCCACACGTCAAGAGCCGCTAACCTACACTGTAAGAGAGAGGCCATTCATCCACTGAATAGGCATTGAGTGCCCGCTATATGTCAGGAATTATTCTGGGCACTTGAAATACCTCAGGGAATAAAATAAAACAAAAAACTCTCATCATGGAGTTTTCATGGGAAAATATGAACATGAATATGGTAAGCCCACTGTAAAGAGGTGGAAGTGACACGGTAAGGCTGCAATGCTAAACTGGATGGTTGGAGTGGGCTTCCCTGTGAAATACATCCTTGCAAATACTTGGATGAGATGAGGGAGCTAGTCATGAACACATCTGGGGAAAGAACATTCTAGACAGCAGTACTGCAAAATCTCTAAAGCGAGGACATGTCTGGCTGTTTGGAAATCAGCAAATTGACCAATATTACTGGGTCTGAATGAGTTAGATGGAGAATAGTAGAAATGAGGTCATTGAAGGCCTTCTGACTTCAGAAGGTCGTCTTCTGCAATGACTTAACTTCTCAGAAAGAACCTCTACATCAAAGTCTTATTTCTCCCCACATCTACCTTCTCTTGACTTACCATAAAGATTGTTTTGCTGGGAAGTTTTCCATATATGTATATGTGTGTATGTGTGTGTGTATAAATGGTTTATAAATATATCACACTATGATTACCTTGAAATAACTCTTCCTACATTTATTTTGGGTAATTTTAAAAGTATACTTTTAAATTTCCACACAACAGTTTACAGAATCCAAATGAGAAACCCATAAACTTCACATTGCTCATGTACATATTACGTAGATAATTTATATAGTTATATCTTACCTATGTTATTGTAGTATTTTTTTTTTAAGATTTTATTTATTTATTTGAGAGAGAGTGAACGAGCATGAACAGTGGGGAGAAGCAGGAGAAGAAGCAGGCTTCCCGCTGAGCTGGGGCCTGATGCAGGGCTCCATCCCAGGACCCTGAGATCATGACCTGAGCCAAAGGCAGACGTTTAACCAACTGAGCCACCCAGGTGTCCCTGTTATTGTAGTACTTTAATTATCCTTAGTGTAGTGACTTTACTGTCTATCCTGACGGCACCGCATTGTGTAGTCCTGAAATAACAGGAAGGGAAATAGCAACATTATGGACATCAGGTTTATAGATCTTAACTCGATTAAAGACCTATGTCAACTTTAAAGTCTTCTGTCAAAAGCTTCTTGGCTTAGATCGGCCTTTGTTTATTCTAGTGCAGCTTTCTGGCTCTAACTGAGGACGTCCTGGCCTTCATGCCCACCACAGTCATGGCAGTTGGTCTTCATGATTTAGCAGAAAAATGTGATCTGTGATGTCTACATATATGAGAAGGTTAAACTCGTTCAGAGAACTGCAGGGAACTGTGAAAATGAAGACCTAATAAGATGTAAACAGCAAAAGAAAAATTATACTTGATTCTGTCTTCCTGTGACAAGTATTTCCAGTAATAATTATAAATTATAATGTTTACTAGATTCATCAAAGTCCAAACAATCCACACTTCCAAGTTGGCAGAAATTCCATAGCAGAAGCATTGGTGTTGAATATCTTGAACAAACAGTAATATCAAACTGCCCTTGGGAATACTCTACCATGGAGATTGTGTGCCACCTAACACAAAGAAGAGAAAAGTGGTATTCTCGACTGAAGCCAAATATAACTGAGTCAAGGATCATCGATGCCACCACTGGGGATCTTGGTAAAAGAAGGAAATTACATCTATTGGAACATAAATTTGCTCCAAAACATTTCCTTTCATTTTCTTAATTACAAAAGGTCTGAAAGGAATTTAAACAGTAATAAAAATTCCATCCATTTTAATTTCTACAGCATATGGCAAAGCATTTTAAAACTGGCTCCAGCCAATTCTATACTAAAAATGCAACCTACAGGGGCACCTGGGTGGCTCAGTCATTAAGCATCTACCTTCAGCTCAGGTCATGATCCCAGGGTCCTGGGATTGAGCCCCACATCGGTCTCCCTGCTCGGCGGGAAGCCTGCTTCTCCCTCTCCCACTCCCCTGGCTTGTGTTCCTGCTGTGGCTATCTCTATCAAATAAATAAATAAAATCTTTAAAAAAAAATGCAATCTACAGACCAAATGGAAATCCAACACTTGTGGAAATGTTGTCGCAGCCATATATGAAAACATATTATGATGCATTTCCCAAATGTCAAAAAATACACAGCCTTAAAGCTATACCTTTCATATCCCAAACCAGCGGCTACTAACAATCTGGATGAAAAGTAATCACATTTATGTTTTAGAAAACCTATTTCAAATAAATGTAAAAGTTCCGTGAGTTGGAAACACTGGCCACAGACTAGCAGTTGCACGTGCCTCCCCTAATCCGGATGTCTATCTACTTACCAGGACATCCGCTTTGCCACTCAGTCCCTGCCCATAGTTGTCAGTTGCGATGACTTGGAATTTGAAGTAGGACCTTCTCATGTTGTGGAAGAGCATAGCAGTTTTGATGAGCCCCGTATACGTTTCCACCACAAATCCTTCTTTTCCCTCTTTAATGGGTGGAATGATGAGTCGGTAAGCCATGGCACTGTAATTGCCAGTATCTTTGTCAGTAGCCTAGGAGGAAAAAACACAGGGTATAAATAAGCAGGAAAAAAAACAACCTATATTCAAGGGCTTATTTCTGTTTGTAGACTGATGTTCTTTTGTAGTAGCATAATACAACCCTCCTATAAGTCTATTTTTCTGGGTATCGTTATGTAGATTAACAGGCTTTGTGTCCACAGGGATGAATGGTTGTTATTAGAATGATAATAACTACCCAACTGTGAATAGGAAGGACACAGACTCTGTTATAACCCAGTCCAGCCTGGTGAATTAAGTGTTTTGATTGGCATGTCTAATGGGTTCAACTCTGGGCTGTGATCCAAATTGGTTTAAGGATGGGACTGATTGTTTACCTAGCCATTGTCTTGTGTAACAGGCAAAGCATGTGATAGTCGTTTTGATCTAACCTATTTCCAGAAGGGGAAAAAATAAAATAATGCACAAAAAGATCTCAAATGACAGTGAGAGAAAAGTTAAGAGCTCTTAGCCAATAACTCTAGAGCTGTATAAAGAGATCCTAATTAGTTGGTGCCATATCATAATTAGAGAAGGTTAGAACACTAATCCAGGTTCCTTTTTAATCATTCTATATCCCAATTAACCAGATTTGTTCCTAGTTTTAGGTGCTTATGATCTACATTTAAGGTTTCTTAACATTGAAGCATTTAAATAGGGAAATAGTTGTTTAGAATGTTGGTGGTGGTTTTTTTGTTTTTGTTTTTTTGTTTTTTATTTATTTATTTTTTTAATGAAGCTGGGTGTATAATCTATTAGCCTGGCTCTATGGCTTCTACTTCAGAGATTTTTTAGAATGCCAGTTTGAGAATTATTTCATAATGGAATATTTGAAAGAGGAATGATAAGCAGGAGAGTCTCAGTGAATTTATACAAGGCTACATACACCTTATTCACGATACTAGATATGTAAGTTTTATATTATTATCTTCATTGTTTGGTTATTCTTATTTTTACCAAAGATATTATAAGTATCATGTATCAAACATTTTTTTTAAAGATTTTATTTATTTGAGAAAGAGAGAGAGAGAGAACACGAGTGGGGTGAGAGTCAGAGGGAGAAGCAGACTCCCTGCTGAGCAGGGAGTCAGATGCAGGGCTCGATCCCGGGACTCCAGGATCATGACCTGAGCAGAAGGCAGACACTTAACCAACAGCCACCCAGGCGCCCTGTATCAAGCATTTTTGATTTGCCATTATAATGCTAAGGATTCTATAAAAGATTACCTTCTTTAGTAAAAACTATGAGAAATGGATTATTCCAATTACATAAATTAGTGCTATCCAACAGAATTTTCTGTGCTGAAGGACATGCTCTGTGTTCTGTACAACACAGCAGTAGCCACTATGGCTACTCAACACTCGAAATGAGGCTAATGGGATTCAGAAATTGAGGTTTGAATTCCAACTAAATTTCAATAGCCAAGGGCTACACAGTAAGTGGTAAAGTTGGGATAAATATAATGATAATAATAGTAAATAACAGCAAATGTATATTAAGGTTTACCATGAGCTTGATACTTCAGCTTCAAATTCTATATATGTGCTTAACCACGGAAAACATTTCAGGATAACTTTAACCACCTGGTGAACAAGGTAATTTAAAATAAAAAACAAACAGAGATATTTCACTTTGGGATAAAATATTTCTTGAATTTTCTAAGAAGTCAAAATTCTCAGCTTTAGACTAGGACGAGCTCCAGCTACCAGCTCATCTCCGTAGACTGTACGTTTCACAGAACGACAGAGCTTAGTTTTGACATTAGAGGGACATTAATTAGATTTCAACATTAGATCACATTATCACTAAAAGGAGAAGAAGAACAAAGAAAAAATAGTTATCAAAGTGTTTCCTTTTAAGCTTTGAACTCAGGGTTTTTATTCATTTAATAAAGGATAGCATAAAAAATAAAAACCACACTTCCAACTAAAATTAAAATCAAAGTCTGAATCAAGTAATCAAAGACATTTCTTTTATATACTAGGAGCAAATTTGAGACTAATGCCAAAGAGGTCAAAAATTTGGTTGAATATTATCCTTTAACTTATAATTAGCATGGGTGTTTCCACTGAAATAAATTTTTTACTGTTGATGCAAATGACAGTGAGGTATAAAAAATGTGCACAAAAATGGAGAAATCATGAGTATACAGCTCAATATATTTTGCAAAATATACACATCCATGTGACTAGCCCCTGCATCAAGAAATAAAGCATTACCAGCATCCCAGAATGTTCTCTAGGTCCTTTCAGCCATACCCACTCCCCAGGAAACCACTGTGTTTATTTCTAAGTAAATAAACTGGTTATGCCTATTTTTATTTTTTTTTTAAAGATTTTATTTATTTATTTGTCAGAGAGAGAGAGAGAGAACACAAGCAGGGGGAGTGGGAGAGGGAGAAGCAGGGAACCCGATGCAGGACTCGATTCCAGAACCCTGGGCTCATGACCTGAGCTGAAGGCAGGTGCTTAACTGACTGAGCCACCCAGGCATCCCTAGTTATGCCTATTTTTTAACTTTATGTTGATGGGATCACACCATACATTCTCCTTTCTCTCTGAATTCTTTTACTCAATTATGTGTTATGAGATTCTAAATCTTTGTATTTTTAAATTTTTACAGGCATTTTAAATCATTTTATTTCATCTATACTATAATACCATGAGATATACATTATTATTCCCTATTTTACCTGCAAAGAACTTGAGACTTTGGTAGTTAAATATCTTATCTGCTTAGCTATCTCTATGCTTCAGGACTGGTTTTTCCAACTCTAGAATCTAAGTCCAGTTGGCTACATCACCCCCTTCTCCCCACTTCCAAGTATTTACAACTAACATGCAGGCCTGTGATTTTTTTTCCTTTTTTTTTCTTTTTTAAAGATTTTACCTATTTATTTGACAGAGAGAGCACAAACAAGGGGAGGGGCAGAGGGAGAGGGAGAAGCAGGCTTCCTGCTGAGCAAGGAGCCCTACTTGGGACTGGATACCAGGACCCTGAGATCATGACCTGAGCTGAAGGCAGACGCTTAGCTGACTGAGCCCCCAGGCCTGTGCTTTTCAAAAAAATTTTTAATTTTTTATAATTTGAGTATAGTTGGCACGCAATGTTACATTAGTTTCAAGTGTACAACACAGTGATTCAACATCTATATACGTTTTTCTGTGCTCACAAGTGTATCGACCATCTGTCACCATATAGTTCTATTGCAATAACATTGACGATATTCCTGTGAGTTTTTCATTCCATAACTAGAAGCCCTTGTCTCCCACTCCCCTTCACCCATCTGCCCTACCCCTTCTCCCCTCCCCACTGGAAACTGTCAGTTTGTTCTCTGTATTTATAGGTCTCATTCTGCTTTTTGTTTACTTTGTTTTTTTAGGTTCTATAAATGACTGAAATCATGTGGTTTTTGTCTTTCTCAGTCAAACAAACCTTTGTATTTTAAAATAAACACCATACCACAATGCAATCACATTTAGAAAAGAAATGACGGTTATAATAAAATCACCGTGACTGCTTGGTACATTAAGTTTCTTTGCACAGTTCTTACTGATGAACTTTCAATTTCAATAAGCAAGGAATTTCTACTATTCCTAATTTATTAAGATAACCACAAGGGAGCTGTATTTTATTCTTAACAGGTTAAGGTGCATTTTAAAAATACACTGAGGCATGGGCGCCTGGGTGGCTCAGTCGTTAAGCATCTGCCTTCAGCTCAGGTCATGGTCCCAGGGCCCTGGGATAGAGCCCCGCATCGGGCTCCCTGCTCGGCGGGAAGCCTGCTTCGCCCTCTCCCACTCCCCCTGCTTGTGTTCCCTCTCTCGCTGTGTCTCTCTCTGTCAAATAAATAAAATCTTTAAAAAGTAATAAAAATAATAATAAAATACACTGAGGCAGGAGGGAAGGGAGGCTCGGGCAAGTTGACCGAATTAATTAAAGCCATTTTGGTTTTAGGCTGACACTTAACCTAGAGTCAGGTCATAAAGAAAAAAAGAAAAAAAAAAAAAAGCAGGTCATAAAAAGAATCACAAGATCTAACTCACAGAAGACCACCAGACCCCACTCCCTCTGGCAGTAAAAGCCACAAAGGCTGAAGGTTTTAAAATTGTTCTTTGTGGGTAATTCCACAACCCCAATGATGAGGGAGCAGAAGGCTAGCTAAAGACAAAGCCAGGCTAACACCCTGCAACCTCGCCCTACAACCTCTCCCCACCCCCCCAACCCACTCCTGGATGGAACATGTGTGACATTCTTCCAGGATGCTCCCAACTCTCTTTACGTTAATGCCTTGCTAGAGGGAAAAACAACCTTAACTTGACAATGGCAAAGCCTCTGGTATCTTGTAAGTCCTCTTTAGCATATGAAAGTTCTTTTGAAAATGTCCCTTTTCCTCACCTCCCTCAACTCCCAAGTATAGAATCAGTCACTTCTCACACTTACAATGCAGTTCTTTCCGCCCAGGGGTCTTGTTCCTGTGCTTTAATAAAACCACCATTTTGTACCAAAGACATCTCAAGAATTCTTTCTTGGCCATTGGCTCCAGACCTCATCCCTCCGAACCTCACCTATATTCCAAAACCACATCACCAAGACAATGGGAAAATGAACTGTCCAATGTAAGTAATAAGCCCAAAGTTGAAGAGTAAGCCCCTCCCTATATGGTTAGCTAATTTAAAAAAACTTATAAAACCCTTCATTAGAGGCAAACGGGGGTCCTCTTCCCCCATCTGGGAGGAGATGATGTGGGAAACAAAGGCAGAAGACAAATTATTAAATTTCCTTACTACCTACAGTCCACCGACAAGTCCTTGAAACAGGCCTAGTGACCTTCCTCTAGGGATTCAGAGGCTCAATGTTAACACTTTGCTAAGAGCAAAAGGCAATCTTAGCCCAAACCGCCCCCTCCCTGCCAGGATCCTGTAAGTCTACTTTAACATATAAAAATTCCTTTGGAAACGGCCTTTATCTCTAAACCCCCCCCAAGATACATGTTGGTAATCATCCCCCAAGCATATCACCCACCAATATACATCTGAAGGGTCTCAGGACTAAGGTTTTATTAGATGGTAATAAATGACCTTTTCCCAACAATAGCTAGCCTGCTCAAGGTCCTAGAAACCTTGCTTCCAAAATTCCTTAGAGACTTACGCTATCCCTAACCCCCTCCCAACTTGAAAGTATATAATGGGCCACTCCTCATGACCCCCGTGCAGCTCTTTCTACCCCCAGGTCCTGTCCCCGTGCTTTAATAAAACCACCTTTTTGCACCAAAGACGTCTCAAGAATTCTTGGCTTTCAGCTTCGAACCCTAACGTTCTTTCCTACCTCAGAGAGACCACTACTCTGTGAAGTCGCTTTCTTATTTCTATACCTAATAAATCTTTGTCCCTTTCTCTAAATGTCTTGCTCTTGAATTCTGTCACACACAAAGCCAGATCTTGGGACTTTGGTCCTTCTGGCATCAAGACCTTTCCTGAAGCAAATAATCATTGAATGCAAGTTTGGGTACAGAATTAGCAAGTACAGCTCAGAACTATGTATTTTCTTTTATGATTTTTCACAGTACATTGTGAGCAGATTGTCAAAAAATGAGATACAGGGTTTTAAAACATCATGTTTACTGGATATTTTTCCAAAAATATAAAACTACTGTCATATGTATGATGTCAATAATGATTCTACTTTGAATTTCTATTTCTTTGAATGGGCTTAATGCTCTTTGAATCTCAAAGATCTCATTTCAGAAAACGGGCGATGATGATGGTTGCCTGATCATCAACATTCTTTGAAATCTCCCCTCTCTCTCCCAAGTACAGGTAGCTGAATATATCAAGTTAAACAGTGAATGATAAACATGCCACTTAGAAGCAATTTAAAGCATTTTCAAGTTCAATTTTGAACCTATTCAATTTTCAGCAAACACATGATTTAAGACCGAAACCCGTATCAAAGATGTGACTGATCAATGTTGGGTATGTACATGAAGACATGACATATTTAAATAGACACCAAAAATACTGATAACAAAATCAAGAACACAATTTTAAATCTGGTTACAGATGTGAAAAGTGAAAGTTTCAGCACAGAGTGTACTGTACCTATTTGCTCCTTACCTTTTTTTTTTTTTTTTTTAAGATTTTATTTATTTATTTGACAGAGAGAGACGGCGAGAGAGGGAACACAAGCAGGGGGAGTGGGAGAGGGAGAAGCAGGCTTCCCGCTGAGCAGGGAGCCCGATGCGGGGCTCGATCCCAGGACCCCAGGATCATGACCTGAGCCGAAGGCAGACGCTTAACGACTGAGCCACCAAAGTGTCCCTATTTCCTACTTTTAATAATTTTAAATTTACTTTTTTTGTGTTGTGTTTTAGAGATGTACTCAAAAACTGAGTGTGATTTAAAAAAAAAATAGTCACTCAAGAGTTTTCCGCTTTCCTTACTTGTAAAATGAAAAAAAAATATTGATCAACAAGCATTATTTTCAATATAAATATATATGTACATATGTGAAATATAGCCAAGTATACTATAGCTATTATAATTTAATTTTTATCATAATAAAAAATTTTAATTTTATATCTAATGATATTTACCAATAAATATGCAAATTTAAGGACAAAATTACTTTAAACTTATTACTCCAGACACATTATCATAAGACTGTAACTTCCTTTTTTAAAAAAATATTGTATTTATTTATTTGACAGAGAGAGAGAGCATAAGCAGGGAAGCAGCAGAGGGAGAGGGAGAAGCAGACTCCCCTCTGAGCAGGGACCCCAGTGCGGGACTGGATCCCAGGACCCTGTGCTCATGACCTAAGGCAGACACTTAACTGACTGAGCCACCCAGGTGCCCCAAATTGTAACTTCCTTAAAATAATCCATTAATCAATTTTTTCCAGATGCATGTACTTTGTTCTCCTCTTTCTGTTTTCTTTTCCACTTTATTGCTTTCAGACCATCTCTGAGTCAAGCTTGCAAAACCTTTTCCCCAACTGAAATCCATGCGTTTATATGGAGTACACGTTCTACCCTTCCTTGTTGCTGAACTTATGTAATGAGGCCATGGGTATCTGACTCTTGGTGTACCATCTCCTACTTCGACTTTCTTCTCCTCTGTGAATTTCAGTGTTCTTGGAGATGATACAATCAATGACCATCTTCAAATTCTTAGGCATGAATAACTGATATGCCTCACTGCATCGATTCTATCCCATAACCACACGCTAGTCTTCTGACTTATGGAGATACTCCCTCTAAGGAAACACTCCATCTCTGGAGGTGTAAACTTTAATGTATTCATTTCTGACTACAACCTCCCATCACTTTCTTATTCAATTATGACTTCTCTGACACTAGAGAATTTTCAGTTCCACAAACACCCTCTCTGTTCTCATTACTTCGGGGCTTATGTCCCTTCTGTCCCCATCATGGATGTCACGGTGGTCGCATTGTTCTCATTGTTTTGTCCTTCCACAACACCTGGAACTTTCTCCTCCAGAGCAATGTAACTGTCAACCAGGGACTGAGGAATGATGAAAGAGAGAGCCAGGCAGACCAGTGCCTCACACAGTATCTCAGGACATCTTTCCCACTGAGTACGTTTTATTGTTATTATTTTATAGGTCAAGGAATGAAGGCACAGAGAGATCAATCACTTTCTCAACATCACAGCACAGGTGGGGAGGTCTCGCTCTAATACTGAAACCGCTATACTCAATATGTCACACTAAGTACCAGGACCCGGACCCCAGTGAACACAATAGTAAGAGCTGGAGAAAGAGCATAAGAGCTCCTACTAGACATGTCCCAGAGACAGAGGGAAAATAATAGATATGCAGGCTAAAAACTAAGCAAAAGCAGGAATACAAAAACCTTTGTGCAGTTGGTAGTTCTACATAGAGGGCATTTTGCTTATCTAGGTGAACTAAAGATTTACTTCATGAGGTTGTGAGTGGCTCAGAGAATGCGAAGCAAGACCCAAGCCCCACTTGTGGAAGTGAGTCTAATATGACCACCCTTCCCACAATGCTCAATTCTCACTTAAAGGGCATTTGAGAAATTCATCTCTCCTTTCCAGCCACCACTGCTACCACTGCCCCCAAACTGCAAAGCAAACCACCTGGCTTAAACTTTGATAATGAGTGCAGTGGGGCGGGGGGGGGGACTTCCTTGGAATCAATCCAACCAATACAAGCCCTCATTGGAGTCTGCAGCTTTTATTCACACACTAGCAATTGCTCAGTTCTAGGAGAAATCATAATATTCTGAATTTCTGAATTTGTAAATCCAGTGGTCCTAAACTCTACCTGAATGAACAGAAAAACCACAACTGAGAATTTGAGAAAAGTGATCTTTAACTGATAATAGCCTAGCCTCCTCACAGAAGTAGGTACTTTTTCAAAAGTCACCTCTAACCTATGCCTCAAATAATTCTAACAAGTAAGTTCCAAGAAAGATAAAAAGGTAAAGTTAAAATAATCCTCAAAATGAACAAGCAACAAAATGTCATAAAAAAGAGCTTGTTGAAAAAAAGCAAAGTCATACCCACAAAGGGAATTAGCAAGCAAAGAGAATAAAGTAAAGATGTTCAATATGTTTCAGTAAATAGTCTTAAAAATAAGAAAAAAAAAAGAATGAGAATAGTTGAATGTAAATAAAAAGAAACTTCTAGAAGTGATGAAATAATAATGGAAATTAAAAACCCAGAGATGAAGCTGTTAGCAACTGAGGCATTGCTGATGAGAGAATTAGTGAACTGAATGATAGGGACAGAAGAAATGATGCAGAATGCCCTACAGAGCAACAAAGACCAAAAATCTAAGAGCAAGTTTGAGACAAAGTATTGAGAGTGATCAAGTTTAGCAAACATCTAATCAGAGAGTCAAGGAGAGAGAATAGAATTTTCCAGAACTGATAAAAGACAGCTATCGACAGATTTAAGAAGCCCAATAACCTACCAACAGAACAAATACAAAGTGACCTACCCAGAACAGGCAACACCCCAACCCCAACAGAAAGGGGAGTCATAGAAGGTCTTAGCACACTCAGAGAGTGGCATGGAAAGGTGCCCATGGAAAGTTCTAAATTGTGTACCTTAAGTGAAAGGTGTGTGATTTCAGAGGAAGATCTAAGATTTAGGAAAACGTGAAAAAGCAAAGAACATAGTAGGTGGCTGAATAACTCTACTTAAGCGTGGACTCTACAACACAATAATTATATTGTTGTGTGTGGCTAAAAAAAATAGAGTAAAATATCCAAAAACAATAATATATAAATTTCAATGGGAGGGACTAAATTTAAATGTCCTAAGATTCTAAATAATATTCAGGATGGAGGGTATATTGGTATTTTTTAGGTACGTGTATGTTAAAATTCCTAAGGTAACCCTTATTAAATAGAATAGAGTATATAACTTTACAAATCACAAAGGATACATGCATGGGGCAAGGAAAAAATATCCACCCAAAGGAAACAAAAAGGAGAGAAAAAGTATAGAAAACAGAAGAAAACAAAACGGGACAAGGGAAAACCAAAATAAAATGATAGAGGGTAAAATCTATTATATCTGCAATTAGAACAAATGTAATTCAATCTTCTACTTAACAGACCAGGTTAATTACATTGGATAGAATATACTCTACTCTAATGTATAATGTGTCATCCCTAAAAGAAGGAAAGTGATTGGAAACATAAGTCAAAATTCATTTATATTTTAATGTAGAACACATCTATTTTCATAGAGAAATTTACCTTCCTGGCTTTTTGGGGGGCAATGGAGAAAGAACTGGTATTTTAAAATTAGTTAACAATATTAGAAGTTAGTCCTGCTGTGTTCTGTGTGACTAAGAAGAATGATTTTGAAAGGAAATTATTTGCCCAAAGATGTCATTAATGAACTTAGGTGTGAATAAAGCAAAACAGCTATGTGTGTGTGTTTTTTTTTAAGTAAATAAACTATTATGAATATAACCTGCACTATTTCCTAAAAAACTGGGGAAAATTCCTAAAGATAGTTGAAGAAAGGGAAAAATAAGTAAAATTTACAAACTGCATCATTTTTATTTAGTGCTAAGGGGACATCTAACAAGTTTGGTTAAACTTACACCTAAAACTGAAAACTGACTCATCAAGAAAACTGTAACTGAATCAAATTTGCTAAAGAATCAACGTCACTTTACTTATTCCATCAGCTTTCTTTATAATCAAAAATATACACAGGGCTCTGGGCACAGTTATTATTATCTGGGAGAGGTAATCCTTGAAGATTTGATTTGCAGACTTCTGGGAGTTTCTGTTAGCAAAATCAGAAAGTTATGTCTAGAGTTGTTTTAAAAGAATGAAAATCAGAAATGAATATTATAATTATACCTGCTGTAATTATATTTCTACATGAAAGCTAAGACACAGGAAACCACTTACGCATTTCTAAGACCTCATCTGGAAATTTTAATGCACACAGGTGCCCAACATAAGGGAAAATCACCAAATATAATTGCCTCTATCATACAGGGGTGTAGGTGAGCCCATTAATTTTGTAGCAGCATAAGTAACTGTTCCCCTCTCTTGCCTAAATGAGTACTATGAATACAGAAATATTAGTGGAATAATTAGTGATGTCCTAAGAACTTCCAAAGCCCATTAAAGTCCAATAATGCTAACTTTTAACTTCAACTTTTCAATTAGACCCCATTTTAACATTTAACAGCGCTGATGGCTCACTTTCCCTGAAATAGAGTGGAAGTATTTTAGAATGTCAGAATAAAAATACGCAAATCCCACATGTTCAGCTACTAATGTCAGTATGTCAAGGTGTGTTTTCAAGGGGCAAAATGAACATCTGCCGTAGATCTCTTCGGCTTCTTAAACTACTTTAACTTGGCTCTTGTATTTGTAGGAAGTACAAAGAAAGCTTCATTTTAAAGCACTTAAAGACAATAAATTTGTCCAACATATAAAATATGAATGAGGAAAGGAAAATGTCAGGTAGACTCATCTATTTATAAGGCTATACAAGACTTATGCAAAAAAAAAAAAAAAAAAAAAAACTAGAAAAAAAAGAGGAGAGAGACTTTTTTAAATAAGAAAGCTTAGTGTTTGTTTTTTTATCAGGATGTCAAAAAAGTCATCACAGTCCAATAATTCCTAATTTCAATATGTGCACTTACTATATGTATAGTTAAAGTCTAATATAATTCAGAGATATTCTAATGAGTAAAACACAGCTTATTGTAGAAATGACAATTTAATAATGGTATGTTGACAAGTGCAACACTGTTTGAATTACAAAGACCTTTACAGGAATTTTACTGTTGTTTTATTATAGTTAGAATTTCCAAAGTTTACTCTTAAAGAGTGGTGCCAAATATCACACGATAATACCCATTTGAAAAATTAAAGAAAGAAACCGAAGAACAGCAAAATCTTCCTTTTATCGTTTTTAGAGTTATATACTAAAATATGTTTTATTATGGAAGGCATGAGATTCAAACATCGGGAAGACTTGGATTTATGTGATGACTGAAACACTTTTTTTTTAAGTGCTATTTTCCTTTCCTTGTAAATTCTTTGGAAAACAAATATTACCTCAAAAAATAATTGCCTTGTTCTTTTCCTCATTATTGCTACTAGCATGACTGATCATATATTCCTCAATGGTGCTTTGAAATGAACTCTGAAACATTTGCTCTCTTTTCATTCATGTGGAAAAGAAAGAAATTGTGCTCCATTCAACAGACGCAGTAAGAACTGAAAACACATGTACAATCTGAGCCTTCTATTTGAGAGAGGAAAACTAGCTCTTAATGTTGACTCTGAATCCCAAAATGTTCAGGATTTTTAGGGAAAGCTCAATTATTATTGAAATGTTTAAGAAATCTTTGCCTTTGCAATAATTCTGTAGTTAGGAATTCAAATCCTTCAGCATTCAAAGCAAATTAAATGACACACTCATTATTTCTAACTCGGTGTTCTTCCTCAATTACATTAAATCCAATCAATCCAAACACAGTTTCATCTTCTCAGTCCTCCCCCACCATGCTCCAGTCCCTCTCCAAGCTACCATGCGCTTGTCCCTCAGGCTGTGGTCTCCCTGCCTGGCAAGGGCCCCCACCTACACAGGAACTGAGCGACAGATCTCAGCATCCAAAATCTCGCTCCTGGCCTCCTGACTTCCAGTCCCTTAGCAAGCCTTCCGCGTTGGACTTCTGCAATATGCCTCAGCTCAGAGACTATCAAGCAGATGCTGCCCAACGCAGGCTCTCCTGTCTCATTTTTCACTCCAGAAACAGCTGAAAAGCGACCGAGAGCCCCCACCTCCCAGAGGAGGGCCATTAAGACAAGTCCATGAAATACTCTGTCTGATCCCAGTTTACCATTCCAACCTCTTGCCTTACATTTAACTCTACTTATATTTCCCCCAAACCACATTACCTAGCGTTTTTCCAGAATGATCTATGTTGTTCTATGATTCCAATCCTTTGCTTACACAGTTTCTTCTAAATTAAAATGTCTCTTGTGTGCTAGGCCGGATGATGTTCCTTCCTGCACTATATTTTGGTGTACGTACGTATGTACACACACACACACACACACACACACACACACACTGAACATACATAATACTGAGCAGTGTAGTCAACCTTCAGCTTAAATGACTAGTTTTCTGAAGGCCGTCCCGACTCCCCTAGGGGCAGTGTTGTTTTCACCTGCAGGTTCCTAGTACTCTATCTTACGTATTTTTTACTATAGCATTTACCTTGGCATATTATAATATTTATATGTCTCCATTACATAAAAAATTGTTTCTTAATTATCTTATTCTTTTATATTTTGTGTCACTTGGTTTCCAGATTGATTACTAAAATCTATTTCTAAAACGAAAATTAAAATTTAAACTAGGATATGTAACATGACTTTAAAAAGTCCTCTTGAATACAAACATGTTTTTAAGCTTACTTTTGTTCCCATCATTAGAATATTTAAGACAGGGTGTCCTTCATGTGTTGAATAATTTGGACCACCTCGCTTCATACAAAGATTTGAATATCTTTTCATTTAAACATCCTCCTATGGATTTTTACAATTTTAAAGCAAAGTTAATGTTAAAAGATAAATAATGGCATTTTCATTATTGCAAAAAGGTTTAGAATATGAATAATGTATAAGAAGCCTATTTATCCTTCAATTATTAAGTTTAAGAGAAAATCAGGGGAACTGGATAGCAGGGCATTTGCAAATTAAATCCAAGTGTTGAATGCTCTCTCCATTCTCTCTGACAATGTTTGATTGCCCATCTAAGAAGAGAACAACAAGCACAAACAAAAAGCTTTACTACAAAAAGACAAACCTTTATCATTGCTTTTTAAAGAGTCTGTCAAAGGAAAATAGAATTCGATTTATAAACCTTTTACTTTGGAAAATAAATGGAGAACTTTCAAAAATATATTGAATATAAAATACTAGGATGAAACTAATGATTAGTAGAAAAAAAGCCTTAAGGACCATTAAAGTGATACTAATTATAAAGAGGGCTGTATTTACGGATTGCAATGGTGCTATTTACACATGGGACAATAAAATCTGTCTCCTTGAATATATACAAATCACAACATTTTAATATAACACAACATATTCAACAAAAAGAGTTGCTCTCTGCAGTGTCCCTCATTTAAATTGGAGGTAATTTTGAAACACTCCTTCCTCTTTCTCTCTCTCTCTATGTATGTATATATACACAATACATATATATGTGTAAATACATATGTACATACATATACTTATTTTTTCCATTTTGTATCAGTGTATTTTATGTTTAACATCCCAGAAGTTTGCTAAGAAGAAACAGCTGTAACGCTAAACTAAAATTCCTGTTATTATTTTTTGTTAGATGAAATTCTAAAAAGAATTGTCCCCAAAACAATATGCTATAAAGCAGAGTGGCCAACATTACAATTCCATCTTAAGATAATATGATAAAATATTAGCATTGTCAATTGCTGGTTTTTAGAAATGTTTTTATTTTTTAAAATTTATTTTTAATTTTTTAAAAAATTTTATTTATTTGTCTCAGAGAGAGTGCACAAGCAGGGGTAGCCTGCAGGCAGAGGGAGAGGCAGGCTCCCGCTGAGCAAGTAGCCTGATGCAGGGCTTGATCCCAGGACCCTGGGATCACGACCTGAGCTGAAGGCAGACGCTTAACCGACTGAGCCAACTAGGCATCTCCAATATTTTTATTTTTTGAGAAGCATGGACGGGGCTATAATAATTTTGAATCTATTTTTGCAAAATTGCTTACATGCTTTTGATTTTCACTATGTTTTTTCCTTCTTAAAAATTCCTAAATCACTCTTTCTTAATTCCTAAATCATTTTCATCTAATTATTCTTGCTCTGTGTTATTTGTAAAGATGAAAAGTTATAACAACTTAAATGGCCAATAGTTTTTTTATAATGTGTTTAATATATCAAGTATCTGATTACTTCTTGCTTATTACAGAAATATCAGGAAATGCATATTAGCAAGGATATTTAAAAACCTATAATTATATCCATTTATAGTCATTATTAATAACTTTATATATGACCTTTTATATTTACTATATAAACATACACTTTCTGTAACCAGGACCATATCATCTGTATGGCTTTATAACCTATTTGCAGGCATTAACCAGTTATATAGAATTTTTTTTTTATTTCAAAAAAAATGTATTTTATAATAGAGTAGGATTTTTAAAAAATTGTAATAAACAAGTAATACTATTTTGAAAAATAGACATATTTTTAAAGGATACATAAAATCTATAAATTGTTGTAAAACCAGCCCACAAAACACCAACATTATCAAGGCTTGAAAGATAGTTACTAGACTGTATACCTTGGCTATTGTAAATAATGTTTCAATAAACACAAGGCGCCTATATTATTTTGAATTAGTGCTTTTATTTTCTTTGTGTAAATATCTAATAGTGCAATTGCTGGAGCCTAGCGTAGTTCTATTTTTAATTTTCTGAGGAGCCTCCATACTGTTCTCCAGAGTGGCGGCACCAGTTTGCATTCCCACCAACAGTGCATGAGGGTTCCTTTTTCTCTGCATCCTTGTCAACACGTGTTGTTTTTTGTGTTGTTGATTTTAGCCACCCTGATTGGTGTAAGTGGTATCTCATTACACTTTTGATTTGCATTTCCCTGATGATGAATGATGTCAAGCATCTTTTCATATGTCTGTTGACCATCTATATGTTGATAGACAAATGGATAAGTGAGATGTGATGTATAATATATATATATATACACACACAATATGGATTATTACACAGCCATAAAAGAAAAAGGGATGAGATTTTGGCATTTGCAATAGCATGGATGGACCTAGAGGGTGTTACGCTAAGTGAAGTAAGTAAAACTGAAAAAAACAAATACCATGTAATTTCACTCATATGTGGAATCTAAAAAACAACACAAATGAGTAATAAATAAAAAAAAAACAGAATCAGACCCATAAATATAAAGAACAAACTGATGGTTGCCAGGGGAGAGCAAGGGTGGAAAATATTGGTGGAGGGGAGAAGGAGACACAGACTTCCAGTTACGGAATGAGTAAGTCATGGGCATGTCGTCAATGGTACTGTGACAGCGTTGTGTGGTGACAGATGGGAGCTACACCTGCGGTGAGCACAGCACAAAATACAGAGAAGTTGATCACTATGTTGCACACCTGAAACTAATGTAATATTGTGTGTCAATTCGACACAAATGAAAAAAGTCAAAGACAGTTACTAGATAACATTTATATTTGATAAAATGGCTAATTTTTGCTTGTTTTGTTTTGGCTAAGACGTAACACTGGCCAATCTATTTTTAGCCTAATTGCCTTCAGCCAGCCTGCTGCAATCCAAATAGTTCTTCAGCCAGTTAAGAACTGGCACCGACAATGATTGGGATTATTAGACGCAGGTTGAGGGTCAACACTGAAAAAACATAATGAATAAAAGATTATATTCAAGAAAGATCTGGGAAAACGTAAGAGATAATCAGACTGGGCACCAAGTGTTCTGCTTTGGACTAAGGACCCTATCAATAGGGTCTCATTTAATTTTCTTAACTCTGGTAAGTAGAAAGAACAAGAACCATTCTGTAGATGACGTTCCTGAAGTGTGTATGTGACAGTAAAAATCCGTAAATGTGCCCAAATCACACAGCTGGGGAGAAGAACCTGGAATCTTTGACTCCAAGGCCTGTGCAAGATCTGCCAGTAAACTGACTGTATGAAGGGAAGGATGGATTGGACTGAAGGTTATTCCCAGCCTCCTTGCTCCAGAGAGAGATGACACGCATACCTAACCAATAGATTTTATTAAAAATTCACATATACTATTTCTCATTTTTTTCCTCCTCTTATCGGAGTCACTAGGAATTAAATGAAGACAAGTAGCTTTATCTGTGCATCTCTCTTGTAGGACACACGGGAACACAAACACTGGGAAAAAGCCGTGTTGTTTACATCCTCATCCTAGTGGAGCTGCTCCATTAAATGACATGTTAAGAAAGAATTTAATGTTTTAATTGCATTTAGTGCTAATGAGACCCTTATAAATGCAGGTGAGATTACACATTTCCATTGTGTTCTTTTCCTTTCCTCATTAGTTACCCCTAATTTTCATGATGACTGTTAACACAACATAACATTAATATGCTCAGGAGGTGCCAGAAAAGATTATGTGTCATGCTGTGATTCATTAAAGCCAGAGAAAGGACTCTTGCATTTTTCAACATTTTAACAGATAATTCATTTTACAATCTTGGAAGATAAATTTTCTGCTGTTCAGAACTTTCTATTAATACTTTTTCTTTGAAAAATGGCATTTTTGACCATATCTATCTACAAAGAGAGAATTTAAGGGATCTATTTAACGTTCTTAAATTGCTGGCCTTTTCCAGTTTGTGATTTTTTTTTTATATGGCTTTAGTGCCTTCTTTCTGAAAAAGTCTAGTTAAGAAATTGTACTGACTTCTTGATTATTTTTGTGTTTTATTTAAGAGAATTTCAAGATTTTTTTTTCCCACTTCTCCGACATTAATTAATTACTAGAAGATAACCTCACCCAATGTTATGGTTTGCTGCTGTGTGATAAGGGCCAAAACCCCCAATGTGACCTTTTAAAAAATATTCTTTTTAAACCTGTTCTCTGGATAAGTTGGTACGGGTATTGCCTAAAGACTGAAATTTCTCCCAGCTGTGCTGTTAGGGTTTGCTATTCAGAACCTCACCTCTAAATATGTGGAGATTATTTTTTTCTTAAAGTTGCTATGATTTCCTGAAAGGGAAATATCAAGCCATCGATAATTATTGACAAAGAAAAATCTGTACAAAGATACTTCATAGCACAGTGTTGAGATAATACTACGCATTTAAAACATATAAATATGTCTCATAAATACCAATTGCTGATATGAGATATCTCATTTAAAATATGCAAGTTGATCTTTCTCAAGATAGCTTTGGCTATTCAGGGTCTTTTGTGGTTCCATACACATTTTAGAATTATTTGACCTAGCTCTGTAAAAAATGCTGTTGGTATTTTGATAGGGATTGCATTGAGTCTGTAGATTGCTTTGGGTAGCATGGACATTTGAACAATACTGGTTTTTCAAACCCATGAGAATGAAAAATCTTTCCATTTGTTTGTGTCATCTTCAACTTCTCTCATCAGTGTTCTATAGTTTTTGGAGTACAGTCTTTCACTTCCTGGTTTATTCTTAGGTATACTTTATTCTTTTTGCTGCAATTGTAAATAGGATTATCTTCTTAATTTCTCTTTCTGCTTTCATTATTAGTATATAGATTTCTGTACATTAATTGTGCATCCTACAACTGTTTTTTTTTTTTTAATTCATTTATCAGTTCTAATAGTTTCTTGGTACTGTACTTAGGGTATCACAATCCCAGATTTCAAGATATACTATAAAACTGTAGTAATCAAAACAATATGGTTCTGGCACAAAAGCAGGCACATAGGTCAGTGGGAAAGAATAGAGAGCCTAGAAATAAACCCATGATTATATGGTCAATCAATCTATGACAAAGGAGGCAAGAATATACAATGGGGAAGACAGTCTCTTCAACAAATGATATTGGGAAAACTGGACAGCTGCGTGCAAAAGAATGAAACTGGACCACTTTCTTACACCATCCACAAAAATGAACTGAGAATGAATTAAAGACACAAATGTGAAACCTGAGACCATAAAGTTCCTAGAAGAAACAATAGGTAGTAATTTCTTTAATATCAGCCATAGAAACATTTTTCTAGATGTCTCCTGAGGCAAGGGAACCAAAAACAAAATTAAACTACTGATACTACACCAAAATAAAAAGCTTTTGCACAAGGGACATAATCAACAAAACAAAAATGCACCCTACTGAATGGGAGGAGATATTCGCAAATGATATAACCAATAAGGGGTTAATGTCCAAAATATATAAAGAACTTATACAACTCAACACCAAAAAATAAATAATCCAATTAAAAATGGGCAGAGGACCTGAATGGACATTTTTCCAAAGAAGACATACAGATGGTCAACAGACAAAGGAAAAGATGCTAACATCACTAATCATCAGAGAAATGCAAATCCAAATCACAATGAGGTATCACCTTATAGCTGTCAGAATGGCTAAAATCAAAAAGACAAGAAATAACAAGTACTGACAAGGATGTGGAAAAAAGGAACATCTGTGCACTGCTGGTGGGAATGTTAAGTTGGTGTAGCTACTGTGGAAAACAGTATGGAGGTTCCTCAAAAAATTAAAATAAAGCTACCATATGATCCAATAATTCCACTATTGGGTATTTACCCCCCCAAAACAAAACACTAATTCAAAAAGATATATGCACCCCTATGTTTATGGCATTATTTCCAAAAGTCAAGATATGGAAGCAACCTGAGTATCCATCAATAGATGAGTGGAAAAAGGAGAGGTATATATAAAGAATTTATACAACTCAACATGCAAAAAACAAACAATCCAAGTAAAGAATGGACAGAGGACATGAATAAACATTTTTTCCAAAGAAGACATTTAGATGACCACTAGACACATGAAAAGATGCTTAACATCATTCATCATCAGGGAAATACAAATCAAAACTACAATGAGGTATCACCTCACACCTGTCAGAATGGCTAGAATCAACAACACAAGAAACAACAGGTGTTGGTGAGGATGCAGAGAAAGGGGAACCCTCTTGCTCTGTTGGCGGGAATGCAAACTGGTACAGCCCCTGTGGAAAACAGTTTGGAGGTTCCTCAAAAAATTAAAAAGAGAGCTACCCTACAACCCAGCAATTGTACTACTAGGTATTTACCCAAAGGATACAAAAATACTGTTTCAAAGGGATACATGCACCCTGATGTTTACAGCAGCATTATCAACAATAGCCAAATTATGGAAAAAGCCAAAATGTCCACTGACTGATGAATGGATACATTACATCCATCCATCCATCCATCTCTCTCTATCTATCTATCTGTCTCTCACAATGGAATATTACTCAGCCATAAAGAAGAATGAAATCTTGCCATTTGCAACAATGTGAATGGAGCTAGAGGGTATTATGCTAAGGGAAATAAGTCAGTCAGAGAAAGACAAAGTGTATGATTACACTCATATGTGGAATTTAAGAAACAAAACAAATGAAAAAATAAAAAAAATGAACAAAGGAAGGAACAACAACAGAAAACCCAGACTCTTAAATACAGAGAACAAACTGGTGGTTGCCAGAAGGGAGGTGGGGGGTGATGGGTGAAATAAATAAAGGGTATGTATTTCAATAATGAAACAAAGTGCAAGTGGAAAAAGTTGTATGGATTATTTCTCAATGGGATAATATCTCAGTGTATTTCAAAGATTGGATATACCTAGTCATTACATAATGGAAGAAACTGTTTTTATATTAATTTTAGCATTTATAACTATTTCTTATTCTATCATTCACATGAGAAGAAAACTTACAATTCTATACTGATACTAAGGTGACTTCTAGAAAGATAGGTCCACTATTTAGTTTCAAGGGCAATGATCAAATACATGAGCATTCCATTGAATTGTGTTTTGATAACTTACAAGCACAATGCATGCTGAACTGAGAACATCAAGATGATTATTATCTTACAGGTAAAAAGAACCTACTCAGAGAAAATAATTCACAGTGACAATGGACGTTTATTGAGAGATCCGTGCGGAGCCAGGCACCGTACTCAGTGCTTTGTATGCATTTTCTCATTTACATTCATGAGAAATGTGTTATATAGTCTTATAACTTGCAGACGTGGTGCTTACAAAAATTAAGAAATCTGTCCAAGTTTAGGCAGCCCAGTAGTGGCTAAAAGATAACAGTGCAGCGTTTCTTGGGTGCTTCAGTAGGTTAAGCATCTGCCTTCGGCTCAAGTCATGATCTCAGGGTCCTGGGATCCAGTCCTGGGATGAGCCCTGTGTGGGGCTCCCTGCTCAGTGGGGAGTCTGCTTCTCTCTCTGCAACCCGGTCCCTGCTCCTATGAGCACTCTCTCTCATAAATTTTAAAAATCTTAAGAATAGAAGATAATAGTCCAGGTTTGTCTTCATCATGGTGCTTTTGGAAAAGAGATAGAGATTTAAATATTAAAACTTAAAAAAAAATAAATATTAAGACTTTACTTTTATGGCCTTTATGTTTCATATTAACTTTATTTTTCAGGACTTTGGGATTTAGCATATTCATAACTTTGGATTAAACTTTAATCAATAGTGACTTAAAACTTCCCTAGTTCCCTTAGTAATTCCTGTCACACCGAAAGGTCAGGAACTGGCATTCATTTCCTGCCTGCAGATGGGCCTGTTTTTTTTTTCTTTTTTGTACCTTTGGTCTTAGCTCCACCCCACACTCTCATTTTAGCTCTAACCCCGAACAGTACATCCACAAAGAGCCTGCCCCTCAGAAGCGGCTGTCTCTGCATCACCTGGCCTTGCCCTGCCGGGATGTTACTAATCCCACAGTGTGTTCTGAGCGCACTACCCTGGGGTTCTAGGTCTGCAAGGCAGATGGGTCTTTTCCTGTGAGGCCTGTTCTTGCCGAGGGCCTAAGTCCTTCTTCCATCCGGCTCTTTGATGACTTCAATCCCTTCCCCGTAGTTTACCCTTTCTACCCAGCAGGGATGCTTCATTCGTGCCCTCTATTGTAAGACAGCAGTAAGACCTTCGCCTGTCCCCATCTGTCTTGCAGGCACAGGGACTTATCAATCTATCCCTGCCCTGTCGACATGACTACACCATTTTCAGGTCCAAATCTCATCTCCTGGGCTTACGGTTCTGGATTCTGGAACCTAGCACCAGATAAAACCACGCTCTTGTTCACTTGCATTCTCTCTATCAACGTCATCTTCCACATCTAACCTACTGTACCTGATCGCTGGCATTTCTCAGCCACTGCCACCAATAACATAGTGTCCCAAAACATGTTTTCTTACTAGAAACCGTCAGAAAACTATATGGCATTGTCTCATCACACATTAAAAATAGAAAAAAAAATTTTTTTAAGACTTTATTTGAGAAAGAGAGAGAACCAAGCAGGGGGAGGGGAGAGGGAGAAGCAGACTCCCCGTTGAGCAGGGAGCCCGATGCGGAACTCGATCCCAGGACCCTGGGATCATGACCTGAGCTGAAATCAAGTCAGACACTTAGCCGACCGAGCCACCCAGGCTCCCCCTCGCAACAAAATAGAAAAGTTTTAATTATTAACTAAACAGAGAACTAACAAGAAAAATACAACCCCCTCCCCTTCTGTCAGAATTATTTTATCTTGCAAGAGGAATAGCTTAAAATGACCAGAAATTTAAGTAAACATCTTCCCTTTGTTTTTATGACATTTTTTAAAGTTTTGTTTTTCAAATTATATCTCTAGAGGTAGCCAGCATCTAGATCAAGGAATGGAGCATTACCTGCCTCCCTCCTCAAAAATAACTCTTCTGATTTGATTAGTTCTTCCTGTTTTTGAGCTTTATATAAATGGGCTTAGGAAATTTTTTGTCTGAATTCATTTGCTCACATCGTATTTCTGACAGCCATCCGTGCTGTTGCATGCAGACATAATTTATTCATTTTCATTGCTCTGCAGAACTCCACTGTAGAAATACACTACAGCTCATGCACGTACTGTGACTGGACAACAATGTTGTTTTCAGCTTTTAGGTATTACAATAAGGAGCATATCTACAAAAAGTGGATTTTTGGCACACATCTTTTTTAAGCATCTGTATGCATTTCTGCTGTGTCATTATTTAGGGGTAGAAATTTTGAGTCAGGGGTTATGCATATGTTCACACTTGATAATGCTTTCCAAAATGTTGTACTAACTTACATCCCATCCGCAGTATCTGTGAACTCTGGGTGTTGCAAAATTTGGTTTCATCGGTCTCTTTTTAGCCATTCTTATCAACAATAGGGTGGTCTCTTGTGGTTTATTTTGTAAATCCTAGTAGTTAATAAAACTGAATGCCTCTTTTGTGAGTTTTTTTTTTTTGCCAATTTTTATATCCTCTTCATGTAGGGCCTATTCCAATCTTATTCCTATCTTTTTATCTTGGGAGTTTTGTTTTGCTTTGTCTTGAATCATCATTTTGTTAGAGTTCTATACACTCTGGATTGGAGATCTTTGATACTAGTTTGTAACATATCTTGGGGTCTTTTGGCTTCAGGTGGTAATAAAGTCTTTCAAATTACTATGAACCTCATTGACTTTGTCTTTTTATAGATTACTTGGATCACAAGAGGCCATGACGGCCTAGGGGAAAAAAAAATCCTGGGAAAAATAAAATGAAGCACTATAAAAAGGAGATATGTTTGTCAAAACTAGTGTAGCTACCACATCAAGTTTCAGGATCTAGTTGATGGGAATCTCTAGTTTCCAGTTTTATTATTCCTATGCATTGAAGTGTTGTTTTGTGAATTCAGACATTTCTCTGCCTTTTAAAAAAAATTTAAGTTCTTTTGGCACCTCTCAGATGTACAATGACTTATGAATTAACCAAAATAAATGTTGTTCTCTTTATGTACATAATCTTACCTTAGGCCTGCTGGTTTTCATTATGGAAATTTTATTAAAATTACTAGGAAGAATCAGCCATTTTTTATGACCTATTTGGACCTAAGTTTTCTTCATAATACATATTAAAGGAATCTAGTATTTTACTCTTCTTACTGGCAATAGTAATAGGCGATTCAAAATTAAATGGATTTAGAGAGATATGAATAAAACTTTTTAAAAAGATGATTTATCACTTTTGCTTAGATTGGTGTTGTAGGTCTTCTGTGTCGGGTCAGGACGACACAAAGTTAAACAGAGGTTCAAGAAATTACAGGACGGGGCGCCTGGGTGGCTCAGTTGGTTAAGCGACTGCCTTCGGCTCAGGTCATGGTCCTGGAGTCCCGGGATCGAGTCCCACATCGGGCTCCTTGCTCAGCGGGGAGTCTGCTTCTCCCTCTGACCCTCCTCCCTCTCATGCTCTCTGTCTCTCATTCTCTCTCTCTCAAATAAATAAATAAAATCTTAAAAAAAAAAAAAAAGAAATTACAGGACGTTTTCAGACAAAAGTGATTCTTATTTGCCTGAATCGTCTTTGGAATTGTATTTGGCAATGCAATCCTCATTTTCACAGGGATTCTGAGATTTTTAAGCTGAGTGTCAACACTCCTACCAGATGATAGAAGATGCAATCCTTGAAACCTAATATGGGAGCACACACATGATCATTACTACCGTACAACAGATAAAATCTCCTACAAGAAAATGGAAGCTTGACTCAAAAGATGATATTCCATATCCACACCCTGGACTGTTTTGCATTTAATCATCTGAAAGACATGTAGGCATTAAATAAATTGCTAATCCCAGTAGAGAGTGATCAGACTTTGAAATATATGAGCCACCAATGAATTTAGGAAAGACAAAATGATTTGGCCATTCATTGAATAAAGTATTTTCTTGTCATATATCATGTCCAATGGCTTAAGACCCATAAAAATTCCTCAAGCTCTCTACTTTTAAGGAAATTTCCAGTTATGAGAGCCACTTTTCATCTAGTTTTAAGGACCCAAAACCTTCCTGATTTTTCAGACACTTATAGCTTGGAAAAAATAGTTCCCTTTCTATTTTAAGCAACAGAAATCAAGACAGTTCTTAATTAAGTCACATTCAAGCCAAGAAGTATAAAGTAAGTTACTACCATGTGAATGGAAGATTTTAGATCTCCTTTCTGTGATAATAGAAAGGCTGATTTGTATAGAGAAGGAGAAGAGAAAGAATGAAACTCACATTTGCAAAATTATTTTATCTGGACAGTCCATTTGCAGCAAAGGAAAGCCGTGGTTTTGTCCATTTATACCATTAACAATGAAACTATAATTGTATACTTGTTTATACCAATACGGACCAATGCTATGTATCAGGAACTTTACATATCTCAACTTGTACAAGGGAAAAAAAATGTAGGCTTGGACTCTTAGAAACAGAGTACTTAGCAATCATTTGTTTGCATATACCCCACAGATTTCCAAAATAGGTACGAGGTTGTTTCTGAAACTCCATAAGGTTTAATAACATAAAAACAATTAAAGGGGAAGATGACAGAGAATAAAAGCAGAGCATCTCAAGGAAACCAGAGAGAAAGTTAGTGTGCCACATGCACACTGCATTCATCTTCTAAAATTGCTAAAGATGAATCAAATATTTGGCTTTAAGTCTCCAGCAGACAAACCGAAAGGAAAACATCATTCATAATCCAAGACCATGTAACAAAAGCATACCAGTTGTTAGGAAAAAAACAATTTTCTCAACAATTCGTGTCTCCATCGGAGTTAAATAAATGGAAAAGTATGATGGATGCCTGAAATTCAAAGAGATATCAAACCTAAGTCTTAATTTTGGCAAGAAAGAGAAATTCCCAGGGAAATGAGAGATCCTGTAACTCTGAGCATTGGAAGCAGACTCAGAAAGTTTCACTGAAAGAGTATTTCTACTTATCTGAAAATCGATAATTTGTTCACATAGTTCATGGAACGTCCTGATTCAAGAGGCTAAAAGACATGGCTATACGTAAAAAATAAATAAAATTTTAAACAAACACCAATTTGAGGTGGTAGGCACAATACATCTATAACGTCATTGAATTTGTGGGGAAGCATGACATTTGAATTATAGTAGAGAAAACACACACATAAATACGTAATTAAAATATAATGTGTCTAAGTTCTAAATAGACACATAGTAATTCAGTTATACGGTCATAGCCAAGAAGGCAATGGGCTTGTGCCTCTTGAACAGTGTTCGTATAAAGCTGTGTTTCCCATAGTTGGCAAAGGGGAATCAAAATCAGTATTTTATGAGACCTTCATTTGGACTGATACTTGTTAACATGTCTATCGTATAGAGCGCCTAGGGAGAAAATGCTCCTAAAATAATCCACTGGCTTCCAGTGACACAAACCACAAAAACTGAGACATACACGGCGCTTTGGATTTCAGAATTAAGTAATCCACACGACTGACCTTCAAATGTAGCTCTCAGATATAACAGTTCTCTCAGGGCACTTGGCATTTTTTTCCTCCATGCCATTATTTTTCTAAGGTTAAGTAACATACAACTATCAGAAATGGTTAAAGGCTTTAAAAGGCACCAGGTCCTAAAGCAGTATTTGCATAAGAGAAGACAAGAGTGGCCGGGAGAGTTGAAATATAACGCCCCACCGAGACTTAATTTCTGGGACTGAGTCCAAGGGATTTGAGCCAGCCCTGCACTCTGGCACCTGGGAGGCGGCAGAAAGCTGTCTCTGGGCGGGGAGCTGGCTGTGCATCCTGATGGCTCTCCTGACTAGCTGTGGGCAGGTAACATACTATTTCTGTGCCTCTGTGTTCTCACCCGTAAATCGAGAATAATACAAGAACCCCATGGAGTTCCTGAGGAATATGAATGAGTTAGTTCCTGAGAAGCATTTAGAGTACCCAGCATCACTATTAGTATCCTCCTGGACGTGAGCCAGGCACGGGGCGAGTCCAAGACGCCACGCTGGGGAAACACGCTAAACCCTCACAAATGTGCTGGGATTGTTTTCCACCAGACCCACGTGAGCAGGCACAGGGCTGGGGCTCAGGAGCCCTCAGAAGCACCAACCTGACTCCAAGCAAAAACTACTGCCCCCTTCACTGTTCACCTTGCGGATTTCTCCACGCTTTGCTGGAGAGACATCTGCATCCTCTACAGTGCCCTTCGCTTTCTTCTCTCAACAGCATCATTCTGCTAAATCCTCTTGCCACGTCTCAATGCTTATTGAGAAAATGTAATAAAGAATTAAGGATTTGACAGTGAGAACTCTTCCTTTGTTGATGCTTTTTCAAAATCGTATTTTTAGTTCATTTCTTAAACCTGGCTTCTCTAATAACTCAAAGATGCAATATTCATAGTCTTTTTGACATTCAGTAGACATCAAGTCAACATTTTAATTCAATTTTTCTGACACTGAGTTTTTCTCATCTGCAATCTGTGGAGAGAGGGACTTATTACACTAACTTCTGGAAAATATCCTCATAACTCAGAGATTTCTTGATCATACTTGGTCTCTCCCTATATTTGCAGTCAGGCTCTTGGTTGCAGTTAAAAAGACACACATTAAACTGGAAAAATTAGTTACTAAATTGAGCAGTGCTTCTAAAACCCAATCTGATTTGTTGCTTTAATAGAGGGAATTATGATTCACAGAGGCCACCTCAATTCGAGAAGCAATTAGTTGCCTTGTTAATTGCCTCCTAATTTTTCATAGAAACTTAATATGTTCTGTTATTTCTGCCAACATTCCATTTCTGCCACGATTCTACTCCTCACTTCCCATGGGAAGCAGGGGATCTGGAAGTTACCAGAAAAGTCCTTAAAAAAAGTAAACCGAACTGAATTCTCACTTCACTGGTTATGGGCTGAGATGCTTGGAAAGTTACTTAACCTTACTAACTACCATTTTCCCCAACAATACAATAAAGAATAATCTCCACCCACTGTAGAGGTAGGTGTTTTATTTATTTATTTGTTTGCTTGTATTTATTTAAACAAATTCCATAGGCTAAAATAGGAAGAGTTTTTCCACAGTTCTCAGAAAAATAATAAAGACATATAAATGACAGCTATTGTTATCAGTAAGGTGTATTCATTAATATTTTCCAAAGGACAAAGAGGACCAAAAAAGTTAATGTTCAAAAGTCCAGCTTAGAGCGAAATAAGTCAAACAGAGAAAGACATGTATCATATGACCTCACTGATATGAGGAATTCTTAATCTCAGGAAACAAACTGAGGGTTGCTGGAGTGGGGGGTGGGGTGGGAGGGATGGGGTGACTGGGTGATGGACACTGGGGAGGGTATGTGTTCTGGTAAGCGCTGTGAATTGTGCAAGACTGTTGAATCTCAGATCTGTACCTCTGAAACAAATAATGCAATATATGTTAAGAAAGAAAAAAAGAAGAAGAAGAATGTAGCAGGAGGGGAAGAATGAAGGGGGGGAAATCGGAGGGGGAGAAGAACCATGAGAGACGATGGACTCTGAAAAACAAACTGAGGGTTCTAGAGGGGAGGGGGGTGGGAGGATGGGTTAGCCTGGTGATGGGTATGGAGGAGGGCACGTTCTGCATGGAGCACTGGGTGTTATGCACAAACAATGAATCATGGAACACTATATCTAAAACTAATGATGTAATGTATGGGGATTAACATAACAATAAAAAAAATTTAAAAAAAAAAGTCCAGCTTAATCTTACTTAACTCACACAGAAAATTATGAGTAATATTTCAAATACTCATGAATTTTTCCAACTTTGCTTTCATCGGTTACATGGCTGCTTTTGAACATTTTTTTTTCTGTATTCTGGACACTGTTTCTTTTGACTTTTAAAAAATATATGTTGCAAAATATATGCTTTTAGCTTATTGCTTTTCTTTTCATCATTGACAGCGTCTCTGTTATAGCGGTCTGTTATTCTGATGTAACCAAATTTATCAGTCATTTTTCATTAGCAGAGGACATTTCAGTAAGTGATATTCAGCTAATGGTCTTGACCCAAAGTTAGGAGCATCTGAATTTCCTGGGGGCTTTTCTTTTTTTTAAGATTTTATTTATTTATTTGTCAGAGAGAGAAAGAGAGCACAAGCAGGGGCAGAGGGAGAGGGAGAAGCAGACTCCCCACTGAGCAGGGAGCCCGACATGGGCCTCGATCCCAGGACCCTGAGATCATGATCTGAGCTGAAGGCAGATGCTTAACCGACTGAGCCACCCAGGAGCTCCTGGGGGCTTTTTCAACATACTAGATTCTGACACATACGTACTCCCTACAGGCTGAGAGCATCACAGCCAGATAGTTGCAGCCAATACTGAGAGCAATGATGATGTGTTGGAGAACAAAATGTTAAAATCCACAGCTATATAATCAATAAAAATAAACAGATGAAAACAAATCTTTACTTCTGAAGCTGAATGTAAGATTCATATTCACATCAAGCTAAGAGGGATGGGTACCACTGAGGAATAATAGTTTTGAGAGGAACAGTTTTCATATTCTGCCAACATTGGAGATGCCCTTCTCCCTTTGGGATTTTTCCTTCACTGAGCTAAAATAGCCATCACATAAAATTTACCATTTGAACCATTTTTCAGTGTACACCTCAGTTGTCTTAAGTACATTCACATTATCATGTGACCATCCCCGCCATTCCCATCTAGCAAGTTTTTGTCTTCCCAAATTGGAGCTCTGCAACCTTACACATGAACTCCCCATCACCCGCCCCACTGGCCCTGGCAGACCACCCTTCTCTTTGCCGTCTCGGAACCTCATACAAGTGGAATTATACATTTGCCTTTTTGTGTCTGGCTTATTTCACTGAGCATATTGTCTTCAAGGTTTATGCATGATATAGCACAGGTCAACATTTCCTTCTTCTGTAGCCTGAATACTATTCTACTGCAGGTATGCACCGTATCAGGTTCATCCAGGCACCTGCTAATGGATATATAGGTTGTTGCCGCCTTTTAGCTATTGTGAATGATGCTGCTACCAACGATCATGTGTCTGATTGCATTCTTGCCTTCAATTCTTTTGGGTATATACTAAAGGTGATACTTTTAACTGATGTTAATTCTTGTATCAAAGACTGGAGAGAGAAATTCCTATTGATTTTCTTCCCCCTTTCCCTGCAATAAAATAACTGATTGCTTGTGACTGATGGAAATCAGTTTGGTGGACCAGTGGTGACAGAGATATCAACATGAAACCATAATAAATGTTGTAGATTTTCCCAAATTACTACTTTTGTTCTGTGTCCTTTTGACACAACCTATGAAGTACTTTAACATGACATGAACATTCAAATTTTTGAGCCAGAAACCAAATCTCTGCATGTCTGTATAAATAAAAGACTGACTTACTTACTCTGTTGTCTAGTTACTAGAATGTTAACTCGGTAAGGGCAGAGGGAGAGTCTTTTTTGTTCACCTCCTTATTTTCAGCACATGCTAGGAATGCAATATATATTTTCTGAAAAAAGGAACTTGGAACCAGTCTCTAAGCATATTAGATATGCTGCTTCAGAGCATATATACACAACTTTCTTTTATTATCACTTATATTGCAGAATTCATTTTAATAATGCTCTCACTGTGTTGCTTTTACCTTCACATATTTTTAGGATGGCCCTTAATCCACTCTCCATATTTTAAGCTAGTTGAGTATAGTCTTATTCACCTATATTTTATTTTGTTTTAAAGATTTTATTTATTTATTTGATAGAGAGAGACAGTGAGAGAGGGAACACAAGCAGGGGGAGTGGGAGAGGGTGAAGCAGGCTTCCCACTGAGCAGGGAGCCCGATGCGGGGCTCGATTCCTGGACCCTGAGATCATGATCCGAGCTGAAGGCAGAAGCTTAACCAACTGAGCCATCCAGGCACCCCCACCTATATTTTAAAGTCTTACCTTTCTTAGTCAATTCTATAGCATGTTTCCTCTTCCCCTCCCTACATGTTACACAATTTTTTAAATTGTGATTTAAAAAATTAGATTTAGATTTAAATTTAAATTTAGATTCCAGGCATCAAGGTTAAAGGCAGCTCTTCCAAGTGTCCACCAGTTAAGATTTATTACTCCCATCACCTCCCGAGCTCCCTGCTTCCAATCACTGCTCCACAAACACACTCTGCACTTCTTCCTTCTGGCTTCTGGCTCCCTGTTTCCTCTGCTTAGACACTCCGGCTCTGCCTCATTTAAGCTTCCCTGGGAGAAAATCTAACCCCCTTCAGTGCCACTCAAATTCTTCATCCCTCTGGGAGTGTTCATGTTCTTTCACCAACTGAAATGTCTCCTTCCTTTGAATCCATGTGGCAACTGGTGCTTTCCTAACAGCATTGATTATTACAGCACATACTTGCATCGATACACCGTTAAAGTCCTCTCCCCTCCCCCCTCCTCTCTCCATTCCTCCTCTTTCCCTCATGTGGAATATTACACTGCATAAAGCTTGCTTCCTGGAAAGAACCCCTCTCCCTGGCATGAGTACCCCCCAATAAATCGAAGGGTGGGGTGTCCCTCAGAGTTCTCAGTCGTCCTGGAGAAATGACCAGTCTCAGCCTCTCTATCTCATCACAGTAAGTCCACGTGTTCATTCCAAAGCACCTGTCACCACCCAGATACTCCTGCCCACACAGCCCTTTACACACGAGGATGACCCAGATTCCCACCTCACCTCTGCCACCAGACTTTCCCAGGGGTCCTCTGGAGTTCACGGTCCATCATTACCAATATCCCCTAATACCCAGCCTTCCCTCGGACTATTAACTTTGCTTTCGGATTTCTCACCCCCATGCTGTCCCCCCCGCCCCCAGGAGACATGGCTTTCTGCAGCTGTCTCAGACAGCAGCCCCCATACTTTACCAGGCACAGAGCCTGAGGGCAGACAGATGGCAGGTATCTCTCTGTCTGAATGAAGGCTTCTAGACTGTCATTCCACCTCCTTTGCCACCTTCTCCCGGTTCCTCTGAAGTACATGCCATCATCAGGTTATATCACTCACAAGTATCTCACTATAGTCATCTATAGGCCTCTTGAAAAACCCCCTTTATTAATGGGATATTTTCAAGTTTGGCTTATTTTTCTTTCTTTCCACTACAAATGCTCTCATTATCATAAACGGTCAGGGGAAGATCCACCGGGCAATCTAATTTGCAGCATCTGACTTTTGATCACTCCCTCTCCTACCAATCTGCTCTTTACAGGGTGCAGACTGCGTTCTCCTGACATTCCTGCCCCCTCGTGGCGGCGACTTCTCAGTGTCCTCTGGAGGATCCTCTCCCTGATGTCCAAGTGGTGAGTGCCAGGGCTTAGTCTGAGAACCTCTCTGTCTACACCCATATTCTAGGTGATTTCATCCTGGCTCACCATTTCTTCCCTGAATTTAGATCAGCATCTGTGACTGCCTTGCCATATTAAAAATCTCCAAGAATGAACTCAAGATTTCTGCTACTGCAGTACCTGGGAGAGGGATGGGGAACAAGACCTCAGAGTCATTCTTGATTTCTCTCATGCCCCACATATAATGTCAGCAAATCCTCTTGGCTGTCTTTGACTCCCTCCTGACCCTCTCCTTGGCCGACCGCCGTGGTCCAGCCCACTGCCACGTCTCTCCGGGAAAGTAGTACACGGGGCTCTGTGGGTCCTCTTGTCTGAGAATACTGTTCACCACCCCCTTCCTAACCCTGCACAACATCCAGAATAATCCTCCTATACTGGGTTATGTCATAGCTCTGAATAAAACCCTTCAAAGACTTCTTCTCTAACATATTGAGGGTAAACCCCATATTCTAGTCCTGGGCTACATTTCCAATCTCATCTCCAAACAGTCTTCCAGCCACGCGGACCTCCAAGCTCCCTCTAGCTTTAGGGACTTAGCAGTGGAATGAGCAGCACGCTCCTGACCTAGGAATCCACAAGTCTTGGTCTTGACCACAGGACTTTGTATTAAATAGCTACCAGTTTTATTCAACAGTGACTTGTTTCTTTCACTGGTTTGTAGTACTGGGGTGGTAACTCTTTTAGTTTGTTTTTTGAACTGCTCTATGTTCAACTTCAAGAACAGTACGCACTGTGAGTACTCAAAAAATTTGCTGACTAGACGAATGAACTGAATCAATCAACACTTCATAGGATGAAATAAAATAGGATAAAAATCAACTCCTTTGGAGTTGCTTCTTACTTGCAAACCATAATATGATTTAGATATAATGTGACTGACACATTTGTGGACCACTTTTGGTTCTAAGTGGTGATTCAGATCAGGAGTCAGTTTTTGGCACTATGAAGGGGCTGTTTTGCAAACACATTATACATGTTCATTTGCTTGTTCATTTTCCTCTTTCATACTTTGTGTGCATAAGATGATAAAGCTATATGTAAGAAGAGTTCTAATCGCGGTTCTCCTGGTAACAAGAAAAGAAAGGCAACTAACTGATCATGAGTGAAACTAGAGGCAACCAACAGTTGGATTTGCCCAGGGAAATTTAGGTTTTATGTGTGTATATTAATGCTACTTAAAAAATATTCTTAAAAATACCTTCAGAAAAATAATTGTAATTAAGAATATAAAATGCTGGGATGCCTGGGTGGCTCAGCTGGTTAAGCATCTGCCTTCAGCTCAGGTCATGATCTCAGGATCCTGGGATCGAGTCCCACATCGGGCTCCTTGCTCAGTGTGGAGTCTGCTTCTCCCTCTGCCCCTCACCCCACTCTTGTGCTTTCTCACTCCCTAACAAATAAATAAAATCTTAAAAAAAAAAATTCTAAGTAGGTTTGTGATTTTTTTTCTCACATATCTGAGTATTTTTTAACTTTTAATAAAGTGCTAAAATTATCAGTGTTATGTTTTACATGTTTCAGATTTTGAATTTAAAAAAAATATTGCAGAAAAAATAATTTAGTACATTATTTCTTCAATTAGAAAACAGTAATTTTATATTTGCCACTAGAAACTCCACTTTACCAATCTTTGGAGTTTTCCTGAATTAAACCTATAAGAGGCATACAAATCTACTGGGAGCCATACATTTTAATGATTTAATATCTTATTCAGTGTAAATTATCATAAGTAATTTTTCCTATTTTCGTAGTAAAAATAAAACATAAAAGTTGCACAGTATTCGCCTCATAACTAATCTGCAGTATGGCTAATTAAACCCATGTATCTGAGTTTCAGACTTTTGTTTAAACACCATGAATAAGTACTCAGTCAATACAAACTACATGGTTATACTTTATCTGCAGAGTCTGAGCTCTTTGTTTTAACGTTAGCTCCGTATCTTAATAAATTTTCTCGTACCTTAACTCTGAGCACAGAAGTAAACATCCTTGCATCTTCAGATACACCTCCAATGTAGAATTTTTTCTGAAACACTGGGGGATGATCATTTTCATCCTGAATCTCAATATACACTTTAGCCGTATTGCCTGGAGGATAAGAAATAATATATTTTTAATTGGTGGCTATTCACCAGAAAAAATGCACTGGAGTAAATACCTATTATACTTTCTTTTTTTTCTCTGAAACAATGGAAATGGCTTAAATCAGAAAGTCATTCCTGAATGGCAAGTCTAATCTCCCAAGGTCCACAGAGGACACGGATAATGATGTTTCTGGCATAATAATGTAAAGTTGCTGTTATTTCTTTGAATTACAGTGTCTTGGTAATTCATTTTACTTGATTTAATAGGCACTAAAGTATTGTGTTCTGCTAATTTTAATGAAACAATTCAACTGTTCACGCTCACAAACACTTCACACACAACACCAACTACACCAAAGTGACACAAACCTATAAACACCTTATAAGACAAGCTGACATCAACTAAAAACAGATTTTTTTTCTTAAATATAAAACTAGCAATGATATTCTTTCAGTTAAAAAACATACAATTTTTTTAAAATTTTAGGGTGAAAAGTAAACAGTCGTTGGGTGAGGGGCTTATTTCCACAATGAGAAACCAAGTTTAATCATATGTTACAGGCCATCGTTCACCCACGGAAAAGATGTAGCTGGAGAGATCACTGTCCTGTGACTCATCAACACTGATGTGTGATGTCTACCATACTAAATATACCATAAGGAACACATTTCATCATCAAATGTTAGAATCTCACCCCCTCAATCATCATTCCTTTAATTAGAAATGTAGCACCTGTCACTAGTCCACAAATGACCCTTTACAAAGAACCCGATATATAAAAATAACTCGGGGCGCCTGAGTGGCTCAGTCGGTTAAGCATCTGCCTTTGGCTCAGGTCATGATCCCAGGGTCCTCAGATCGAGCCCCGTGTTGGGCTCCATGATCAGCAGGGAGTCTGCTTCTCCCTCTCCTCCCCTCTCCTGCTCTCTCTCTCAAATAAATAAATAAAATCTTAAGAAAAATGTTTGAAAACAACTCACAATCCAGAAAAAATGTGGAATAAGTGGGTAATCATTTTGCAACAGGTAGATTGAAATGATAAAAGTATTCTGATGTCTTACCAACGTGAACTTTTTTCATATATTTCACGTAGCATCAAATATAGGGCAATTGAGCTACAAATTATTTATCAGGGATACCCTAAAGTTGTTGCTCTGTCCTATCCCCGACTACATCTAACACCGATCCACTAGCATGGCAGGCACATCGTGGGTGTACAATATATCTGTGTTGACTGAATGCATGAAGGTATAACCTGCATTGTCTTAGAGAGAACTGAGAAACAGGCTGCTTTCTGCTTGCCTGAAAAAGGTCAGAGACGCAAGAGAGTTATCATCCCTGAGGTTTTAACCCTACCTGGCTGCTACCCATTTAGTTTCCCTCTTATTTGTCTCGTTCTCACCATCCCTGACCTGGAAGAGTCAGAATCGAGAGGAGGGTGTGCTAGGTCGAGAAGGTGCCAGGAGGGAAGCAAGGCTAATGGCAGAGTTTGCCTGCAGTGCGGGGTCGGGGGGGCTCTGAGCTGCACCCTGGTTGGCCACCAGCCTAGTTCCGCCAAAATGAACACCACTTTCATCTTACTAGCGGACCATTTTTATTTCTGGAATCAAAGGACCTAACAGCTCTCAATTTAATATGTTTTAACAAAAGGAATCCCAAACTACAATATCACCTTTAAACATTTTTTTTTTTTTATATTCTTAATTAATGACCACATCAGCTATGGTCCCTATTGGCAATATTTGAGAAAGTGAAGGCTGATCTTAAACTCACTGCAAAGGAATAAATTTATGCTCTGAGATTTATCTGCTTTTCTCCTGACACTTTATAAGATGATGACAGAAGATTAAGGCCCAGGCACAAACATATTATGCCATCAGGAACAATTTGTGCTTTAGCAAATCTTTTAAAAAGCGAGTATTTCCTTAAGTATTGGGGAAAACAATGTGAGAATCAGTGTTGTAATTTAAAGTGACACTTACATGCTAATAAACATATTACATGTATGCATTTTATAAATTCCCAGAGAGACTGCAGTAATATAATTTTAAAATACCAGTTTAGTAGTTACTAAAAATCTCTAAAATTAACATCCGTAGAAACATCTAGATAAATATCTACTTACACTAATGATATTCAATGAGTGTAAATTTTCTGTAAAATAATTTATCCTGCTTTAACCAGACTCAAGTTTTTCAAGATTTCCTTTTATAAAATACTCATCTCACAAATATCATTATTACCATGTAAGATATCATGCTTTCGTATCAATTGTGCTTAAGTCCATATTTGCTATGAGACTGATACAGAATTGAACCACATTTCATTTGGTGCTTTAAATCATAAAATAAATTGTGATAGTATTTCTAGGCCATAAATTGTATGAGGAGAGCAAGCATGATGATGGGAGGATAATCACAGGACTGAATTCCTGTTTGAAATTTTCTTGTAATTTTTATTTGCTAGGTTTGGGCGTTTTTAACTTTATATAATAATAATAATAAAAAATAGGGCGCCTGGGTGGCTCAGTCGTTAAGCGTCTGCCTTCGGCTCAGGTCATGATCCCAGGGTCCTGGGATCGAGTCCCACATCGGGCTCCCTGCTCGGCAGGAAGCCTGCTTCTCCCTCTCCCACTCCCCCTGCTTGTGTTCCTGCTCTCTCTCTCTCTCTCTCTCTGTCAAATAAATAAATAAAATCTTTAAAAAAAAAAAAAATAATAATAATAAAAAATATATGTCTATGTAACATAGTACTTCTCTCAGTTTTTTATTGGTTGCTCTTCTTCTTGCCTCTAATGTCTTTTCAATATGATATGGGTTAGTTTCTCCTCTTGATTTTTAAAATATTTGCCTAACAACCCTGCAGTTTAATAAAATTGTACTGGAATTGGATCATAAATCTGTGCTACTGAACTGCATAACTGATTTCTAACTCATCTGTCCGGAAAAGAAATGGAAAGAAAATATTATAGGTATTTTATATTTACTCATTTACTTATTTGCTGTTGAGTTCCATGTAAGTTTCATCTTGGGTTATTTTTATACCCAATAACTTTATCATAATCATTACTGCCTTACTGCATTTCACACTAGAGTTTTGTGTGATCACAATTTTATTTTATTTATTTAATTTATTTTTTTAAAATGTCATTTTATTTTAAAGGTTTTATTTATTTATTTGGGAGAGAGAGACAGAGCATGGCAGGAGGGAGGGGGCAGCGGGGAAAGCAGACTCCCCACTGAGCAGGGAGCCCGATACGGGACTCGATCCCAGGACCCCGGAATCATGACCTGAGCCGAAGGCAGACATTTAACTGACTGAGCCACACCAGTACCCCTTAAGGATTTTATTTTAAATGACCTCTACACCCAATATGGGACTTGACCCCCACAACCCTGAGATCTAGAATCACATGCTCCACCCAATGAGCCAGCTAGAAGCCCCCACAATTTTATTGAAATAGGAAAAAAAACACAGCACCAAAGGGTAGTTAATAGTATAATTCTTTTTTTACATCTATAGGAACCTATTTAAAATATTTTTCATTTTATTTATGACTTTGTCCAACATAAACATTTTCTTATTTTGATAGTTCCTTATTTCTAATTAGAAGTTGAAGAATTTAAGCCCAGATTCACATCTTCACATGGTCTTCCTATGTCCAGCTAAAATTCCATACTGGGAACTAATGGTTACTGGGTGGTGTGTGGTGGGCATCGTTCCAAGATGTACAGGAGAATACAATCCAAGAGACAGAGCTATTATCACAACTATTGTTATTCTCAGCTTCATGCAGAAAACTGACATGAGAACGAGGTTAGGGGCTGGCCTGTGTTCTCTCTGGCACATGGTTGGGCTGAGACTGGAACCCATTATGGGACAATAGGATGCAAGCATGGACATCTGCTTGCTGTTGCCTCTAGCTCCTTGGGAAAAGGGCACATTTGTGTGCCCTAACATGACTGAAAAGAAGTTTCAGATTTATTGCTGGCAACACTTTTGATTGATTTCAAACACTTTAAAGATTATAGTCGCAAACACCTCGCATTTCTTTAATTTCTCACAAGGAGCCTTTGTACCTTGCAGGTACCAGCCATGCCCAAGACACCCTCACTGACGCCCCACAGGTCATTTCTTCCCCCCCCCGCCATGTTTGAGTTCCCACACAGCCCTCAATACTGTCCCGGATGACTTTAGTGCAGTGTTTATGATCAGACTCCCCAGTTACCATACAAGTATTTGATGGCCTGTTCTAGATCACATTTTTATTGAACAAGTAAACACACAAATACATTCACTGATCAATAAATTTTAGTATTTTGCCTTTGCTGGTTATGATCCCAGTCCAGTCATTCCCCCTTAGGATAATAAATTTTATGAGTTTACAATGTGTTGCGTGAAACACAATGTTGCCTTATGTGCCTGGAATTTACCTGCTCCCAGTTTAAGAAACGCCCTCTAATGGTCAGGGGTCAGATTTGGCCAGAAGATAAAAGAATATCTTAAGGATACAGTTCCTAAGGTAGAAAATGAAGTGGGAGGGGGACTCATGGATGAACCTGCAGGGCATTTTGCCGAATTAAGTCAGACAGGCAAATACTGTATGATCTCACCTACACATGGAACGGGGACAAGTAGAACTCATGGAAATGACAGTAGAGTGGCGGGGGACATGGAGGGTGGGTGTTGATCAAACGGACAAATGTTCAGTGACAAGATGACCGCGTTCTGAGGCTCTAGTGGGCACCATGGTGACTGTAGTTTCTCATACTGCCTCGTATATCTGCTGAGAGTAAATCTTAAATGTTCTCACCACACACACACACACACACACATGCACATGCATCCATGTGTGCACAGGTGAGTCAATGGACGGTAACCGTGTAAGGTGACGGATTCAAGAACTACCTTGATTGTGGTAAATCATTTCACAATATATATGTATATCAAATCACCATATTGTACACCTTAACAATTTCATTTCCCAATTATACCTGAATAAATCTGGAAAATAATTTTGATAGGTCTAATCAAAGACTGTAAAATAAATACTGGGGAGTCACAAAATAAATCAAATACACCCAGGTGGTTTAATCCCCAGAATGTCACTCACTTAGATGTTCTAACCCACGGACATGCCATGTGCATGACACCAGAAACTTCCTTGGGTTACATACTTTCATGACACTTGTGTAAGGACTCAGGACTATATCCTGATCTTCCACTGAAGTTGGGTTTTGATGATTTCAAAGGCAGAAACTTGGAAGCAACTCTGATTTAAATTCCTTTAAGAAAATCCACTTTTTATCTTTTCAGAAGTATTTGCACAATCTTTTTTTTTTCTTCTCGTCAACACTATATCCTTTATTTAAGGTAGCTGTGAAGCACATAACAGAAACGGGAAAAGGCAGAGGGAAAACAGGAAAGTGGAAATGGGAGAACAGTGTGAGAAGAGCAACATTACCTGCCCTCCCCTTCCAGGTGAGACCACTCGAGGATTGGGAAGAGCTCCACAGGGGATGAAGGACATTACAAGCTGGGGGTGGATTTTTTTGGCATGTGTTTTGGTTAAAGACATTATACTCTTACTATGCACTTGGGGGCTCAGTGCCTCATTTCCCTCCCCCAAATTGACATTTTTTCCTCCAATTTTGTAGGAGAGAACCTCTTCTTTGGGTAGCACATTTGACTTCAGTGAGCCAAGAAGTTCCAGAAGTGACCGCTCCGGTGAGGGGATGTGAGATACCTCCTTAGTTTGCAGAAAGAGAAAATAGAACTACTTAACAGTAAAGCTCAGGAAAGAAAGTAGGAGTCAGAACAGAACCTCAAGGAACAGCCCTCTGTTCCCTTAGGCAATCTAACCAAAGTGAAAGGTGTTCAGAAGAGTAAGTGACCTTCCAAATACCATTAACTTTAACTTGACTCCATGTTTTTCTAGACCAAATTTACTTTGGAAGTATTTTTTTTTCTTTCTTTACTTTCAATAATTAATTCTGGGCTGTTAGTTTTCCCAGGAAGCCCCTAGTATTCTCAAGATCAATCTGTATCTTCTATGCACACGACAAACCTATTGCCTACATTGTACTGGGTTCTCAAAAAAGACTTTCTGGATGGTGATCCAAGGAGTTAAAGCCATGGTCCTCGGCCATGGTTGATTTTGCTCATCTGGAGACATTTTTGGGGAGGATAGGTAGGGAAATTTAGTAGGTAGAGGCCAGGGATGCTGAGAAACATCCTGTCATGAACAGGACAGGCTCCCACAGCAAAAAAAATTTTCCAGCCCAAACTGTGGATAGTGATGAAGCTGGAAAAACCCCAATTTAAAATAAGAGAGAGAGGTTAGAGGAGTTAAGATAAATGGGAAGATTATGTGGATATATAATGACACCGTGTCTTGAGTCTACCTGCATGCACACGTCTTTAATGTGGGACTCCATCCAAACAGGGTGAAATTAATCATACGATGGTATCCCCATTTTGGTTGAGTTCTTTAAAGTCAGGGGTTAGAGCCTGTCACTGCCTGTTGGCCTCTGCTCTTGACATCGCCTCCAACTGAAATGCCCTGAGCTCCAGGCACATCTCTAATTATCACTGATAAATACATCAAAGAAATAATTACTGCGATCCTTAGGATTATGGGAGCTTAGTCTGCTTAGAAAACATACACTAGACTCTAAAACATTGGAGGCAATGGCGGTTTTTCTTATTGTTAAATGTTCTTCATGGTCTAATGCATTAAGGTGACCATGTATGAGCCAGCAAGAGAGGTGTCACCAGAAACCAACCCTGATGTCACCTTGATCTTGGACCTCTAGCCCCCTGAACTGTGAGAAAATGCACTTCTGTTCCTTAAACTACCTTGTCCCTGGTATTTTGCTATACCAGCCTGAGCACACTAACACAATGACAAAGCTAACTACTAAAAAGTTGAGATGTTTCTGAGCTAAATGCTTTTCTGTGCATTACTTCAATTTATCCCCATAATAACACTGTTATTGATTATCCACATTTTGTCCATGCAGATAATGGGGCTTGGAGAGATTAAACGAGGTGTCTAAGATTGCACAACCAGAAGAGGCAGAAGATTCAGACCCAAGCCTCTGACAACAGATATTCCTGACCATTTCACTTAATGGCCTCCCTTCAGTTTGGGTAATTTTAAAAACCCAATGTAATCCTTAAACCTCTCTAAGTTTGTGATTTATGGGGAGCTAGGACAATCTGGATCAACTGGCATAAATTTTTAATTTATATTTAGGTATATGTACATTTATGCCTAAAACCACAGGAAGAACTAACATTTCACTAGGCAATGTCTAAGGTTTTCTAAGTTTTTAGAACTGTCTGGTGGCTGAGAATATAGTGATAGAATGGGGCAGGGAAAACAAGTCTACTTCTCAACTGCATCAGGAAAATGGTTAAAGACTATGTAGATAATCTGGTTTAAAATTAAATCTGCTCACTGGAAGTGTTTCTATATATCCTTTGCTGAAAATATCCTTCATTCCTGCTTCATGGGAACTTGGGGCAAAGTAGAAACACCATGAATTCAAAATGAAAAATCCTGGGGTGCCTGGGTGGCTCAGTCGGTTAAGGCCAGACTCTTGATTTTGGCTCAGGTCATGATCTCAGGGTCGTGAGAAATAGCACCACGTCAGGGGGCTCAAGATTCTCTCTCTCCCTCTGCCCCTCCACTCCTGCTCATTCACTCTCTCTCAAAACAAAACAAAACAAAAAACACCGCACCAAAAAAAACAAAACAACAAAACAAAAAAACAACAAGCAAACCAGAAATCTGCTTTCTACATTCTGGAGTTCCACACCAAAAAAAAAAAAACAACAACAACAACAAAAAAAAACAACAACAAAACAAAAACAAAAACAAAACAAAAAACAACAAGCAAACCAGAAATCTGCTTTCCACATTCTGGGGTACTTTTTGAACAAATCGGGACAAGAAAAAAGCCCTGATTTTCTCATCTGTAACTTTGTTGAAAAACAATAGGCTTATTTTGGTTATTAAATGTTATGATGGACAAGCATGTACTTACCATCACCATAAAAATGTAAAGCAATAGAGTTGTTGTCCATAAAAAATGAAAAGTGTTTTGGCATACATGCTATTTTCAAAACATTTGCATAGTGGGTAGATTATATAAAAGTATATATGAGTACTTATAATACTATATATGTATATTTTTGGATAAGCATGAAACAAGAAGAAATATTGGTTTTTGCCCCTGTCTCCTAAAACTCCTTGTAATTAGGGGTGCGAGGAGAATCTTTTGTTCTAACACTTAGTCTTTGGCCCCATTTCCTGACACAGAGCTCCTAAGGAAGACTTAATTTCCCAAGTGATCGGAGCATCTGACACGGAGCTTCTAAATCCCTTGGAATTCCTGGGTGAGAGGAATGTCTTCTGTTCTAATGAGGCAACTCTTGCTCGGCTCCAGGATGGCTCTAATCACCAGAGAGCCCAAGCCGTTATTAGAAGCTTGGAAGCTGAACCATGAGAGACGATGGACTCTGAAAAACAAACAGAGGGTTGTAGACGGGGCGGGGGGCGGGGGGGATGGGTTAGCCTAGTGATGGGTATTAAAGAAGGCACATTCTGCATGGAGCACTGGGTGTTATACTCAAATAATGAATCATGGAACACTACATCAAAAACTAATGATGTGATGTATGGTGATTAATATAACATAATAAAACACACACACACATACACACACACACAAAGAAGCTTGGAAGCTTCAGGCCCACTGCCCATTCTCTGCAGAGGGCAGGGGGGCTAGAAATGGAATTAATAATCCATCATGCCTTTTATGTGATGAAACTTCCATAAAAATCCCCATAATATGAGGTGCAGAGAGCTTCCAGATTATGAACACATCTATCCACTGGGATGGGTGGTGCACCCAGAACTCCAGGGGAAGGAAGCTCCTTTCAGACTTCATCCTCTGTATCTCTTCACCTGGCTGCTCATCTGTGTCCTTCATCATGTCCTTTATTATACAAGAAACTGGTGAACGTAAGCAAGTGTTTCCCTGAGCTCTATGAGCTGTTACAGCGACTGATTGAAACAATAGGGGGTCATGGGAACCTCTTATTTGTAACCAAGCCTGACATAAGTTGTGGGTAACCTGAGAACCTACTATTTTCAGTTGGCATCTGAAGTGGGAGGCAGTGTTGTGGGACTGAGCTTGACGTGAGGGGTCCGCTCTAACGCGGGTGGGTGGTAGAGTGACATTGAACTGTAGGACAGCCGGCTGGTGTTGCAGAGAACTGTGTGAGTGGCAAGCCTGCACATCTGGTGTCGGAGGTGTTTTAAGGGTGCTAGGAGCATGACGGTGAATGAGAAACACACAGGAGTGCGCTCTCCTATGGGATATGTTAGGATCCTAGCAAACTTATTCGATCATTATAATAAATATAATAAATCATTTAGAAAGAAAAAAATGACTTTATATCTATAGCATATAACTTAGTAGCTGGATTTATCTTCTTTTATATAAATATAGTTTTGAAATTTTTTGTGAAAATTATGGACCATATGTCCATGAAAAGGACTAGTGGGTATCTGACGAAAGATTTTTCATTTTAGATCAATCCTAGGCTCCAAGGACCTCAGATTAAGAACAACAGCTGCTTAGAAATGCCACTTGCAAAACAAGCTAGATTTTCAGTAACATGGAAAGAGGTAAATGAATCATGGTATGTTCACATGGTAGAATGTGAAACAACCACTGAAATGATATTTTTTGAAGAGTATTTAATAACATAAAAATATTTTTGATATAACACCAATTGGAAATACAAGCCCCAGATTCTAAACAGAGAATGCATGATCAAAATGTGTGTGTGTTTGCATGTGTTAGCATGTGCATGTTTGTGTATGTGCGTGTGTGTGTGTGTGTGTGTGTGTGTGTGTGGCCACAGGAAAAAAGACTGAAAGAAGTATGCAAATTTTAAAAACATTCAGAAGTGTAGGATTATACATTATTTTCTTCTTATATATATTACCTTTTATATAGTAATAATATTTTTATAATGAAGAGAAAGTTAGTATTAAATATGTTGAAAGGGGATGGGAAAACAAATTATGAAAAACATAGCATTCACAGAAATGAAAAATCTTGAAAGAAACTTCATTGATTCCTTTGTGTGCTTTTCCCAAAATATCATGTCATATCAAAAGAGCCTGGGGAGACAACGTGTGCATCTCTACTTTTTCTGCATCGACAAGCTTTGGCAGATGCTAGTCAAGCATGTATTTTCCCCCTGAAATAAAATAAATTTGTTTACTTGTTTGCTTGCTTGTAAGATGATATTTCCCCAGGCATATGTGACTTCCTTGTGAACACTTAACCAAAAAGCAATGAATAAAGAGAGAGGTGACCCTGTCAAACACAATCTAATTACTCTTTATCTGTAGATCTTTGCTTTACTCATTAGTCATCTGGTACACAACATATTTAATAATTAGGTTTTTGCAGAAATTTTAGAAGCAATTTAACAACAACTATTTAATGCAACGAACAGGCTAATTTTAGTCCTTAGGAAGTACTTAATGAATACTTGTCAAATAGGGGTGCTTAGTTCCTGCACTATGTCATTACATGCAAGCATTATCTTTAATATCTTCTAAAATTTCTCAGAGGAGAAAATAATTTTTTGAAGCAACATAAACTTATAAACTCTCAAAAGTTCAAGTAATCAGCTACTTAAACTTTCAAGCATCAGTCACAGTAAAAATGGAAGCTAACTTTTCATTATGATAGAATGCAAAATCTAGCACTATAACTTTGAAGTAACGAGTCTCTCCTCTAGGACTGTCCCCACACTGCCTACCTGGGCATCTCAGTCAACCACACTTGGGTCCCAATTGATTGTTGAAAAAGTAAAGTAGAATTTTTTTTTTTTTTTTGATTTGTCTGCCCAACATCCTATCCCCCCTTATTTTGGACATAGAACTCCATCTTTTCCACTTTGAGTTACTATACCTCCATTTGTCTTATGCCCTTAATGGAGTTGTTATTCACAATGCTCTGCATTCCAACCTTATTCAAGGGTACTTGTGTCAACCTGGGTTCGTCAGATTCCCCCTCAGTCTCCTGATCTTTGAGCTGATTGCCATTTGCTTGAAGGTTTATGATCCCAGGTGTCTTGATGGCATTGTCCAAAAAAGCAGTGCTTTGAGTTTCTGACCAAGATTGCCAAAGCTTATTGGTGTTGTGACCTTCTTTAGATCCTCTTCAGCTTCTCCTCTGATTACGCAAGCCACCAAGTACTTTTCTGATAAGTTGTTTTTAGTAGAAGTCAGTCAGAGGAGGTTTGTTGCTTCTAACCAAATAACCATCCTAAGCACAGTTGGAAACAATTGATTTAGTCCACATCAGAGAATGGGGACTGTACCTTCCTACCTAAACAAAAAGTTTGGATTTTCCCTCTCAAGGTACCAAAAGACATTATTAAATGCAAATTTTCCATTTAGTGTTGCAAAACTTAAGTATTAAATTTTAGCATATTTTCTCCTTTGTCATCATGAATGATTACATTATTTTCCTCGCTCTTTTTGGAAAATATTGTCCAGTTTTTGTACATACATTATCTGGTTGTCAATCAAGATAAGGGTATTCAAATCTAAGAATGTCAAAAGATGGCCTGACCATGTTTCTAATGTGTCACAACCCACAACCACTGGTTATATGAAGAACTTCTGGAGAAACATGGAATCTCTATCTGCAATAAGGAGTAGATGAAGCACTTTCGTATGTGATTTCAGTATGTGATTACGATATGTTTAAGGGTCACTCAAACACATCACAGCTAGTAACAACAATAAAAATAGTGATAATTACTATAGCTTTTTTATTGGGTGTTTCCAGCATTCTAATAAGTAATTTGCGGACATCGCTTTGCTCAAAAACCTTAGGAGGTATAGACATATTTATTCTGATAACAGTATTGAAGATTCTAAAGCTTAAAGATGTTAGTAAAGATCAGAGATGTCTATGGAACCCAGATCTATCTGAAACCTAAATCAGGGATCTTAAATAATTCCTCATATTAGATTTTTCGATATCTGTCTTTTCTCTGCTGTTCTGTTAAGGTGATTTTGATTTGGAATGGTTGTACAGGTAAATTATCTGTGTTATAACATTTTCCTTCATAAATATTTTTTACAGAATTTCTCTTTACCTCTGGTCCTTTAGTATCATGTATTTCTCAGCATTTATGGAATATCATCTAATAGGAATCCTTTATAAATGAAATTGAGTTGCTGGACTGGTTAGAATCTGTCCTGTACATTTTAATAAAACATACATATAGCAATCTCTATTAGGGAATCTTGATGCAAGCATATGCTATAAATTAATAACTGGAAACAGATTTTCAAAATTGAAAGTGACAACATTTAAAATAATGATTTCCTTGAATTGTTTGTCTATAATTATTTTTAAGCTACTACATAGGGGACTAATTAGGTACAAGATACCAAGACAGAGAAGGGACAAGATTGATGAATTGAACTTATAAAAGTTCCTGGGGATAAAGAATGAATTAGCCTTGGAAGAAGAATTGTCTACTAGACTTGAATATTGAGTATGATTAAAAAGAATGACAGGCTAAATTTATGTTTTTTTAATCTTTGAAACCTAGCATTCTCAACATTGGCTTTTTAATACATGTAATAGATAAATTAAACTGAAAGGCATGCTTCATAAATATATAAAACTAATAAAATCAGGGAATGTTTAAGAATATACTAATTGTGCCTGTTGTGCAGATAAAACCAAGAAATCCTTTACCTACTATAATTTCCCTGTTTTCTTCCATATACAAGTCTTCTCTATTCTACGTTAACCATCATCACTGCACGGCCCAGCTAAGTGCCATCCATCGTAATTTCTTTAGCTGCATATCTTCTTGAATATCTGTGATGTTTGATGTTTTTGCTCTGCTGCCTTTCTTGAAAGGCCTCAGTCCTTTGGACAAATTTTACTCCTCTTTTCTATGGCCTCTTCAATTGGCTCTTCTTTTCTCTCATTCACTAAATGAAGGGGTTCCTTCAAACTCTTTTGCTACTCTTCTCCCCTGCCTCTTCCTCACAGGGACAAGGCCAGAGGGCCCTGGGGGCTCATTAATTCTCCTCTTTGGGCAGATTAACAAGTAGACAGGTCATTATTGGATCTCTGTTGGTTCAATGGATCCCAACTGCCTCTCCCCGGTACAGGCTGCTTGGCTTTATCAGGCCCCTGCTTTAGGCCTTATTTCCTTGACCAGGAAGATCCACTGTTACATGGTCAATGAATTTTTCCTTAACCTCGTTTCCAAATTCTCTTTACATATGTAGAGTAGTACCATTATGAGTTCCCTGATTTTAGCTCCTTTTATGGTGTGTTCAAGTATGTGTAGATAAAAGTTCTCTCTGTGTGTTACAGAAGCTAGAGAGGTGCTTTTTTTCTTTGATGCCTTTCTGCCTGATATCCCCAATTAAACCTCATTTACATTTATACCATGTGATGCTAGTGATCCTTTGCATAACAATATCCCTTGGCTTAAGTAATCATTCTATATGACATCTTCCAAAATCTATAAGCCAAGTCTTGAACATCCTTCAAAAGTTCAGTTCCTTATTTCCAACTACTTTCTGGATTTAATTTATGTTACCCAGGATCAAAAGTATAAAACTGTTCTTGATTTATCTCTTTCTCTTTATGGCCAGTCATCAAGACCTATCAACTTCTCTCTTACACATGTCCTACATCTTTCATCTCGCTGGCTGGTGATGGTTAATTTTATGTGCCAACTTAGCTGAACTAAGAGAAGCCCAGATAGCTGGTAAAATATTATTTCTGAGTGTATCTGTGAGGATGTTTTGAGATTTGAATCAGCAGACCAAGCAAGGAAGATCAACATCACCAATGCAAGTGGGTATCTTCCAATCTGATGAGGGCCTGAATAGTAGAAAAAGATGGAGGAAGGTCAAATTTGCTCTGGGCTTGAGCCGGGTCATCCGTCTTCTTCAGACATTGGTGGTCCTGGTTCTTGGGCTTCAGACTCAGACGGGAGCTCACACCTTTACCATTATCTCTGTTGGTTCTCAGGCCTTTGATTTTGGACTGGAACTATACCATCAGCTCTCCTGGGCCTCCAACCTGCAGAGTGCTGATCACGGGGCTGCTCAGTCTCCATAATCACATGAGCCCATCCCTTATAATAAATCTTTTTCTGTGTCTTAATTAGTCCTGTTTCTTTGGAGAACCCTAAGTCCAATACTAGTTCAGGCCTAGACTATTCTTTTAACATTCATTCTCTATTCTTTCTCTCTCCAAGCTATACTATGTGCTGAGTTTACTTTTGCCATGTTATTTCTCTGTCCCCTCCCAAACAAACAAACAAGCAAAGACTACAAACATTTATTCTCTTTATCAGTATTTTAAATATTGTGAAAATGCACACACACAGACGGACATACACACGTGCATGCATGCACACACACACACTGGGAACATCCTGAACATTCAGATTTCTGTTATTTCCAGATACCTGAATTCATTAGGTTTTTGGGGAAAAATACAAAAATTATACTTTTAAACAAGCATCTCAAGTGACTGTCATCAGGTAGTTCAAGGACCATGTTTTGGATGGCACATTTTTTTGAACAGCTTTTTGATGTTTCCTTTATGTCTTCCTATGTTCTCACTCTGCTCTGGACTCAACTTTGTAAAATCCCTCCCCCAAGCATTTCCTTCCACTTTTCTCCCCTAATCCTCTGTCCTTCCCTCTTCCATCTGCCCTAACAGAAGGGATTAGCAGACAAAACCAGGTATTACTTAACTAAAGTCTTCATTTCCCAGCTCAATCAATAAGTGATTCAATCTACCACAGTGATTTATTTTCTTTAAACTCAAACCAGGCATATCTATGCTTCTCTTAATCAATTAGCCACATACTTTTTTTTTTGGTGTTACTACTTATTTTTATATGTATGCATCATGGTTTCGCCACTAGAATACAAACCCTTTGAAGACCATGATCTCACCTTGTAGATACTTATCCCGTTACAGAATTTAGAAAAACACTATGCCTTCTAAGTACTGAACATATCTGTTTAATGTACAGTTTTATCATGATCCCTATAGCAGTACCGTTATGTTTCAGGGGCCATGTGACAGGAAACATAATCATATTAGATGTGTTTCAAAAAATAAAATGAGCACAGTTGTTGCAAGTAAAAAATCACTTATAAAGTATTAGTCTGAAAATGTAATGACATGTATATATTACTCTGAAAGTTTATATAATATATAGTTATATATATACACCTCCCACACACCCACATATATAATTGCTTAGCTTCCTTTTTCTTACCTATCTCTCAATGTGTCTATTAATATAATTTAAGATATTGTTCTTAAAAATAAGGTATACATCTTTCCTGAATAATAAGAATTATAGTCTAGGTTTTCATGTCTTTTATATAAATTATCTTGGCTACATGATTGTAATCATGAACACTAGCATTAGTCAAAGAGTAATAATAATTGCAAGGGAAACCACAAAGCCTTACCAATCCATGTCATGGAATCAAAGATAAGTGATACCTGATTTTAGGATCAAAACAGCACAGTATTCTGTATTCCATGCTGTACATCTATTTACCACTTTTATTTTGGAATGCCCTAGATTCTGTTATTTGGCCATATATCTAGCATTTTATTATCACTTCATATGGTGAACTCATGAAGTGTTTTTGTAAATGTTATACAAGTCACAATCACTGAGAAGAATAATATTATGGTTCTATTAATAATTCCAGGTAAGAATTACATCAGTGTTGGCCAAAGTCAATCATAACAAGATCTAAGAGTTAAGTACAATATGATTTTTAATATAAATAATAGATGTCCAAAAGGTAAAGTTGAGTAGAGCAATAGAAAACATAATAGCGTTTCTTTGATAGAAAGCATTAGAGCATGGCATCAAATATAGCTAACCAGGCAAATTCTCTATTGCCCTGGCAAAGAGATATTCACTATTTCCCCCTGAAATAGATCTCCTCCAGACTGTCATCCATACTACTCTCTCCTTCATGATCCATCTCAAACTTCATATTCTCTGAGTTTCTGTGGCGGAAACTGAGGCACTACAAAATTGGATATCACATCCTTGCCTTTGAGAACTCACAGTTCCCCACGTGACAGGGACAATGGGTGATTAAGGAAATGTAAAGAACAAGATGAGTTTTAAAATGAGCCTTGTAAAAGAATTAGGAGTTTACCTGGAGAACAATGAAGGAAGGACCTTTTAGACAGAGCGAACAGCATAAACAAGAACAGTAGGGTAGAGCGAGTCCTTGAGATTAAGGGAAAACACCTCTATCAATAAGGAGACTCGGAGATGCAGGGACCTAGGAAATGGTGAGCAGGATCAAGAGCCCCTTCCAGTTGAGAGGATAATAGCTAAGGAAGGGTAATCCTACGCACATTCCTTCTGTGTGGCACTTCTCCCCATATGCTTTTTATTTTTTAAACATAATGCTGGAATCTATTTTTGTCTAGTTAATGGGTAGTTTTGCCTAGTTTTTTTTTTTCTTCTAAAAATAATCCATCGGTAAGTTTGTCAGCTTGTTAAAGCTGGTCAAGGTAGAATATGTCACTAATATGAGAAAAGAATGTTCACTTTCCATTTGTTATAAGAGATATAAATAAATAAAATCAATCTAACAGCTGTCTAAATCTTAAGCAAAATATTAAAAAGACTTGTGCTTCCTTACTCTATAGAGAGGAGCTGACCTTGATCACATAACAACAGAGTGTGGAGGGCCAATGGCCGCACTCATCAACAATATAAAGAATCAATGTATTTAGCAGAAAAATTCTGATAATTCCCCCCCTATCTTTAGGGGCTGAGATAAACGTTATGCTTATGTTATCCAGATACTTGCTTCCGTTTTCTTTTTCTCAAAATGATAGTTCCGTAATGTATAAGACTTAACAGATTTCACTTCTGTGAATAGTTTCACATGCATTTAAAAGAGCTTAGTTGGCCTCTGTTGAAATGGGAGTTTTTCTGAAGCAAAAGATACAGAGTTTCTGTTGCATAATTTTGGGACTTCCTTATTAATCAGATGATTGTTGCTCTCAGAAACAAAATATAAGGTAGCAAAAATATTTGTGAATCAGCAAATGGGCTCCATTTGAATCTCAGTTTTTAAATTCTGCCTGGAAAGGCAAGGAAAAAATTAAATTATTAACTGTATGAATTAAACAGAAGTTCCCAAGAATAAAGAAATTATATTGCCTGTCTTTAGGCCGTACAGCTTAGTATAAGTTAAGGAGAACAATTTTATGCATTCCTAGACTCTTAAATATTTTAGTTTAAATTGACCATGGAAGTCATATAAAATGTTTTCCTCATGGGGGCGCCTGGGTGGCTCAGTCAGTTAAGCGTCTAACTTGGGCTCAGGTCATATTCTCAGGATCCTGGGATCGAGTCCCGCATTGGGCTCCCGGCTCATGCTTTTCTCCCTCTCTCTCTGCCTCTTCCCTTGCTCGCTCTCTCTTTCTCAAATAAATAAAATCTTTAAAAAATGTTTTCTTCATGGAACATGATTTTTTTTCTTCCTAAAACATGTGAAGAAATATGTATTATGATCTGTACTCTCATTTAGAAGGGTTGATCTCACATCTTTGTCATCGGTTCAACAAATCACTTTTGGGGTCAACGGAAGAACATTGCCTCAATGCACTTGGTTTCCGAAATGGATTAATAAAATTCCATAACCATTTTTAAATCATATTTCCAAGCAAAGTTGTTCTGCACAATTGTTTTCTTGGACAGATAAATGTTTGTTTCATTAAAAATGTAATTGTTTCAACTGTGTATTTATATAAGATACCTAGAATGTGAGAGACAAAAGTACAATAAAGGATATAATGGTATTAGCTTTCACAAAGTAGTCTCCAAGTTTTATTTTTTATTTATTTATTTTTTTTAAAGATTTTATTTATTCATCTGAGAGAGAGAGAATGAGAGACAGAGAACATGAGAGGGAGGAGGGTCAGAGGGAGAAGCAGACTCCCTGCTGAGCAGGGAGCCCGATGCGGGACTCGATCCCAGGACTCCAGGATCACGACCTGAGCCGAAGGCAGTCGCTTAACCAACTGAGCCACCCAGGCGCCCCAAGTCTCCAAGTTTTAAAGTAATAAAGTATGAATACGGTTTCTAAAATCATGGTTATATTTTTATAGAACAAATATAAGGCCTTGAACATATGGGATTTTAGGACCGAAAAAATGAACATGTGAGATGCTGCGATGCCACCCAACTTATGCGAGGAACACTTCTTAAGTCAGTCAATCATGGCTAAAGAGTCATTAGCATTACTTGTCACAGACCTTCTGTTTGGAACCAGAAAAGCAAAGGAAATGAAATGTATTACAAGCCCTTGTACCCTACAGCAAAACTATAAAATGAAATCAATAGCGTTTGAGTTGTTTTATCACCAGTTTAAAGTTTATCTTAATTGTCCTGTCATTTATTCCTGATTGAAAGGCTAGTTATTGAATCAAAACACAATGATCTATTTATAAAAAGCTGGGTTTTTTTCTTCCACATTTAATGATAATTATAATTTTACCATAAAAGAAGAATTGCATTTCAAATGTGGAATTCCATAAATCAAACTACACAGCTATGAGCTAGCTGTAAAGGTGCAAATTATTGCTTTTGCTCTATATCAAGATTAAAAATATGGTGATGACTTTGTGGTGGAAATATTGACATCTGTTTTGGGGAGGTTCCTGCACACAGGCCCCTTGGGGGTCTCTCTGGGAACAATGATGTTCCATCCTGAAAACCCAGGAGAGACTGAGGAGGTCTGAGGAGACAGAGAACATAGACACAAAAGAGGACTCATAGTTTTAAACAATATTAAAAACATTTGTCTTTCACTCATGAAATGAAGATACTTATTTAATCAATAATAATGCTCTATGGGAGCCAAGCAGGAAAAATACGGATACCTGACTGAATGGGACCAGCAGAAGAGAATAAAACCTGGGAACCTGGAGGATCAGAAAGTTTGTCGTGCAGGAGAATTGAGAAATCACCCTCCAGAACTTTCCAGAACCCCTACAACATCACACGCCACAGGGGAGCTCCAGGCCCCCTCCCAGGACTGAAACTGTGTCCTGGCTCTGTGTCTTCAAACACCCACCCGAATCCTGGCGATGCAGAGGGCCCGGGTTTGCTACAGTCTAGGGGTCATGGGCGGTACATACGCTGCATGTTTGCGTGCATCCTTCTGATAGTCGCATCCCTTCACAAGCTGGCCTTTGTTTTCCAGACTTGCTCATCTCCTGGCTAAGCCTTTATTGAGCATATGTTTGTGCTATACCTTTTAGGCTCCTGGAAGCTATCAATACACGTAACAGACAAAAATCCCTACCCTCAAGGAACTTAAATTCATTACAAGTGTTTTAACCATATTCTGCTCTCCAGCCATGCTCAAATGGTGTGCTGTTCTTGTGTCCAGGCATACAACACAAGTCTATGTTGTCTCTTCTACTCTTCCTTTTATCCTGCTGATTTGAGCCCATCTTTTTCCTGCTGCTGAATAAAAGCTCAAGTTACTCGTGATATTTAAAACAAAAACATTTTTAATTAACAGAAAGTACTATAATCATGGTTAAGTTAAAAAAAAAATCTAGTTCAATATATTAATCAGTACTTCCAATTTAATTGAAAGGTAAAACTTCTCTTCCGTCCCAGCTTAGGCGTATTCCTGGAAAGTCTCCTGTCTGCTCCTTTCTTCTTGATTCATCAAGCTCCTCACCCCTTCCCTAGCAGGTGTTTTTCTCACACAGGCTGCCATCTTCTGGCTCCTGAGGTTGAGGAGGAAAGGTAGGTAAGGTAGGCAGGAAAGTTCCAATGTAAAGATCACTATAGGGAAATGGTGCCCGTGCCTTTGAGTCAGACCGGTGTTTGAAGCAGAGACTGTCAGTGGGGTGCGTTGAGCTATTTCAGGTTTGGGACAGCTATTTCAGTTGGTTTCCTCTCATCCCCTTAGTAGAAAGGCAGGTCCATCTCCGGCTTTTAATGTTTGCTTTTCGCCCGCGTCCAGGTGATCGTACTGCACATCTGCAAAAGCTAGCACTCACCTGTGTCCCAAATCTGGACCTTGGGTAGCATTTTCCAGCTCTCTGCCCGTGTAATTCTGCAAGTGCAGGCTTGTCCTGGGGTGGTGGCTGCTCCTCTCTGCTCCAGCCAGTAACAGCTTGTCTGCACTACTGCCCCCTTCTGACAGTTCTTGGACATGGACACCCTGTGCCCCTGAGACACGGCCACTGAGGTCCCACGCGTCCGTAATGTGAAACTTGAGATGGAAGAGTTTATACTCTCACAACCTCCTTTTCTGGGGATGGATGTGTTGTGGAGCAGAATGCAAACACAAGTTTACAACCTTTTCTTCCCAAAGGAATACTTCAGATAAGACCATTGCTAAATCTCCATTCACTTGATCGTGTTTACTCTCCTTGGGAGTAAGGGTTTATACAGTGGTGAACTGCTGGGCTGTTTGTCTTATTTTAAATATCTTTGACAGCCTCTAACTATTTCTTGCACATCTCTGTCATTTTAGGTCTATTGTATCTTGGTCCTTTTTCTAAATTTCCAATTGAATACCGAGAGTTTCTCATCATTTCTAAAATGTGCTCTCTAGTGGTGTTTGGAACTGTCCTTTCAAACTTCCTCTGCTCATTCTTCAGGGTACAGCTTACAGGTAGGTCTGTTTGCAAAGACATCTCTGATCTCTCAGGTGTTAGCTGCTCACTCTTCTGTGGACACATCGCCATGGGCGCCACCAGCCACCACGCCCCGTGAGAGTGTGGCGTGACATCATGAGTTGTGTATGTGTCTGTCCCGCACTGAATAAAGGGATCCCGAAAGCAGCAACTTCATTTCATTATCTCTGTGTCCTAAAATCCTATGACAACACCTGGCACATTATAAATGCTAAGAATTAATGTCAAGGCAGTGAAATGGTCTCACCCTCAAAGCAAAACAAATCTCTAAGTCCTGCCCTCCTCAGTGATATGCAAAGTCTAGAGCTTGTTGAATAGGAAGGAAGAGAAAAAGAGGACTCTATCATATTTGTGGCTTATGGGAATACATTGTAGTTCAACTGCTTTTATTTTAGCAGTAAGCTAATAAACTGGTAGACCCATTCTCTTCGTGGTTATTTTTCCATTCTGGGGAAAATTTGCTCCTTAAAAATGCTTTCCGTTAATTTGGACTATTTTATTCATCATTCCTTCATTCATTTGGTCATATATTTATTATAACTGCCCGAATGATTAATGGAGTTTAATGATAAAAACAGTTAAGAAAGGCTTAATTTATCTAGAAGCCCTGTTGAAAAATCTAAAGCACACGAGTGAAAACTTAATCCTAAACTTGGTAACAGGTAACAGTACGAAAACCTGAGAGGGTTCTAGAGCTCTCATTCTCTAAAAGTCTTCAGCTGTGAAACAGTTCCACTGATTCAACAATTGTTTCAAGTATCCTTGGATTGAGATGTGTATTTAGGGAGTTGAAGAAGATGATTGAGGTGAAACGTAATATCCGAATTTTCCTGAATCGTGCCTCGTTACAGTCAGGAATTTGAATGGCCGAGTATGAGGGACAGGATACCGCGGGAGTCTTGCACCTCCACGTGTCCTGTTGAGTGTGCCAAAACTGCACTGCTTGGACCGTTTTTCTCTACCAGGGACACAGAACTATTTACGTAGCTGGCAATTCTGAAAAGTGAGATAATCCTTCGCAGAAATGCATCACGCCGTCCGGCAATTTCCCCTATCTCTTTCTAGGAAGACTGCTATTGCTTGCTATAAAAGTGGCAGAGTCTCCAAGCTCCGTGTCCCCTGCCCCTACCGTGGTGCATTCCACTCAGGGCAGGTCTTCCCTGGCCCTACACCTGCCATGGGGTCTGGAGCTCAGGGACCCACGTCGTATGCTAGGTGCCACGTTGATACACCTGCTAATACTTTCATTGTGAGTAACAAGGTCCTTAGTCTCTGACCCAGGGGTTTCTTTTATCAGCAGCCATGGAACTAAATTATTAACCTATACAGTTATTTTTGTGGGAGTCTCTTGCTTCTAGGTCTCCTCACTATCCCATTTTTGTAATTAGGATAATATCCTAGCAATCAAACCAAAAACCCACAGATCATATCTCCAACTAAATACCACAACAAGCTAACCTCCAAATCACAGAACATGAGCAACTAGAGAAAACAACAGACGGAAACAAGATCTCTGTATTATCAGCAAATATGATAACAGCAACTGTTTTTAGGGAAGCTGAGGGAGGGCTAAGCATTTCTTTTGCCCTGAGAGCCAGTGAGTTTCAAAGTCGCCAGCGCGCATTAAGTGGACATCTGACTGAGGCAATAGGAAAGCGATAGAGCAAAACTCCACACTACAGAAAAAGGGGAAACCCTGAGAACAGAATATAAACTGAGCAGGACAGGTTCAATAGGGCAAAAAAAGAAAAAAAAGAGAGAGAGAGAAAGTTTCTCCAGTGAAAGTGGGAGTGCTGAAAAAAGCTGATTTCTAAAAGTAAAAGGATAATATTTCTTTTTATCACTTTGTGAAAATAACTGAAAGAATAGTCTAGAGCTAGAAAAGCTGTTTTATCAACCACCTTCCTTTTTTGACTGTAGAAAAAATAATTTCACCGATACATGAAAAATAGAAAAGGACCATGGTCAAAACCCACAAGGTAAAAAAAAAAAAAAAACAGTGATCAAAACAATGGCTCTTAAAAAAAATAAAGGTATTTAAAAAAAAAAGGCAAACTGTACATTAGTATTTTGAAACAAACTAAAATAGTTTATGAAAAGAAGAGAAGTCTTGGAAGAAAAACATGTATCAGAATTTAGAAAAACTCATAAATTAAAATCTTAAAAACATCTAAATGCAATGAAGAAAGATATTAAAGAGATAGAGAGAAAGGGATATAAAAGATAGGAAATGATTCATTATTTGTACAGTAGGAGTGTCCTATGATGAAAAACAAGTTAATAAAACAAGAAAAAATTAAAAATGTAGAATTCAAGAAAAAATTTCTGAAATAAGGTTCGAATGCATATACTATGTGTAGAGGCAGAAAATGACTCAGAATAGCCAAAACAGAGACACATTCCAATAAAACTACTGAACTTTAAAGAAAAAACAGTAAATTCTTTGGAAATTCAGAAATAAAACCAACATGCATTGGAAAAGAAAACCATTTTGTCATTATACTTTTTGGCAGTGATGTTTCATGGGAGAAAAAAACGGAGTGAGATATTTAAGCTGAAGAAAGGGAAAATATGAGTCAAGGCTTTTTTTTTTTTTTTAAAGATTTTATTTATTTGTGTGAGAGAGAGATTGAGAGCATGAGTGGGGGTAAGGGACAGAGGGAGAGGGAGAAGCAGACGCCCCACGGAGTGTAGCCTGACCCTGGGCAATATCCCAGGACCCGGAGATCACAGCCTGAACAACCAAGAGTTGGACGTTTAACTGACCGAGCCACCCAGGCGCCCGAAGTCTTTCTTTCTTTCTTTTTTTTTTTTTTTAAAGATTTTTATTTATTTATTTGATAGAGAAAGAGAGACAGCGAGAGAGGGAACACAAGCAGGGGGAGTGGGAGAGGGAGAAGCAGGCTTCCCACAGAGCAGGGAGCCCGACACGGGGCTCGATCCCAGGACCCTGGAATCATGACCTGAACCGAAGGCAGATGCTTAACGACTGAGCCACCCAGGCGCCCCCCAAAGTCTTTCATATCTAGCCAAATTTATGTTCAGTTTTCAGGTCCACAGATAAACTGTCATTAATGCACAAAAATATAGGTAATGCTATTCTTGTAAGCCTACTGTGAGGAGTCTACCACAGGACAAACTGTAGACAACTAGATGACTGATTATCTTATTGATATTAACAGGAATAAAACAATATTTCTTCAAATGTGGTGTGTGGGAAAAGGAAGTAGATGAAGCAGAAGCATTGCTCACAGTAGGAGATACACAAACAGCCCGGGAGGCGCCAAGTGGATTATGTAAAGTAAAAGTAAGAGAAGAGTCGAAGTCTGGCCTGCAGATGGTGCGGGCAAATAGAACCGAGTTGGAGCGGAGCCACACCCATTTGCTTAGCGTTGGAGAACTGCCCACCATTTTGTTTACAGACTGTATCTCCCTTCTTTTCAGCTACCACAGGACTGAGTAGTTCAACAAAGACCATACGACCCATAAAACCCAAATTTTGTGTTATTTCAGTGGTCGCATTTGGAGTATGATAGTGAATCAACGCATTACTTTGAAAACCAGGAAATAAAAGGGAAGAATCAAACATTTTTTCCTGTCTTTCCTATAGAAGGAGGACATCAGGGTAGTCAAATATTTGATGTGGAAGAGTTTCTCTTTGTGGAAAGGTTTGGCTACTACAAACAGAAGAAATGGAAGGATGGAATCAATAGGTAGGACATGACCCCCAGTGGTGACGGCCCTCAGGAAAGGAAAGTCAGAGGGACGGGCGTGCCTCTCTGGGGAAGCAGTGGATATCACCTACAATTTATTCGTCTAAAAAAAAAACAAACTAAATCTAACCAAGCCTCTAGCTCTATCATTTTACAGGAAATAAAGGAGATAAAGAAAAATATGAAATGACCACTTAGAGGCATGCTCATTGAAACCCGGGCTTCAGAAATCTCATTTCTTGAACAAATAGACATTAAAGGAAATTAAAAGGTATAGTGGAAGGGAAGTCTATATTTTAAAAGGCACACTTGAAATACTTTTCAACCAAGTGCAATATATGGACCTTATTAGGATTCTGATATGAATAAATTTTTAATATAATATTGACTGGATATTCATTGATATTGAGGAATTTTTATTAATTTGGGTGGAGTAATAATGGTGTTGTGATTAAATTTTGAGTCCTTATCTTTAAGAGATACATATTGAGATATTTGCAGATGAAATATTGTGTCTCTGATGTACTTCAAAATAATAAGGGAGGGAATGGTTGAGAACACCATTGGTAAAGCTGGGTAGTTGACACTTGAAGGTTCATTATAATATTCTCTGGAATTTTATGTACATTTGAAATGTCCATACTAAAAGATCAGAATGTTTTAAAGATTCCTAGTGTCAAAGTTATGAAATGAGTTCTGAAATTGTTCTATTTTAATTATTAAATTGCATTTAAATATTAAATCCAGTTACAGCATAGTTATAAAACTTACTTTGAAAATGATTTCATTAACAAATTGTTGGCAAAGAAATTACAATAAAATATTTCTTCAATGAATCAAACCTCTTTTGTTTATTAGCTTTATTCATGTGACATATGGCAGAGCTGAAGACCATGGGGCAGCGAATTCTAAAGCAGGGGTAAACCTTTAAACAATTAATTAATTAACCTAATTTACATAATGGCTTTATTTTTGCAGAGCTAATGAACTAGGGATTCATTATAGGCCATTAACAGTCATTAATAAATGAAACTGTGGTTTAAATACATGAGTTTGTATTTCAGACTCCAGAGGCAGAGGTCAGTCATGAAATGTTAATAACAATATTAAAAGCATCAAGCATTAAACAAACTAGCATTTAGCTTTTAGATTTCATGCGCTTCTGAGAGGCTACTGCACACACCTGCTAGCTGGTCTTAGCTCTCCATGCATTCTTGGGCACATGTAAGTATACATAGGTATATTAGTGAAACTTTTATTAGCCTTAGATTAGATTTACATTAAAGTACCAGGAACTAGTTGTATCATATTCACATATGAGATATCAATATGCCTTTATTCCTAGAAATTGGAGCTATTTCCTGAAAAATGCCAAGTTCTAAGACCTAAATATTTAGCAGATTTTTCTTTCTAAATCTAACTGTTCATTTTTTTCAAAGAAAGATGACAAATATAGTTTTCAAATAGTTTCCATGTTTTCCCTAGTTGCAATAAGCTGGTTTGCATTACATAATTTAGAACTACTCTAACCTTTTGATTCCTGATTTAGTCAATTCAATTGACAATTTGAAGCTTCCTCTATATTTTATAAAAATATAATTGCCCATGGTTAAAGATTTTAAGAACTCAAGAAACCGGTCTGATATTTTTAAAACAATTTAATTACGCAAGTGATGAATAATCACCGAAGACAACTTAATTTCCTTAATTCCAAAAATATACCATGTATAATCTGATTTTTTTCAAATGAGTTGGTTGTACCTTTCTGAGCAACTGTGCAACCCTCCACACTAGATCAGTAAGTGAGACTTGAAAGAAATAAAACAGAAGTGATTACTTTTAGGATAATCAATTACTGCACACTGGTAGAGAAAATTCTAGGGCACGTCTCTTGCCTTTTCTATCTACCTTGCTCTCCCTTCTTCCACCACCTAGGCTCTGTGGCTCTCGCTTTATACCTGTACCCTCGCTGGCGTTCTCACAGGCTCTTCATTTTCCCTCCTCCCCTTCTAAAGATGCTGATTGACGTAGTGTTGGCATAGGATGTCCAGGAAGGGCCCTGGAGTGAAAGGAGCCTGTTTCGTAGCCTGTTTCCCCCTTCACGCTCTCTCTCAGCCTCTGAACCCAAATGGTTAAATTTAATTTGGTTTTCTCGGGTCTTCTAAATTCTAAAAAAGTTGGCGTGATTATAAAAGGATGAACTGCCTGAAGTGCAAAGGAATATTACCTCAATGGATGGAAAAGAACAGCATTTATCTTGTTATTAGTAACATCTCCCAGAATCTCTGCTCGTGCCCTTCACAAATTGGCTTTACTTGCTCTCTTATGTTGGTAAACTATATATCACACAGATGTTGGAGAACGATTCTGGAGTCAAAAGCTGTGAGCTTAAATCTCTGGGTTTTCATTTACCAACAGCATCATTTTTAAAAAGTCACTTAACCTTGCCCGGCTAGCTCAGTCGGTAGAGCATGAGACTCTTAAAAAGTCACTTAACCTTATCTTGTCTTTGTAAAATGGGAATAATAATTTTCATCTCCTAGAAATGGATGTGAATTAAATATAATGCCACATATAACTTACAATAAATGTTAGTTGCTCTTTTAAGATGCATTTTCCTCTGTGCTAAGAAAATCAGTTAAGTACAAGAGACCACACAATTCAAGAGAATGTCGGGCAGTCCTGTACCCATTAATAATATACACACCAGAGAGTTTGCCAGAGCCTCACAGTGGGATTAAGAATAAAGTTGATTCTAGCAATATCGTATACCCAGTTTGAAGACGGTGTGTTATTGCCTTGATATTTCAGGAGTATGGAATCACTCCCAGCACTGTCCTCTATCAGCTGTTAAAATGGATGGGCAATCAGCTCCAAGTACTACTGATCTCCCCACATTCTCTAATGATAACTTTTGGACCTATGTATTTCATCAGAAAATGAGCAGAAGCACCATAAAATCCTTCCGGAATGCTTAAGTAATATAACTTACTTTTCGAAGGGACTCGGAGATTGGCGAGGACCACTTCCAGGGAATCGGCCTGGACGCGAAGTACGTAGCTTGTCCTGGTCTCATAATCCAGGGGGGCATTCACATAGATAACACCTGTGATGTTGTTAATTCCAAACATATCTGCAATTAAAATACAGTTCTTTGGTCATTTCCTTCACACTGTAAGAAAAAAAAAAAGGATTCTCTTTAAAAGGCACTGTGATTTTAAAAAATACTCCTTGTAAACAGGAGTAATGCATGAAAATGAGAGGATGCTGGCTTTTGGAAGCTGTGTTCCATCTCTTCAAATTATCATCAGTGTATCCTTAAGTGAACACCTTAATTTTCTAGTTATGTTGAGAGTCTCCTGGAAAACAATGTTTCATCAGTCAATTAAATTTGGGAAGCACTGCACACTATATCCATCATGGTAGATTTGGATGGTCCTTTAAATACTAAAGGGCATTAGATGTTCCTGATATTTAGGGAGAAGGCATAGCAGCAAAGTAGGAACAAAGAAGAAAGTAAGAAAAGTAAGATGTCCTGCACTTGCTACAAGGGCAGCCATTTCTAGTAATGGTTGATCGCTGAAATACTTAAAAAGAGCCTTCACAGGGGCGCCTGGGTGGCTCAGTCAGTTAAGCATCTGCCTTCAGCTCAGGTCATGATCCCAGGGTCCTGGGAATGAGCCCTGCATTGGGCTCTCTGCTCCGCAGGAAGCCTGCTTCTCCCTCCCCCACTCCCCCTGCTTGTGTTCCCTCTCTCACTGTGTCTCTCTCTGTAAAATAAATAAATAAAATCTTTTTTAAAAAAAGGAGACTTTATGATTTCCTTGAGAATTGCTTAATTTTATATTCATCCACTTACTAAATATTAAATATTGAACATTCATGTATTTATTAAGTGTATATTGACTATTTCTTTTTTTAAAAGATTTTATTTATTTGTTTTTGAGAGAGAGACATAGAGAGAGCATGAGTGTGGGGGAGGGAGGGACAGAGAGGGAGAAGCAGGCTCCCTGCCAAGCAGGGAGCCTGCTGAGGGACTTGATCCCAGGAGCCTGAGATCATTACCTGAGCTGAGGGCAGACACTCAACTGACTGAGCCACCCAGGCACCCTAAATGTATATTGACTATCTCTTGACCACTTACGACATGCCAGGCCATCCAATTTATCAAAAGGAAAAAACAGAGGACCACTAACTGTGGATAATGGTGAGAAAAAGAACAGATGAGAAATGCAGCTACGAACTTCTTCTCAGAAGCTGGCAAACCATCCTGTTCTCAGTGAAGAGTAGTTGGTAGACAAAACTCAAATTATTTATTTACTTCTAAGTTAACCACTTGAGGAATCATATTACACAATGTACATGGGTTTTATCTTGGATGCGGCTCTTTGGGCATTCAAAATTATTTGCGATCCTAAAATTTCTTCAGTGTTAGCCTAGCTATGACATGGAGTAGGTCATGGATGGTCCAGAACAGTGGGAAGAGACCCCTGTAGGCAACAATCATGACCAAAACCTGAAAGTATGATGCGTTAATTTTGAAGAAATATCATTAAAATATCCCTAAATGAGGGCAAGAGGAAAGCTTCCAGAATTGGATAGTTAGTATTTCTGGTGGGGGGGGAGGGTCATGTTTGTTAGTATAACCAAATTTTTTAATCTGATTGAACACTTAAATTGCATTTAAGTTAGATAGGTTTTTATTAGAAAAAAATAGCATAAATAATAATTCAATCTGAACTGAGTCCCAGGTCCAAGTATTAGTTTATGGTGAAGACACAGACCGAATATCTACTCACCTTCTTCGTTTCCTGAAACTATGGAGTACACAATACTCTGGTTGATGGCCGCTGCCGAAATCACTCCAACCATAGTCCCTCTGGTGGCAAGTTCACTCACTGGAGGAGGTCTGCAGGTTTAGAGAAGAGGGTTCATTTTTTGTAGTCCATTTGTCATGACAGAGTTTTGAATTTAATAATAGAATATGCTAGTTCATGTGTGAGTGCATTTATTTGAATAATACATTTTCTGAAATTTTCAAAGAAGTACCACATCAAGACCCCAGCCCTAACAAACTGTGTTCACAATTATGCAAATGCTCTTGGTTGCAAAGGTCTTATCACCTGCATTATTTTGAATTTGAGATATAATTTATTTTTGGATACTACTTTATTATCTGCCCAACATCATACAAAAATTCTTTCCACTTGTTTCTCTAAATTACCTTCTGAACTGAAAGCAATAGAAGGGGGTACAATTTGCTATCTTAATCTGTAAAGTAAAATGTTGATCTCATGCCACTGCTATTAGCATATTTAAGCAACAGCTTCCAGATGACTCTTTCTAGTCCTTATTCTTGCGCTCCTGGGATGCTCTAACTGTACAAAAAAAGGATTTGAACAGAGGGCATCACAACACTCACATTGCTCTTGAACTCACTGATTTTGCTTACCTGTAGCCATGTTCTGCCCTCAGTACTCTGATATTTACTTACTTTCCAAGTTATATTTTCAAAAACACATCTCATTCTCAAAATCTTCATTTATTTTACAGTATTGGTCACTGCAACTAGGCTATCATAACTTTAATCCTAAGTTAATGGAAATAATCTCACTTTTATAATATACAGGTGTTATATTACCCAGATCCAATAGATTTAAAAAAATCAGTGAATAGTCCAGTCAATCTGTATAGAGCGTCCCACTTCTCTAAGCTTCCACCTCTTTCCTCAAGCTGATAAGACAAACCCTACCATCATTTCCTCCACTGGCTTTTTCTCTTAATACTTACTCTCCTAATGTTCCTCCTCATTTTTTTTAAGATTTCATTTACTTTTTTTAAAAAAGATTTTATTTATTTATTTGACAGAGAGAGACACAGTGAGAGAGGGAACACAAGCAGGGGGAGTGGGAGAGGGAGAAGCAGGCTCCCTGCTGAGCAGGGAGCCCGATGTGGGGCTCTATCCCAGGACCCTGGGATCATGACCTGAGCTGAAGGCAGATGCTTGACTGAGCCACCCAGGTGCCCCAATTCCTCCTCATTTTTATCTGCATCCTCTCAGTTCTTCTAATTTGGATTACATTGTGCAATTGTATTGTGCCTTCACTGAACAATTTGTTATAACAAATCCTGAACTACAAACATACAGTCCAGAAAATTAATTACATACAGCTCTTTATAAACATGTCCAAATTGCTGTGTTCTTTGCCACCATAGTCCATACGCTTGGTTAAGTTACTGAAATGTAAAGCGATCTGTTTTACAGATGCTCTAGCACTTAATGGTGGTCCATATATTCATCGCATATTCAACAACTATTTTTTTTGCTAAAGAATAAAAACTAATCCATATAACTTTTAGTGAAAATGATAAAGTACGTATGTATGTACACATGTATTTTGTTCTCCTGCATCTTTTCTGCCTTCTTTTGTTACAGCAGATAACCACACCTCCTCTATACCCCATCTAAGCGATTTGGGTAAGGCTGCCAGAGTCTACACCCCCAAGGTGTGTAGATAGACACATTACCCATCTCTGGCCACTGGGGATGCTTTATCTTCTTTGCTCAGTGTTCATGTCTCATGTAAAAAAGTCTTGCCCAGAAATTTTATTTTAAGTACTAGAAAAAAATTTTAATGTTGTTTTATGTTACCCTATGAGAAGGTTGATCAGGTTCTTGTTGATCATGATACCAACACAAATGAAATAACAAAGGTTGAAAATAGTCCCCTATACTTTGCCTAATATTCTAAATGCTGCTATACTTGAAGCTAGGTAAGCTCATCATTTCAGTTACTGAAATAATTTGTCCTTTATTTCTCCTTTATCTAGGATTTCTACCATTTCCAACCAAAAATGTCCCCACTAATTAACAAGAACATGTTTAGATTAGAAAAGGATACATTTGCCTAGATAGACACTTCTAAAGTAACATATCTGAGATAACAATTATATTCTCTGAGCAATTTATTTACACATTGTCACAGTGGAATACAGATGCCTTAGGTAACCTTGAGCAGAAAAGATAACAGCCTACCATAAAAAGGAAGACATTCACAAGAGTGACCCTAAGGTTGGTTTTGATGGACTGCTTTGATGATGAATAGATACACTTTTGTACAGTATTTTAGATTATAAAGGAGACATTAAGACCATGTGCTGTTTGTCGCATTGCTTAGTGATTGACTATGGTGGTTGTGAAATAGAAAACCTGGAATGGATGAAAATCAGAGAGATGGAAACAGGATAGTCTCTGAAATGGACCTCCTCCTGACATTCCAACCCTTGCGTATTGCTCTCCTCTCGCAAGACAGCCAGACTCCAGCTTGCTTCTAATCAACAGAATACAGCAAAGAAAATGGGATGTCACCCCAGTCATTACATTACGTAAGACTGTATTCTGCAAGTTCCCTCTTGCTAGGAGACTCTAACTCTCTCCCTTGCTGGATTGAAAGAAGGGGACATATGGAATTGTCCATATGGCAAGAAACTAAAGGTGATATGATGTCTGACCACCAGGCAGCAAGCAACTGAGGCTCTCAGCCCAACATCCCACTCATAACTGATTCTACCAACTACCACACGAGCTTGGAAGCAGACCCTTCTCCAGTCAAGCCTCAGATGAGACACTGACCCTGGCCAACACCTTGATTCACACCTATCTGAAACAATGAAACACAGAATGCAGGTAACTGATTACTGACCTATAGAACCTTCAAGATGATATATGCGTTGTTTTAAGTCATTAAGTTTGTAAAAATATTGTCTTGTGCAAGAGATGAGTGACACACATGGCTTGGATGTTAAGAGCAACAAATTAACTTAAGACAGATCAATATATCATACAAGTTCAATTTGATATAAGAAAATATATGTTAGCCAGATTCTGGAATCACTTTCATAAACTGAATTTCTTCTTGTGAAAGTAAACGTTGCTTAAATTGTTGACTTGTTTATCTTGTTACTACTCATGAGATAATAACTAAATTTTATACTTTCTGTAATTTGTTTCTTAATCCTTATAAAGTATAGAAATAGAAAGTCTGCAGCTCATGTATCTTCAGCTTTAACACCAAAAAAATGCCACCATTCATTTCAAACTTTAAAAACAACATTTACTGTATATTTTTGTACAATTAGGATGGAAATGATCAATACTGGAAAAAATAACTGGCATCATTATAAAAGGAATTTAAATCCTATGCATACCACTAAAAGCATTTAAAATTCTATTTGTTAGTAAATATTTAAAACGGATTTACTTTCTAGACAAAATATCTCCTCGTTAACCTTTGTCCTAATTGTTCCAACACACTTGTTTCTACCAGAATCAAAACATACTATAAAAATGCAATTTTCTCCTGGCTAGAAATAAATGAACCTCCATGATAATGAGCATTAGATCACAAAATTTCAATTCTTTCTATTTATTGCAAGGCAGACCCAAGTTTATTTTTGTTTTATGCCCTGGAAAGTGCCAGTTACATGATTGGGGCAAATTACATATTTTCTTAGGAGTCACATGTTACTTGAATACAAAATGAAAGAGCTGGTGTAAATCAGGATCTATAAAGCTGGATGACAGAGAGGACAGAGAGGTAAGGGAATGGAATGACATGGGCTGGGTATCAATTAAGAGGGAGCTCAGTGGATGGAAGGACTCGGTGAGCACTGATGCTCTATTTAATGAGGGCAACCACCATGCTATGCTGCCAATGCAGTGAGAGTTTAAAATAGGAAAAAAAAGGAAGTTCAAGTTTTTATGTGAATTCTGTGAACTTTTACATTTTGGAACCCAGTGGAAATTTATTTTTTAAGACAACATCTGACTTGGTTTGATCTATGGGCTGACAGTATATGATTTTTAGAGTCCTGTCTGTAAGGTATTTTCTGGTCCAACTCCACTCTGAGTCTGATGTCATGTGATTTGTCATCACCCCTCCCTTCTTTCTGTGGAGTACAGTCAAATCTATTGATTGATTTCAGAAGCGAAGAATTATGGCCAAAGAAAGGATTCCTCAGAAACTTCTTTTAAAAATGTTTTTCCCTTGTTATTCATTCATATACTTGCAATTCATCCACCTTATAATAAACAATACATCAATAAGCCTCTTCCAATTTAAACTTTTAACACCTCACTAAAAACAAATAGTTGTCAGGTATCTGGAATTCAGGAATTCTGCTTTTTAAAGCTAAATTTACTGCCAATATAATTGAGAAAAAGCTCTCTTCCAATAAAAGAGGCAGTTGGATCACATAAGGCTCAGGAGTGGAGCTACACGGCTTTCCTACGAATCCTTAGAGTCAAGAGATCAGCTGGGTCCCCCTCCCCAGGACAGGACTGCTAGGAGCATGCTAAGGACAGTGGTTATAGCTTCAACCAATATGGACGGAACACGGGAGCAGCTCATGGCTTCATACTTGTAAAATGCCTTCAGAGACTCTTTCACAAAGCTTGATCCGAAGTGGATTCGATGTGCATGTGCACGGACATACCCCCGATGTAGCCCTGGCTCCTATTTATCCCCTCTACCCGGGGCAATATTTTGGGCTTTACTGGCCATTTTAAACAAAACCCCCAGATTCTGACTAAAATTCCAAAATCACCTAAGCTAGGGGTGCCTGGGTGGCTCAGTCAGTTAAGCATCTGCCTTCAGCTCACATTATGATCCTGGGGTCCTGGGATTGAGTCCTGCATCAGGATCCTTACTCCACCAGGAGTTTGCTTCTCCCTCTCTGGTTCCCCCTCCTTGTGCTCTCTTGCTTGCTCTCTCTCTCTCTCAAATAAATAAATAAATAAAATATTTAAACAAAAAGAAAAAAAAATCACCTAAGCTAATTCTTAAACAAAGCATAAATAATATTTCAATTGAAAAAATTCAATTATGATAGATATCAAATTTACATTTTATTACATCATTAATCTTGCTATTTGCATTGTCCTTGCCTCCCCTAAATTTTACATGTACAACAGCTATATATAATTTTTGATACCACACTTCAGTTTTTAGAGCAGTGTTAGGTTCACAGAAAAATTAGACAGAAAGTGTAAAGCTCCTACACACACTCCCATCACCAGTTTGCTCTATTATTAACATCTGGCATTAGTGTGGTGCATTTGTTAAAACTGACGAGCCAATTAAAATTGACGAGCCAATATTGATACATAATGATTAACTAAAGTCCATTGTTACATGAGGCTTCACTCTTGCCTTGTAGAGTTCTACGGGTTTAGACTGACTTATAATGTCATACATCCACTATTACAATATCATACAGAATCGTTTGGGTGACCTAAATTTCTCCTTTTCTTCAGCTACCCATCCCTCTTTCCCCCTGAACCTCTGGAAACCACTGATCTTTTTACTGTCTGCATATTTTGCCTTTTCCAGACTGTCATGTGGTTGGAATCAGACAGTATGTCATCTTTTTGGACTGACTTCTTAGCAATATGTACTTAAGCTTCCCCTATGTCTTTTGGTGGCTTTATACTTTTTATTGCTCAATCATATTACACTGTATGAATGTACAACAAACAGCTGCATTTTAGTAAGAAGAAAATTGATCAAAATAACTCCAAGCCTGTTGTTTAGAAATAAATCTTTGCAGATAAAGTGCGACCCGGAAAAGTTAACTGCTACAGAATGTATATGCAAAATGCTTACAACACAATTTTCTTATAGATATAAAAATTAATTCATAGATATCTGCTTAACATTTCAATTTTTTCCTGAAAATATAGATTATAATAAATCTGTCTCAATTAAATACATTTTAACATATCTGAATCATCTGAATAATGACTATGCTAAAATAACAGACTTCGCAGTTCTCAAATGGTAGACCCCCATCTTTACAGTATAAATATAGATGAAACAATTATTCTACAATTTAAAGTCTACTTTTATTGTTGGGTTCAAGATGTAACAATAAAAGTCAATGTTGTGTCGCATAAAGCTCCTAATTATTTTAAATACCGTGCAGTTTAGGATATAAAAGTGTTTGTAAATAGATGCTATAAAATTTCACTGGGATTCAATCTGGCTCTATTGCTTTCTTTCTACTGAGAGACAAATCTAATTTATTTTGACATCTTTGAATTCAATATATTTGCAAATCAGTGTCAATTAAGGAACTGTTTTTATATCTACTATGAGGGAATTTAATGAAAATGGGAAGAAAAAAAAAAAGGCATCCACCAGAACTCCTATTATTGGTAACCTTGGAGCAATTGCATCAGTGTGATCTGATTTTACTTATTTAACCAAGAAAAGCAGTTTTAAAAAGACATGAATCAGGAGAGAAATGCTAGCTTTCCCATATTTTTTAGGATGGATTGCAGATAAAAAAAATTAATAAAGAACCAAATAGTTAGATGCTCTATTTTTTACATCTTTTCCAAAGGTGCTTGCTATTTTAAGAGTTTTGCTTCTTTTCGGGTCCATGAAGCGTCCTCATCTTGAATACAAGAAAACTGATGCCTTGAGTAGTAAACCATTTCTCAAGTCCATAAAACTATATGAAGCTAAATCTGTGATCTAGGGTGCATGTGTTCATTGGTTTCATTTATTATTTGCATTAATAGAGTTTATGTAATCTTGCTTAGTCATTGGCTCTCAAACTTTATAAGAATTACCTGAAAAATTTATTAAAATTTTCAGATTTTTTTGTGCATCATGCTTGAAGATTCCGATTTAGTAGATCCATAGGAATATCATTTATAAAATTCTGGCTTAAGAATTAACTTACTACCTATGTGACCTTGCAAAAATTCTCAGCTTCCCCATTCTTATTTTTTTAATCTGTAAAATGGGGACATTACCTACTTTGGAAGATGGTGGAGTGTACTAAGGGACATAATGTGGACAAAAAGCTTTCCTTAAATCTAGCATAAAGGAGGTACTCCATAAATTATGGCTTTATTAATACACTATTTTATGGGCTATACTTCTGGAAGTTTACCATAAATATTATACTGCTATACAAGTTTGTCTCATAGATGGGGGAACAAAAAAATAAAACTTGAATACTTTAAAGCAAAGAAAACAATAAAACAAAAAGGCAACCTACTGAATGGGCAGAAATACTTGCAAATTATATATCCATAAGGGGTCAATATTCATAATACATAAAGAACTTCTACAAGTCAACATCAAAAAACCAAATAATCCAATTTATAAATGGGCAAATGAATAGATATTTTTCCAAAGAAGACATCCAGATGGCCAACAGGTACATGGAAAGATGCTCAACATCACTCATCATCAGGGAAATACAAACCAAAACCACAATGAGCTATCACCTCACACCAGATGGAATGGCTAGTGTCAAAAAGACAAGCAATAACAAGTGTTGGTGAGGATGTGGAGAAAAGGGAACCCTTGTGCACTGTTGGTGGGAATGCAAACTGGTGCAGTCACTGTAGAAAACAGTATGGAGGTTCCTCAAAAAGTTAAAAGTAGAAATACCATATGATGCAGTAATCCCACTACTAGGTATTTACCCAAAAGAAAATAAAAACATGAATTTAAAAAGATATGTGCACCCCTATATTTACCGCAACATTATTTGCAATAGCCAAGATAAAACGTTAAGTGTCCATCTATAGATTTATGAATAAAGAAGATGTGGTATATATACACAATGGAATATTACTCAGCCATAAGAGATAATGAAATCTTGCCATTTGCAACAACATGAATGGACCTAGAGGGTATTATGCTATATGAAAAAGGTCAGACAAAGAAAGACAAATACCATATGATCTCACTATATGTGGAATCAAAACACAACAACAACAAAAAAAACCCAAAAACCAAAATTCAGACTCATAAACACAAAGAATAAACTGGTCGTTGTCAGAGGGGAGAGAGGTGGAGGCGGGCAAAAGAGCTGAAGGGGATTAAGGTACAAACCTCCAGTTATAAAACAAATAAATTACAGAGATGAAAGTATAGCACAGGGAATCCAAGCAACAATATTGCAATAATGTTGCCTGCTGACAGATGGTGACACATATCATGGTAACTGAGTGATGCACACAATTGTCAGATTACTCAGTGGTACACCTCAAACTAACACAACATTGTATGTCAACTATCCTTCCATAATAAAAATGAAAAGCAACTTGATTTAAAATGCTAACAAATACATACCAATGAAATATCTGTAATTATACATATAACATACTAGAGATCCTTGTTCTTTGGTGCACATCTCTGTGGAAGCAGGACTTCAAAATTTTATGTATATACTTGTTTACTGTGATAAAAATAATATGATAAAAGCAAACATAATAAAACTGTTACTTAAAAAGTAGGACTTAAGATGAGCAAATACTTATTATTCTGGGGGTCAAAAAACTTGGTAACTTTATTTATTTATTTATTTATTTATTTATTTATTTATTTATTTATTTATTTGAAGGGGGGGGGCAGAGGGAGAGAGAGAATCTTAAGCAGGAGCATGGAACCTGATGTGGGCTGGATCTCACAACCCCAAGATCATGAGCTGAGCCGAAACCAAGAGTCGGACACCTAGCTGACTGAACCACTCAGGCACCCCAAAACTTGGTAACTTTAAAAAATTGTCCTCAGAATTCAGAATCCAAAATTGTTTTACTCTCTTAATCAGAGCTTATACCGGGAAAGGAGCAGAAAAGTAAGTTTACCTCTCCAGATAGTGAAACTGGTGTGCAAACATCTAGCCATTCTTTTTGAAGTCTTCTCATAATCCCAACAGTTTAAAGTTTTAAAATGACAGGCATAAATATCCCCTTCTCAGCAAGTTAAATGATCTCACTGATTTCTATTAATATTTATATCAAATCTCAATAAACTTATCTGCTAATGAATATATGAGAAAAAATTTGAATACTTTTAATAAGTAATATTGCTCTTGGATAATATTGTAGATTATATCTTAAGCAATCAGATTTTCCCTTCCTAGTTCTCAGTCACAGAACAATTTTACATCTGAAATGGGGATAATATTTTTCTTTTTACTATTTTTTTATACGTTTAAATCCATAGACTTCTGTCTTCATTCAAAAATAACAACCAGGGGGTAGGATTGGTATAGGTAGAGGTGGGCTCTGAATCTTAAAAAAAACAACAATCAAAAAATCATTTAAAATTCAATGAGTTTACTTACAGAGGTTCACTCACCCATTCAATAAATACTTACTGAATACATACCATGTGCCTGGCAATAAAAACACAAAGACAGGAGAGAAGAAATGGATTGTGCATTCATAAAGCTTATAGCCTTACAGGCAAACCAGACAGTTGTGTGAAGAATTATAGTAACATGTGGTAAGTGTATTAATATCAGATCCCTGATTATAAGTTCAGTAGTAAACATGGTGTTCACCATTTATATTTTATTTTCCACACATACCTATAAATAAACAGTGGAATCAGGGGTTGCCTGATTTGATAGAATATGCTAGACCAGGCATATTCATTTCTGGCTGATAAATCTACTTACTAAAAATAGATTACAATAATACACACACACACACACACACACACACACACACACACACACATACTCTTAGTAATGATCTCTGAGAAAACACACACACACCCACATACTCTTAGTAATGATCTCTGAGAAAACAGTTTCATGTTTTGGCTCATTTACCTACATTGGGGTGGCTCTTTTTCCTTCATAGATGAATTTGTGCATTGGAACTTTTGAAAGGTATGACAGCAAATTTAAAACAGGACCTCTAATGCCTTTATTTGTTATTTTCTATTGATTAGATTCAATGTCTGTGGTATTAAAGAGTCATAGAAAGGTGAGAAATCGCCATATAGAATCTTGACATCTACTAGGATAATCATACAAATAACATCAAAAAAGGAGAAAATAATACATATATAGAGCATTTGATATTTCAATTTTCTACTTCAACAGCTGAATAAATACACTACATCAAATATATAACTAAATAATAAAATATAGGCATAAAATAATAAAAATACACATTCAATATCTGCCAGAATATTTAGGAAAGAAAGAAGTCATTTTTTTATTGTTATTCATACCTTAGACAAATAATACACTAATGCCATTTATGAAGGAGGGTATATAGTCAGTATTCAATACCATATTACATAAATTCATCACTATTTAGAAAGTGGGGGTACTTTATTTTCATTTAAATTTTTGCTAAAGAATTTGTAATATATATATTATTTCTAGATTTATTTTTTATTATGATCAGGATAACTATAAGCAAAATTCTTCACCCAGCAAAATCACTTGGTTATTAAGCCAAAGACAGTGAAACAATAAAAAGGAAAAAAAAAAAAAAAGTTTTCTGGTTTTCTTTAAATATTTTAAATGATAAAATATTTTATTTTTTATTTTTTTAAGATACTATATGCTGGCTAATTGAACATAATAAAAAATTTTTAAAAATAAAAAAAAATTATACCTATAGAATTAAAAAAAAAGATTTTATTTATTTGAGAGAAAGTGAGTGAGAGAGAGAACATGAGTAGGGGCAGAGGGAGAAGGAAAGGGAAAAGCAGACTCCCCCGCTGAGCAGGGACCCCAATGTGGGGCTCGATCCCAGGACCCTAGGATCATGACCTGATCCAAAGGCAGACACTTAGCCGACTGAGCCACCCAGGTGCCCCAATAATGAAATATTTTAAACACATTTAAAATAAGGAACTTACTCTAAGATATAGATCTGATTTCAGATTTAATTAATGTTTAAATATTTTTGTATTTGCTTTTTTAAAAAAAATTACAGATACCATCAACAAAATGAAAAGGCAACCTATGGAATGGGAGGAAATATTTGCCAATCATATATCTAATAAGGGGTTGATATCCAAAATATCTAAAACAAAACAAAACAAAAAACCATCTGATTAAAAAATGGGCGGAGGGACTATTGGGCAGAATAGACATTTTTTCCAAAGAAGACATCCAGATGTTCAACAGACACATGAAAGGATGCTCAACATCATTCATCATCAGGAAAATGCAAATCAAAACCACACTAAGATATCACCTCACACCTGTCAGAATGGCTAGAATCAAAAAAATGAGAAATAACAAGGGTTGTCGAGGATGCGGAGAAAGGGGACCCCTCATGTACTGTTGGTGGAAATGCAAACTGGTGCAGCCACTCTGGAGAACAGTACGGAGGTTCCTCAAAAAATGAAAAACAGAATTACTGTATGATCCAGCAATGCCACACCTGGGATATATATACAAAAGGCAAGAAATCACTGTATTGAAGAGTTATTTGTACCCCCATATTCACTGCAGCACTGTTTACCATAGCCAAAACGTAGAAACAGCCTAAGGGCCCACTGATGGATGAATGGATAAAGAAAAAACTATATATATTATATTATATAATATATATTGTACATATATAATTCAGTCATAAAAGAAGGATATCCTGCCATTTGCAACAACATGGAGAGACATAGAGGGTATTATGCTAAGTGAAATAAGTCATATAGGGAGGCACAAATCTGTATGATCTCACTTATATGTGGAAACTTAAAAAAAATCCTAACTCATAGATACAGAGAACAGATGGGTGTTTGCCAGAATCAAGGGGGTGGGGTGAGAGTGGGTAAAAGGGGTGAAGTGGTCAAAGGGTATAAACGTCCAGTCTTATTTGAAAGTTGCTAAGAAAATAGCACTTGAAAGTTCTCATCACTAGAAAAAATATTGTAGCCATATGAGTTGGTGGATGTTAACTAAACTTACTGTAATCATTTCATAATATAGACATATATCAAATCATCATGTTGTGCACTTCAAACTAATCCAATGTTATATGTCAATCACATCTCAGTAAACCTGGGAAAAAATTATATCTAGGTCTCCCCTACCTAGTTCCTTTATCCATCCCCAGTTATTAAACTTGGAACAAAGTTTAAAAAGCCTGAGAGGTTGTTTTGACAAACAAGACTTCGTGTCAAAATTTCTCCATAAATATGGTAATTTATTATTTAGAATCCATTAGCGAAGGGTTGTAAATATGTATTTACCCAAAACAGATTCACTATGCTTACTCTACCTGCCCAGCAACTTGATTTCCCCTCTTTCTTGAGTAATACCTACTTGACACATTGAGAAATAAAAAATATGTATAATATATATATTATATATATGATAATCATGTAATCCTGAAGCCGTTTGTAAAATTGAGATGTAAATGTCATCATTTGTAATGTGATATGCCCTTCCATGAAATATTTTCCTAAGATATTTTACTTTTCTAATCTAACTGTTCTTCCACTTTTTTGCTGAAGAAGCTAAGAGACTATTGGTTATGGTCAGTAGATTAAAAACAGACCACATTTCTGTACTTTTCCTCTCATCCAGAGGTGGATTTATGTTCCCTTCCTGTGTCTCTAGGTTATTCCCGCCATTGCTTTGACCCACAGAAATGAAAGAGAAAGTCATGTGATGTTGTAACTTCGTTGAAGGCAGAGGCTTGTGGCTTCAGCCATCACACAGGTGGAAGGAGAACCGCCCTGACGTGCCACATGGCAAGTCCCAGTGTCACCGATTTAAGTATGAAAATGACAGAGAAAGCAACATGGTGAGAAAGCCCAGGCCATCCCAGCCGCTGTGGCTGCAGGATGATTCCCAGGGGACCCTGATCCAGGCAACTCACAGCATCTTCGGAAAATAGAAATTGTTTTTGTCTTTAGTCAGGAACCCTGAGGACAGAGAATAGATAGAGAAATTCATTCTTAGAAGTGGGGTGCCATAGTAAAAACCTAACCATGTGGCATGTGCTGGGGGTCTGATGGGCAGGCGTTGGCAGGAAAATGAGGTGGGGCTGTGAACGGACGCCTGAGGAGGGGTGAGCACAGCGTCAGTGGGAGCCGCAAAGACAATGACAGAATAGTTATTCAAGGTTGGACAGATAGCAGCCTTTGTTGTGCAGTTGCAAAACCCTCAGCAACATTGCCACCTGCAGTCATGTGGAAGGCACGAAGTTGGGAACTCATGAGGTGGCAGGTCTGGCTCAGGAGATTTCCAGAAAGAGTTCATTGCCCCCTAGAGCTGCCTGATGAAGAGTTCCTCTCCTGTCCCCATCCCGTCACGGCATGGTAGGCAGATGCCTTCAGTTCACAGGTCCTTGAATCAAGAAGAGCTACACCTGAGGGAAGCTGTCCACATTTGGATTTAGTTTAAGTGATGTGATCCTGAGCTTCAACCGTGATGACATCATGGGACAAGACTTGCAGATCTTAACAGCATAAGTGTTTGCTTATTTCTTTGTTCTTGCATGTGGGAGCAATGTAAAAATTGTGGACGAAAGATAGATTATGGTGTATGTTGGTGCCTGTGTGTGTGTGTGTGTGTGTGTGTGAGCGAGCGTGTGCATATTAGGGATGGACAGGAGTGACTTTATGGGACTTCGAGCCTCAAACTCAAGATGTGCTGAGGCTTCTACTCTGTCGTGAGGCTGCATGTAGAGACACCTGGCCTTGCCCCCGGAAGGGTGGAAGACTCCATGAGGAGACAGACCAGACCATCTCCACGGGAATCTCAACCACCACCCCACCCACCAGCCGGATGTGTATTGGCCAAGACAGCCCCGAAATCCCCCTCAGCCTGACTACACTTTAGACAGGCTTCTTCCTGACTCTAGGTCCCTGACCTCTCTTTTCTTACTTAACTTTGGAGAACTCACACTTGTAAATGAAATCTCTGACTCTCTGAGATGTAGATCTCTTTAAAAGCCTCTTGCCAATTTTACAACCGAGGACCATCTTCCTCAAGGACCTGGGACTCCTGCTTTTGGAATGCAATCATCAGGGAAAATAGAGGCCCTTTGTCCCTGAGGTTAGGATCTAGACTTTGGTGGCAATTTCTCCAAATTGTGAAACCATCTCAGTCATGAAGATAGGAAAGGTGGGGGCCCATCAGCAAACACAGGTGGCTGGTCCCTGGGCACCCCAGCTCTTAATAACTCTGCTTCAACAGAGATGAATTCAGACTGAGTTCTGGCCTCACTCCCCAACTGCAATAGCCTTGCACAAATTCTTCCTTGCCTGTTTAAATTTGTCCCATTCATGTTGAGCTTTGACAGTAGCATAACTGAGCCTAGGTTACTGGGCAACCCACAGAACCATGAGAACTAGTTAACTGTTGTTGTTTTAAGCTATTAAATTTGGATAGGGAGTTCTGCAGCAATAGATGATTGATGCACATAGGAAAAATCCCACATTGAATACAATTCTGGTCACAAATATCCATCCAGGAGTCACCAAGCATTTATAGGACACTTACCTTGAGCAAAGTACTGCATTTATAGGTACCAAGGATCATATGATTCATACTTGTGACAGTCCCTATTCATGCCCATTGCCCTAGCTTAAATATTATAGGGTGTCCCCTTTATTCACATTTAGTGCCCTGCTTTGGGCAATAAATCACATGATCTTCACTAACATTAGACACTATGTGGTTATAGTTAAGAAATCTACATTCTATTTCATGAGATGAAGTACACACATACTCAGGTTTAGTTCTTTCTGCTTTGAATTACACATTTTTGGCATTAATATAGTTATTCCTGCTTTCCCTTGTCTGCAATCGGCTGGTGTACCTTTCCCTGTCCCTCTCTTAGTGTGTGTGTATTTGTGTGATTTTGTCTTAAATATGTTGTTTAATGGCATAGAACCACATGTGAAAAGTTTACCAGAAATAACACAGTATGAGAAGAGGATGAAGCAAATAGTACAGCTATTAAGCTCCAAAGCAGTTTGGAGATGGATGACTTCACCATTATAAATTGGTGATAAAAATGCCGTGATTGCAAATCAACATTTAAATTGTGTAAAAATCTATTTTCCATGTTGAATGTGGAAGCAGAGTGATCTTCCATAAAACGTCTCTGCTTATATCTCTTGTTTAACACCATCGTCAGATTCCTGTGATAATGAACAAAGTTGGTAATGGGGCTCATAGGAGCCTTCACAATCCGACTCACCAGCGGCCAGTCTCACCCAGAGATCCTCATGCTCTATGCTAAGACTTTGATTTTAGAACATTCTATAAACACATGATAAGAAATTTGACTCAGTGTAAAGCTCTTTTTTGTTTGTAATGTTTTGTTGCTCAATAACAATGATCATTTGATTAATTTCTGCCTACCAAGTAGATTATGAGATCTCTGAGGACAGAGACCATGTACATTTTGTCCAGCATTATTATTCCTAGTGCACTGTATCTGCTCAATACATATTCATTGACAGGATGAAAAGAAGAACAAATACCATTGAATATAGCAGTCATTTTATCTCATCTGTTCATATTTTCAATGTTTGTTTTCTCTAATAGATCATAAATTTTAGAGAGACCATATTTGTGCTTAAATTTAAAACAAAATAAAAAAAAGGTTTGTTGAATATATTAATGGACAAAGACGCTGGATGGATTAGTAAACTCAAGGAGAAATAACTTTAATTTCTCTGCTTTATCTATCTCATCCTGCCCTCAACTGAAATCACAGTTCATAGAACATTCTGGAAACTTTCTCAAAGAAACAAGTCAACTATAGTATCAGTGAGATAGAAACAGGCTTCACCAACAATTTTGGTGTTGGTTCATACTGGACATAGGGAACATCAACGTGTGGGATTGTATCTCTACAGAACAATAATAGAGGGAGTTATTTTGTTTATGAAGATGGGTCAGTGATGAGATCAAGAATAACAAAGCCATATCCAGTCATGAGAACCATGTCGCTTTAACCATCACATATATATCTGAGGCATTATTGTTTAAACTAACATTCAAACTGAATAGAAATCCATTCTCAATGCTGCAACTAGAGTGATATTTCCCCAGGATTTTTTTTTTTTTTTTAATCAAGAAACTGGTGATGGTCTATTAACCAATGATGGTAGAGAAATGGGCTTGTGACATTTTGGATGGCTTAACATCTTTTCCTTCCTCATACCAAAATTTGCTTTTTGGCAATTTCTCCTTTCCACTTCTCTTGTTTTGATAATATGGTAATTTTGTGTCGTCCTTTCACTCAGAAGAGAAGGTTTTGTACCTCATCACCTGGGGGCAGCCACAAGACAGGCAATTAGTGTGGCCTCTTTTGTCATTGTTTATAAACTCCTTGAGAACAAGGCGCACGTCTTAAAATCTTGCATGGCCACCACCTGGGATAAGACTACTAAATAATAATATCACGACATTTATTAAGCAGGTGCTCTGCACTAGGTTCTTCGCAAAGCTCTTTCCCTCACATATAAAGTAAGTATTTTATCTCTAGGAAAGCTGGTCTCAGGGAGCTTCAGTAACTTGTCCAAGTTCAACCAATGTGTGATATCCAACAGCCAGGATCCAAACCTTGGTATTTATTGTGTTGTTTTGCCTCAGAAAAGTTTGCATTAACTATTAATAAAATAAAAATAATGTGTCCTATTACATGTTGAACTAAACACTTTCTATAGATATAATGCAATGAAAGAAGAATGGAATCAGTAATCACACTCTTTGGGAAAACTTGTTTCAAATTCTAAACTGCTCAAACTTGAGCCCTTTGTTGTTGGTGACTGGCTTCACTCTGCAAGCAAATGTCAGACTCTACCATAACCTTGAAGATGTGAAGGAGAATTGTACTCCATGTGGATGCTGAGGAAGCCTGTGAAAGCTGGATGAAGGATTGCGAGAGTCAATAGTTAAAGACGCAAAATCTATTACCTTTGAGGCAAGATTTTAGTAGCGCCATAAAAAGACAGGAAATGTTATCTTCAGGTAAAGTCAACTCTCATATTGGACAATAAATCTAAATTAAAATAGTAAACAACTTTAGCAAACAAGTAAGGCTCTCTGCTTGTGGATTTATTTTATATTAATAGCATTTGTCTTTTTCATTTTTTGAAACGAAGACGAATAGTTCTCCCTAAACTATGGTATTTATTGATTAAAAAAAATCTTTTCTCAAAATCCCAAGTCTAAACTTGTGTGGTTTATATAAGAATAATGGCAATGTTCCTCAATATAAGGTAATTTTAATTCTCTTGAATAATGCAATGCTAACTAGAACTGCTCACTCACCATTTCCTTGGCCACTTTGATAACGTTGTTTTCATTTTTCATAGTATATGAAAATGGACTTCTAGATTTTAAATTATGCTTTTTCTCTGTTTTTGCATATCAGGAGGTGGACTGTTAATCCTTTTTAGTTCTTTATAAAATCTACTCTTTTTATTCTTCAATATAAAGCCTCCTGAGAAACTTATTTTAAATATAAGTTGTATTTAAATTTTTGCACTGTCATTTGTTAGAAGATTAATTCAAATTTATCAGCAAAGTATCAATTTTTTACTTTAACAGGGAAACCGAAAAGATTATTTTCTTTATTCAAGGTATTTGAATTTTTAAAAGATGTCAAGATATTTATATGTATAATATTCTTATTTTGAATTTAATATATTAAATTTGAATAATACTGGAAATTAAATAGGACTCAATATTTTTCTAAGAGTTAGCAAATATCAACTTGTTCAAGAGGTTCATAAAAATACCCTAGGAACATTTGCCCCTTTTATTTGGTATACATACAAATATAAATTTTAAATTTCTGGCTTTTATGGAAATTACATTTTAAAATACATGAATCCTTAAAAATGAATATAAATGTGGCATTACATCATGCAAAATTTAATAATCAATGCTGATACACTTCCATTTTAAATAAATACCAAAGGTATGTTTATATTGGTAGCATATTTGTTTGGAAAATTTGTAAATAATTGTCTTTGGTAAACTTTTTGATAAATTGTGTGAGGTGTTGCATTTCCCACTCAAAATCAATATTCACATTTAGACTCCATGATCTATTCCAGACATGCTGACCTTTCCATGATATTTACCTCTAGAACCGAGGACAAGTGAGTCCCTGTGTGTTTAGTCCATCATCCTGGGATGAAGGTCAAATACTCTTCGAATGCTAACTCACTTGACCTATAGGAGTCAATCTATTCTTAAGTAATATGCATTTGAACTACTATTAGGATTTTGATATTTCTGTCTGGAGTAAATGAAAGATATATAAAATATATTTTCTGATTATGACACTATGGCTATTTTCCAGAAGATTCAAGTAGATAGCTGACTGAAAACCTCTTATCAGATCTGGCCATGTGGTGGCAATGAGAGTGTGCCCCAATAATCTCCCAGTATAGGAAGCACTTTGACCAAGGTTCTCTTGTGCTCTGAAGTCTACTGCTGTTTATATGCAGGTCATACTTCCTAGGTGCTGCTTGCAGATCATCACTGAGAAAAGCAGAGATGTTACAGTGGGTCCCTTCCTGGGAGACAATGAATTTCTCCAATGTCTGTCTATGGTTTGAGGGCTCCCTGATCATCATGCGGAACTTACTTAAATGACACAGCAGTCACTTCAATGACCCAGTAGCCTCGGAAGTTCTACACAAACCTCCCTCCTTTCTTCTTCCCAGAGGTCAGAATGAATGTGGTTTGAAGGTTCCCTAGCTTTATTCTGCTTTCTCCTCATTTCTCCCACACAAGTATTTTCCCTAAAGAACTTGTTACATCTCATTTTGATGTCTAATTGCTAGAGGAAGGACCAAAACAAACTTAGGACAAGGGGGCTAAATTTAAAAAAGGAGTATTAGGATTTCAAAAGATATGAATTAAATTTAAGATATCTGTGAACATGTAGAAAAACAGGTCTGGGGAAAATAAAGATATTTAAAAAATGTTCATATAGAATTTTAATATATAACGAAATAGGTACTAATATATTGACATATTAAAATAAAGATGGATGAATTGAATAGATTTAATATACATTAATTTATGTAGAGACAAAAAAGAAAATCTTGAGGGTTATAATTAGACATTATTTAAATATTTTAACAAGGCAGAAGAGTTTGTTATATGTTGTAAGATATGCTAAACTAGTATGAGAAACTGGAATTAACATATCTTTCAGGTTAGCAACCACATGGTTAATATCACTCTTTTTTTCCACATTAATAGCAGACACAGCCAAGTTCACAGAATTCTTTTTCCCAATAAGAACAATCCTTGTCAAGATACCTGCTAATAATTGACAGAAGAGCATTATTTGTCACCTGTCTTAAGTAAGGAGTTTAGCTCAGTTTCAATCAAAGAGCAGCAGAATATGCTACCCCAAAATAGGACTGTAGGAGTTGAGGACATGCCACTCTAAAATATGCCAATTTGGCATTATTGATTATTTTGAGCCATAGGCACTCAAAAAATAGCAAATGTAGAGAGATGCTTTCTCTGAGCTCCCCTTACCTGCCTAAAGACAGACTCTCCAAAAGAAACTCAGTTGTCAGAGATTCCCTCCCCCGTAGTTTCACTGACCAGGGAAACTGAATGACCACAGGAAAGGACACCTGAAGAAGACACCACACCCAGACAAACCTTACCACAATCATACCTGCCCTCTATTCATCTAAGAACCCACTCATCTTACCTAAAAATCAGTTACTCTTCCCTGAGAGGCTTACATCACTGCTCCCCTTCCCCTGTTAAGATGTTGTTTAATCCTGAATTCTAAAGCCACCACTTGGCATTACTCATTTTTTCCTGGGTATCTCCCATGTATACATGAAGTATACATGTTAATAAACTTCTCTTTTTTGTTCTTTTGTTACTCTGTTTTTTATTACCGGGGTCTCACCTAAGAACTCAGAAGGGCAGAGGGAAAATTAAATTTCTTCCCCAACACAGTCATACTACCTGAAAGAGGAAGGAAATGCTAAAATTGATGAAGGCTCAGAGAGAAATGCATAGAATATAACTTAAAATGAGTTAAAATTAATTAAAATAATAATCTCAGCATAGGAAATGAGTTCCTAATGTCCATAACTATCTAAAGATTGAAGGGATGAGTTCCTTGCCACTGAAAAAGAGACTAGTCAACTTTGCGGCGACGATATTAGAAAAAGCAAGTATTAAACTATTAGGCTGACTAGGTGATTTCCTATGGTCTGTTTTGTTCATTACATGATATGCCTTTGAAAACAGGATTTTCATTAAGATTAACCTATTTTTTTCTGCTTCCAATGAGAATCAGACTGTGGGAAGTGGTTTAAATTATGAGATTGCATTTGGATACAGAGATACTTAATCACCTGAATAGTAATAACTCAAACCAATGATTATGTGAGGAAGGGGCTAGTAGTTGGATTTAATTCACTAAAAAAAGAAAGAAAAAAAAGAATCCAGCTGAAGAGACTTTTGAGAAGGGAGAGGTGCTTTAACAACCAAGGATTAAGAGATGCTATTGACTCTTTAAGAAATTTGTTTCAAGGAAAGGGAGAAAAAAAGAATAGAGAATGATGATTTGAGGAATGCAAACTCTAAGAGATCAAAATTTCTGACATTTCTTTGTCTGTCAAAAAGATAAACTGGAAGACCCACATAAAACTGGAATGATGCATGAAAATGGAAATTTGTTAAAATTGTGAAACGTTGGGTTGTGTGTATGCTTCTAAATAATATGTTTGTTTATAATTGTAGGAATGAATATTACACAGTCTGAAGAGTTATACACTTCCCTAAATTTTGAGAAGAACTCAGTGTTTTCTGGAAAATATAAGTGTCCATCCAATGACAAAGAGATGAAGCAAATTGATATCTTGATTCTCCATTTAACCTAATTAAATGACTCAAGGAGAGACTGAAGAGGTCATGAAATGAATAAAATGAGTGTTTCAAGTATTACAACCACCAAAGGGACCAAAGAGAAATAGGCATACACTTATCTTAAGAATTACTGTAAATCTGGCCATTATAAAAGTGCACATATATCTGTATGGGGTAAATAGCTTTCTCATTATGAGATTCCTCCCTCACTTAATAATTACTTGAAGTCGGCCCATCAGGGGACAACTTCAGTTCACAGGATTTGAGGAAAAACAAAATCAAATCTTCTTTCAACACATAGAATGTATTCCAATGTTGAAAATTATAAATAAGAAAATAATGTGAGAAATTTCTCCTCTAGTCTTGACAGGCTAAATTATTTCCCATAATATAGGGTGGTCTTTGTAAAATCTTTGAATAACTTTACAAACCTCATTATTTCTTTTTCAAAGAACCATTAGCAGAGAGTGAAGAAGTTTTTAGATAGGAATAAGAAAGAGAGACATAACAATATGTGAAAGGAGGGTTTGGCTTTTTGTTAAACTGCTACTTTCACATTGGTTAGCTACCCTGCTAATTATCTGTCATCACAAACTTAGCTGGCAGTCAAGGAGGCTTTTCCTTTAGTAAATATTAAAGGATTTACTCTGATGTTTATTATTTGTTGGTTCCTACTCGTACTTTTATAATTTTAGAAAAGGTAATGATAGGTCTATTTTTGCACTCCGGCAACTAGGCAATTACCAGTAGCTCGATATTTAAACGTTTTTAATTCTGTGGAGAGAAGAATGGATTTTGTTTCTCTATATAGAACTGGTACACTGGAAAATGTTTCACCAAATAGTAAATGCCTCCTCTCAGATCTCTTGGATGGTCTCCACAAAGTGAGTTTACATAAGCTTGTCTACTCTCACACTCTCCCTCTTCCTTTCCTTTTCCTTTTTCTTTTTTTCCCCCCTTTCCTTTTCCTTGTGATCAAGACAATTACACTCCTCCAGAACATGGAGAGAGTAATGAATTATAATCAGATAACCAAACGTTAGCTTGAAGCCCAGAAAGGTTTGGTTTGGAATATGTAATATTAACATTTGATATGCTGAAATCACTAGAAATAACTTAAAACATTCAAAAACGTCCATCGGAGATTTTCTTTGAATTCAAACAAACAAAAAAAGGTATGCATTCTCTTGCTACTTTAAGAAGGCATTCTATTTCACCAATACATATTTAAGAATAAAAATGTTTCTGTACTATTCCTTCATAGGTTCATGTACCCAATCTTGTATGTTCTTAACATAAACCAAGTCATCTTAAGATGCTGTAATGAGAATCTGTAACTTGTCTGAAACTGCATGTTTAATGTGCTAATTATCCACCAACACTATTTTCCCTTTTTCCCCAATAGGAGAGGTGGAACTGAGATACACTGCCTAGCAAGGGAAGCATTCATCCACCCATTCAGAGCTGGCTGTAGACATTTGCCTGGAGTTTTGGGAAAGAACCTGAGCTGAGGTGAAATTTGCAAGCCCTACCTCACTTGCTTCAGGAAATCTCTGGATATGGACTTCTGCCCTTTTCCCCTTTCCAGGGACTAAAATGGCAATCACTGGGATTATTCTGAAACACAACGTTTAGGATGCAAGACCTTAAGTTGCCCTGGGTCCCTGATGACAGCATGGAAGAGTTGCATGGAGAGTTACCACCACATGAAACACTCATTTTACACTCTCATGTGAGCCAAAACACATGGGTTCTTTTTCTCAAAACTATTGAAATATAAGGGTTTCTTTCTACACCAGCCTAGCCTACCCTAACTAATCTTATTATCCAAGATTTAAAGATTTAATGATTCACTATTCCAAAAGCAAGATAATTGGGTTAGGAGAGGCAGTCAGTTTAAGAATCCAGTTCAATATTCTACAATGTATGAATATTTTATCTTTAGAGCCTTTCTTCACACCTCATCATTTGTTGAAAACTACTTTTTCCTAAGGAATTCAAGAGTCACTATTGGAATGAAGGCATTCTCGAGATGTATAAATAACATTTACCCCAGCTTGCAAAACCACTTCTCTTGGATCCCTACTTTCCATCTGCAACCCACGAGCATCCTTTCCCCACCCCCAACAGGGACAGGAATCTTGCTTATCATTTGGTGTCCCCCCCAAATTGATCACATGAGAAAGTTTTTCCACCAGGAGCAACTTTGTAATGGAAGTAAAATTTCACCTCTACCCTTTCAGGGTTTTTAGGCTGAGTCTAAGTATGAAACTGACACAAGTCAGATGAGTAGGAGAAAACATACACATTTATATAAATTGTATGTGACAGGAGAGCCCTCGTGAGGAAATGAAGAGTCAGAGAAATGGCAAAACCCACATACTTTTGTATTAGGATGAACAGAGACAGGCAATTATGGAAAAGTAAACTATAGAAGGAGGTTGAAGGGAGCTGTGAATTGTTTTAACAAGGCCTGTCTGTATCGCTTCTCCTGGCTTTGACTCCCATTAAAGAATGTGTTTTTCCTCCTGGTACAGAGAAGGTATCGTTCACATGAGAGTTTATAGGTCCTGTTTTTGGGAGTAAAAGGGGAGATCAGAAAATCTTTTTTACAGCTGCTGTTTTTTTAAGCACTGTCAGCTCAAAATATTCTTTATGCCCAAGTGGCATATTCTGCCACCCTTTGACTCCAACACAAGGGAATTGAGGTCTAATAACATATGTAGCATCTTTGGGAGTTATGTGCATCCAGCCGAAGCAGTTAATGATTTTGAAAAAAAAATTAAATATATTTAGGACATTCCTAGTTAGGTAGCACTCTTCCAATCTGTGATTCAGAGGCCTGGGCTCCTCTCATATTCCTACAATTGTCAACATATGGCTCCCAAGGGTCTCTGGGTGTGTTTTCCATTTCATGCGTCCATATAGGGAAAGGTTAAATCAGGCCAGGAAACAGTGCAGACCATTCTGTTCCACATTTTATTGGCCAGAACTCAGTCCCATGGCTCCATCTAGCAAGCGGGGCTGGGGAATGGAGTCTAGCTATGTGTCCAGAGGGACGAAGAAAGGAGCGGGAGGTATCCAGACTCTGGTATATATGTCAAAAATCTTCAAGAGCATTGAGAGGTAATTGATGAAGGTCAGCCTTAGGTCTTTTATCTTTTTTTAAAATAGTTCATTCCATACTTTAGGTCAAATGTAAGCTTCCTAAAATCAATTATTAGGACTTACTCAAAATATAGCATCTTCTGCCAATGTTTGATACGACTTTTTTATTATTCAAGTTTTCTAAGTATCTGATAAAAAAGAAAACAATCCCATTCAGTGCCCAAGTCCTACTGAATCTATTATGCCAATTAAATCAATTTTGAGGACTTTCTTCATAAACTGTAGGATGCTACAAGATTACCAAATTGCTTTTATATGTCAGAGTAACAAATGGACCAGGACATCAAGGGCATTATTTGCAAATGTTAGACATGTTCTTCTGGAAGGTCAAAAATTTTTCCACATGTGCTCATGTGACTCCTCTTAATATTAGCACCAAATAATTGGCAGTGTTTTTCTTCTTTCAGTTAACAGCTTTATTAATAGAATCTATTTGCAGTTCATAGTTCTATGCAGAGAAGGTAACACATGGTAAATAATCCATTGAACAAACCATTTTTATTTTTAAAAGTGGCATAAATAAAGGCAATTTTAAAAAGAAAGCTAAATGAGCAATGACCTGATGAGATCTATGACCTTGGCCTGAATGCCACAATACTGTAGCTAGAAGAGTTAACAAGCAATGTGCTACGGAAGTCTGGAGGCATACTGCTATTAGTAGGAAATGAGCTGCGGATGAAAGCCAGGAGAAAGGGGACTCCATTTACTGTTTTTTCACAAGGACAGTGTTAGGCACCACCACTCTCTGTCTTCGGGGCCTCCAAGGAAGGATTGCACGGGATGAGAACTCTGGAAGAACACACGTGGGAATTCTGTTTGGCTGAAGGTCTGAAGGATTTTTGGACCCACCCCAAATAGTAAGTGCATTTTTTGTGAGCATCAAATCCAGATAAGTTGGTGAGCAACACAGTGAGTTTATATCCATTTTGGTTCTTGAGAAGCCACCATGAACACGTCCAGGGAAGGTCTCTAGAAGCAAAAACCTGCATGTCCCATAGCAAAGAACTGGAGTTCACAGGTTACCATGCCAAGATAAAAGGAAGGTATTGGTAACAATGGAGAGAAGGAAGAAAAGCGTCTTTCAAACAGACTGACCAGGAATTCTTATTGTTTTATTTTATTTTATTTATTTTTTAAAGATTTTATTTATTTATTTGAGAGAGAGAGAGAGACAGAGATAGTGAGAGAGAGCACAAGTGGGGAGGAAAGGGAGAAGCAGGCTCCCCGCTGAGCAGGGAGCCTCATGTGGGGCTTGATCCCAGGACCCTGGGATCATGGCCTGAGCTGAAGGCAGATGCTTAACCTACTGAGCCACCCAGGCACCCAGAATTCTTACTGTTTTAAATAGAGTTTACATCTCAGTGGTTTACATATGTGTTATGTAGAATTCTCTGATAAAATTACATTAATTCATTACTTGAATATTGCAAAGGGAGCTTTTCTTTAAAGGTTTTATTTATTTATTTGAGAGAGAGAGAGCAGAATGCATGAGCAGGGGGAGGGGCAGAGGGAGAAAATCTCAAGCAGACTCCCCACAGAGCGTGGAGCCCAACGCAGGGCTCGATCCCACGACCCTGAGATCATGACCTGAGCTGAAACCAACAGTGGGATGCTTAACCGACTGAGTTACCCAGGCACCCAAGGTAGCGTTTTATAAAAGGAAAACACTACTTGGTTCAGTGTGGTAAATATTCCCAGACACTTCATCTGTCTCCTCTCTCAGTATCAGCCCTTGCTCTAAAACTTAACAATTCTTAGTTCTTAGAAATTATCAAAGCAAAAAAAAAAAAAATTATCAAAGCAATATAAATCTAAATTTTAGAATACGACTAAGTGTTATATGAAATCTTCATTTTTCTTGAGCCTCAGAGAGCATCATTATGTAATATCTAATTTGTCTCTACATAGACTAAACTACTAAAATATCCTAGAAATCAATACATTCTCCCATATTGTTTTTTTATACGTCTAAATATGCTAATTTGAGGCATTTAACATCCTTCCATATTTTGGTGGCGTGGCTAAGCTGTATTTTCTTTTCCAGAACGTCTTTTATGCTGTTCATGTTTAAACACAGTGAGGTGTTTCTCCAACACACTTGCTTAGCACTGAGCTCCTACCATTGTGTCTTCAGACTGTATTGTATTGTTCATATAATGTTTAGTGTCCACGCATAGTTGTGAGCCTCTGGAGCTCCAGGACCGGATGCCATTTAATGCTATGTCCAGAAGAAGGAAATAGTAAATAAGTAGTATGTAGTGAGTCTCCTTCAAATATTTGTGGGGAAACTTCTCTTATGGGTTCTAATATTCTAATACAAGTACATTCATGTTTTCACTTAAAGAAAACAATATCATGAAAGAAAGTTCTATATTTTCAGAAAAGCATTATAAATCTTTCACTCATATGCGATCATGAAGCAATCATAAAATACAGTACATTTAATTTTATTATTTTTAAAATAAATTTTTCACTTCCTAAGAATATCTATCTATCTATCTATCTATCTATCTATCTATCTACCTACCTACCTATCTGCACACGTGCTGTGGACTGAACTGTGTCCCCCTAAAATCAATATGTTGAAGCCCTTAACCCTCAACGGCATGGTATTTGAAGATGAGGCCTTTGAGAGGTAATTAGATTTAGATGAGGTCATGAGGGTGGGGCCCTAATCTTGGGAATGGTGCCCTTACAAGAAGAGACACCAGGGTGCTTGCTTTGTCTCACTCTCCTCTATGTGCGGACTCAATGAGGACGCAGACATCTGCAAGCCAAGAAGAGGGCTCTCACCAGAACCTGACCATGGTTGTGCCCTGACCCCAGCCTTCCAGCCTCTGGAACTGTGATAAAATAAATTTGCGTTTGAGCCACCTGGTCTGTGGGATTTTGTGACGGCACCCAGACTTAAGACAGTATATATACTAGTTTGATAGCTATAATACATAATATATATCATACATATAAACACACACACATACATTCTCTCTCTTTCACTGATTATTTGAGAAATGTTTCAGATTCGCGTCAAATTATGGATATGGCAATAACAAGAAACTAAATGTCTACTACTTCTTGCTACTGAGATTATTAATTAGTTGCAGTTTAAACCCCAAAATATAATGTTTTATTTTTCAAAGGTTACATTAATTATTTTTAAAGATTTTATTTATTTATTTATTTTAGAGAGAGAGACAGAGAGACAGAGAGAGAGAGCCAGCAGGTGGAGGGAGAGGGACAAGCAGATTCCGCACAAAGTGCAGAGCCTCATGAAGGGTTCGATCTCACCACCCAGAGATCATGACCTGAGCCGAGAGATGCTTAACAGACTGAGCCACCCAGGTGCCCCAATACATTAGTTACTTTTAAAAGCTCCATTATTCATGAAAGCATTACTAAAACTGGTATTTTTAGACTAAATTATCATTTTGACTATATTAACTTTAAAGATAAATGTAATATTATGCTAATTTAGAAAAACTTAAACGAGAATTGGAAGGCCACTTCATTGATCAATTCAAATCGCCTCAGTTTTGAGAGGCCAAAACAGAACAACACAAAAAACTGTTACATATTACAAAAACCGATAGGAACCAGTACCTATATTCCTCTTGCGTGAAGCGTGGGATTTCTCCAGGATGTAAGACAAGAATTTTCACTGTGGCGCTGCTGGACATCACAGGCTCACCATCATCAAAAGCAACAACCACCAGCTTAAAAAGTAATAAAAATTCATGTTAAAGATGATTAACAAGAAGAAAGTAAAGCATCTTTTTTTTTTTTTTTTTTTTAATATGTAAAGCATCATTTTTAATCACTGGACTGCTTGGCTCCAGGAGGGGAGGAATGATCACTTCCTCACTGTCTTTCAGGGAGCAGGCTCTAGATGAGGGTATGTTACATAGATTCTCACTTACTGTTCACAACAATACCACCAGGTGGGTGTTTCGTTTTCATTTCCTAGACAAGAAAACTCATAAATGCTATGATAAAACACTACCAGTAAAACAGGTACATCTCTCCAGTGGTTAAACTGATCTCTCCTCCACAGTCCCACTGGTGCCCACAGTAAAAACATGGGCCATTATGAGCACCGACACTTATTTAAAAAGTGTTAAATTCAGTCACATCGATAGCAAAGAACTAATTAGCTTCCTTATAAAAGGAAATTAATTTTTCCAGTGAATTAATTGACTGCAAGATTATAGGGCAGAAATACTTCACTCTGGAGGATAAAAGTGGAAATCTTTAACAGTTTAACACACTTAGATATACACTCTCTTAAAAATATATAAAACCAAGTTCATACTATATAGTAGAAACTGTTCAAAGGATACAAACTGCAGAAAAGCTTTTATCTCAAGATTCTCAAGTAATAATATTTATTACCACAATATTGTTTATAATTGATCTGTTTTGGATAACATATATTATGTCAAGAAGAATTCTTCATTTAAGAAATGTTAAATATTTTCAATATTATGTGTTTCTCTGGAATGTGCATAATTTTGGAACCTGCAGGCTACTAATTTAAACCAATTCAACCTAGACCATGAAACCATAACTAAGGCTCATCCTTGGGCCCATGATTTACCCTTGGGTTAACACTTTACAAACAGAACAATTGCTCCCACAGTGGTAGGATTCTGTGAGGCACAGTACTCACTGACACGCACAAGGTTAACCAACGAGGGCATTTCCTCAATGCAGGGTCACAGGTTTTATTCACAACAAAAAAAAATTATTCTAAGTAATTACAGAAAATGGAAACACTCAAACATTTAATAAAATAGATTATTTATGATAATAGTGAATGGTAGTAATATTTCAAATTTTCCTGAAGTATAACTTAATGTGAGTATATAAACTTGATTCAATAATTTTGCCTCTCAGTACTTATCTTAAGGAAAAAAAGTCAGGGAAGTGGCAGATAATATTTGCACAAGGAGTTTCACAACAGCAAATATTATTATAACAAAAAATGAGAAACAGCCTAATTATCCATCAACAAAGTGTTAGGCAAATAAAAATAATAGTGCATTCATACAGTAGAACATCACTCAACCCTTAAAAAAATACCATTAACAGTATTTATTGTCCTGGGTAATATATTATTAAGTAAAATAAGTGGTATGAATAATAGGATCATATTATTCTCAAACACATATGTGTATACTTGCATTTGTATGGAATGTCATCATAAGGATAGATATTAAACTGCTAAATTCCAGTTATCTCCAAGATGTGAAAGATCAAGTGGTTTTTTCTTTCTGCTTAACTCTATTTTCTAAGTATCCGTGGTAAAATATACATTACTTCTTAATTTAAAAAACAATTGAAAGGAGAAAAATGGAAACAAGTATGGTCATCTGTTAAACTGTACTCTCAAAAGTTAAATATCAAATAGATAACGGTAAGGAAAACACTGCACTGACCTTAAAAATTGTTGTAGGCTCTTCGTTAAGATTGACTCGAGTTATTACTCTTCCAGAATCTTCTTCTATGTCAAAAATACTGGCAGGATAAGGAAACTGGACATCATCTACTCTGTACCTCACATGACTTGCAGGTAACCCCTAAAATGAAATTATATATTACTAATTCACTTTCACAAAATGAAAACAAAGGGTATTGATGATGCCAAACTGATCTATAAAACGCATGGCCTTCTAGAAGTGAAAAATCATATTTAGCATTCACACTTCCAGGTTTGAACTGCAGCAGAATCTCTGTTTCTTGTGGATGACTCCACCTGAATCAATGAAGTATCTTCACTACCTGTTATTCAAAATTATTTATGTGAAAGAATGAATTAATGTTTGCCTTGGGCATCTTCTCTTCCACTTTCCTTTAATTATAGGAATCTCATCTGACCTAAACCCCATGTCTGCTTCGTAGTTTCCCTTCTGAGACAATTATGAATGATGTTCTTTTATTGTGCCTATGTGAACTCAGACACTGAGAGAATGACGGAGTGTGGAGGTCTGTTGTAAAGTGGAGGGATGGGTACACAAGTAGAGGAGACAAGAACTATTTACCAGCTGCTCTGTTCTGTTAAACATGCTAGGTTTTTTCATAAATAAATTAATGCTCACAACAATCCTTTAGGATAACATTACTAATGATGATGATAGTAATAATAATAAAATAATGATAGCTAACATTTGTTTTTTTGTTGTTTTTTCTTTTTTAAAGATTTTATTTATTTATTTGACAGAGAGAGACACAGCGAGAGCAGGAACACAAGCAGGGGGAGTGGGAGAGGGAGAAGCAGGCTTCCCGCTAACAGGGAGCCCGATGATAGCTAACATTTGTTGAATGCTTATTATGTCCAAGAACTATACTACAGATGATACATGTATACTCTACTGCCCATTTTTTATTTTTAGTTAATGAACTTGAGGCTTATAGGGAGTGAAAGGATGTGGAATTGTCCCAGATATAGACCAAGATAAGTCAGGATATTTAAAAAAAAAGAAATTGATATTTGATAGATTTTTAAAGACTACAATAAAAATAGTCAAAACTGTTGGGCATCCTCACTTACATCAGAGTTTACATTGGTCTTATTTTGAATTATATAAAGTGACATTGGAATTACATAATCTTTTCCATGCTAAAGCCAGCCCTTGAGGTCAAGTAAACAATTTGGGCACAGAGCTAGTATGTGGTAGATTTGACCACAAACCTGAACAGACACTGTATAAGCCACTAAATTCCTTGAAGTAAAGCACTCCCAAGGCTCAGGTACAGGCATGTGTCCCTTCTCTACCTCTATATTCAGCCTCTGCAATCTCTTCCAGTCTCATGTCTCTAAACAACTTCTATGTGTTCATAACTCCCATTTAAATTATGGCTACACTCATCTTTTAAACTCCAAAGTAATATATACAATGCTCAACTTAAGTGTTCTATTTTTAACTCAACATATCCCAAACCAGCATCCTGATTTCTCTCCCAAATGTATACCTTCTCCACTCTAGATCGATGGCTCCACCTTTTACCAAGCTGGTCTCTCTGAAAGCCTAGGGATGGCCAATGACACTTCTCTTTCTCTTGGACTCCACAACCAAACTGTCCTCAAGTCCTGCTAATATTTCAATGAAAGCATGCCTAATATAGATCATCCTCATCTCCTCTATCCACTTGTTTCCTGCAGTGGACTCCTAACTGACTTTCTGCTTCTATTCTATTAAAGTTATCTTTAAAAACATAAACCTTCCCTGAGATATAAAAATATAAACCATAAATTGACAGCTTTCTCCCTAAGATCAGGAATAAGACAAGGATGTCGACTCTCACCACTTCTATTCAACCCAGAGCTAGGAGTCCAAGCCACAGCAATCAGACAAGAAAAAGAAATAAAAGGTAACCAAATTGGTAAGGAAGAAATAAAATTCATTATTTGCAAATGACATGATATTATATAGAGAACCCTAAATACTCCACCAAAATACTACTAGAACTGATAAATGAATTCAGTAAGGTCTCCGGATACAAAATCACTATATAGAAATCCTTTGCATTTCTATATATTAATAATGAAATAGGAGAAAGAGAAATTAAGAAAACAGTCCCATTTACAATTGCACCAAAATTAATAAAATACCTAAGAATAAACTTAACTAAAGAGGTGAAAGACTAGTACTCTGGAAACTATAAAACACTGATGAAAGCAACTGAGGTGACACAAATGAATGGAAAAGTATTTTATACTCATGGATTGGGAGAATAAATATTGTTAAAATGTCCATACCACCAACAATCTACAAATTTCAGGTAATCTCTCTCAAAATACCAACAATATTTTTCACAGAACTAGAAAAAACAATCATATAATGTATATGGAACCAGAAAAGACCTCAATAGCCAAAGCGATCTTGAAAAAGAAGAACAAAACTGGAGGTATCACAATCCCAGATTTTAAAATATACTACACAAAGCTATAGGAATCAAAATAGTATGGTACTACCATAAAAACAGACACATAGATCAATGGAACAGAACAGAAAACTCAGAAATAAACCCACGATTATACGGTCAATTAATTTTTGACCAAGGAGGCAAAAATATGCAATGGGAGGGGCACCTGGGTGACTCAATCGGTTAAGCATTGACTCTTGGTTTTGGGTCAGGTCATGATCTCAGGGTCCTGGGATCAAGCCCCGAGTTAGGCTCTGTGCTCAGCGGGGAATCAGCTTGAGGATTTGTCTCCCTCTCCCTCTGCCCCTCCCCCTGCTTGCGAGCTCTCTCTCTCTCTCTCTCTAAAATAAATAAATCTTTAAGAAAAATAATATGCAATGGGAAAAAGTCTCTTCAACAAATGGTATTGGGAAAACTGGACAGCAACATGCAAAAGAATGAAAATGGACTACTTTCTTATACCATATATAAAAATAAATTCAAAATGGATTAAAGAGTTAAATGTGATACCTAAAACCATAAAAATCCTAGAAGAGAGCACAGATCGTAATTTCTCCAACATTTTTTTCTAGATATGTCTCCTGAGGCAAGGGAAAATAAAAGCTTCTGCACAGCAAAGGAAATGATAAACAAAACTAAAAGACAACCTACTGAATGGGAGAAGATATTTGCAAAAGACATAACTGATTAAGGGTTAACTAGCATCCAAAATATATCAAGAACTTAAGCAACTTAACACCAAAAAACCCAAATAATCCAATTAAAAAAGTGCAGAAGACATGAACAGATACTTGTCAAAGATAAACAGATGGCCAAAGACGCATGAAAAGATGTTCAACATCATTCATCAGCAGGGAAATGCAAATCAAAACTACAATGAGATATCACCTCTCACCTGTCAGAATGGCTAAAATAAAAAACACAAGAAACAATAGGTGTTGGCGAGGATGTGGAGAAAAAGGAACCCTCATGCACTGTTTGTGGGAATACAAACTGGTGCCACCACTATGGAAAACAATATAGAGGTTCTTCAAAAAATTAAAAATAGAGCTTCCCTATGATCCAGCAATTCCACTACTGGAATTACCAAAGAATACAAAAATACTAATTCAAAAAGATATATGCGCCCCTATGTTTATAGCAGCATTATTTACAATAGCCAAGATATGGAAGCAACTCAAGTGTCCACTGATAGATGTAATTACATATTATATACTGGAATATTATTCAGCCATAAAAAAGGATGAGATCTTGCCATTCGTGACAACATGGATGAACCTAGAGGGTGTTATGCTAAGTGAAATAAGTCAGAATAAGAAATAACAAATAACCATATGATGCACTGACATGTGGAACCTAAAAAAACAAAACAAATGAATAAACAAACGAAAAGCAGAATCAGACCCATAAATACAGAGAACAAACAGAGGGTTGCCAGAGGGAAGGAGGTGGGGGGATGGGCAAAATGGGTGAAGGGGAGGGGAGACACAGGCTTCCAGTTATGGGATGAGTAAGTCAGGAGGATGAAAGGCACAGTATAGAGAATAGAGTCATTATAATAATGTTTATGGTGACAGATGGGAGCTACACTTGGGGTGTGCACAGCATAATGTATAAAGTGAATCACTGTATCATATACCTGAACTCGTAAGACATTGTGTGTCAAGTACACTCAAATCTAAAAATTTTAAAAATAATGATAATGGCAGGAGTTGTTAGTGGTCCATTTGCATGCTTTACTACATTATCCAATAATGTGCATTTCATGTGTTCTCATGTGTATGTTTATAAGAAATCCAGGAGTTGGTATGAACAGCAACCATAGCTTACAAAAAAGGAAATCAAGGCTTTAAGAGTTAGCTCATTTCTGAATTTCCTCAGCTAGTACATTTCAGTGTTATTACTCAAATGAAACAGGACTCATCCTATAACACAGGTCCTTACACATGAACCCAACTTGACATTTATCCATGATATCCTAAAGGCAACAGTCCTTCAACAGGAGAATGAGCAAAGCTACTTGGGAAAAATGCTCTAGAATTGGAAGCCCTCGTAAATCCTGCCTTAGCGCACTGCCCAGAAAGTTATGCAGCACATGTCCCATGAAGAAAAATGAAGGAAGAAAGAGCAAAATTACGGCACAAACTGTTTCAAGAAAAAATTTCAGAGTTTCTGTTAGATTCAGCACCCACTCCATCTGTAGTATAACTAAAACTCTTGCTCCATTCACAAATTAGTTATCCAGAAACTTAAAGTATGTTCATTAGACTCAGCATGCTCTCTTTACTAAAGCCAATGTATTCATAGTACCTTTTGAATTACGTCTTTAACTGATAAAATAAAAAGATAGTTCTAATTCTTTTTGTAGCATCTGAGGGATTCTCTTCTTGCCTTTCCTTCTGTCTCCAGGCCCTTACTTATCATAGTTGTTTAGAAATGCATTCCAACTGTGGGCTCAAGAGAATAAAACAGATTGTCTATGGTGTTAGGTCACCATGAATGAAGACAAATACTTTAGACAGCCACATAGTGAAATCCATTTAATTTTATGCTTTAGTCAACTACCTAAACTACCATGTCTCTTCCTTAGTACAGATATCCTAATATCACGAGGTAGAATGTATTTTGACTTTGCAGGCAATGTAATATTTCAAAAAGGTACTATAAAGGTATTGGTGGTCCAATGTGATTTATAGAATGTTAGTGGGTGATCTCATAATATGTATGCAATATCACATAAAAAAAGAAGACTAAACAATTTTAGAATTTTGCTCTATTTACCTAGCCACCACAAGAGACATTGTCAAAAGAAAAAAAATTGCAACAAAACAAAACATAATAAACATGAATTCAATACAATAGTGGTAAAATTCTCTGCAAAGAGTCTCTTCTCAGCAGGGGTGGCAAAAATAGAGTATACTATCATTATGCCTCTTGGAGTCTTTTGAAGGGTAAATACAATGGGTTCCTTCTTAAAATTTTATGGGAAGTGAGGACACGTGAGAAGCATAGCAGGACAGCTTTTCTGAACTCTCCTCACTTACTGTGACAGTGCTTTCTATAAATCCCACTGACCTTATCCATCTATTGGAGCAAGTATGACTTCAGATAACCATGATTTGGGAAGACTAATGAGGTGCTGGAACAGCAATCCTTCTTAATGTCACTTCCATTCACCATAAGAGTTTGAGATATTTTTTTCCTGAATTTTTCAAATAAGTGACACATTCTCCTTTAGAGGCATATATTTCCCTAAACAAATTTTCAAAAAGAACCATGATATTAGTGGAAGCTTAACCATTCAAGGGGCGTGGGAAACTTGGACCTTGCATCACAGAGACTCTGGAAATTAAAAATTATATAAATTTAAATGTAAAAAATTATATATAATATCAGCAATTGAAAATGTTATAAATTACCTCTTATCTAATACTTATCATCTTGCTCATATGTTTCATAGCACAGGGATTAATTCATTAGATGAGGGTTCATTCATTCATTCATTCATTCATTTGACATGTCTTCTGACTAGACACAGCTGAGTCCTGAGGGTACCAGAATGAAAACTGAGTTGGGAAGATGGAGTTCATCTCATATCCCTACCTTCTTGATGATCATTAGCAGTAATTCAGCAAGAATGGCCTCCTAGATCACCAAGCTCACATCTACCCCAACACTCCTCCGTGTGTTGTTCACTCTTGGCATCACTCTTGTGAGGCTAGTTCCTCCCAACACCCAGGTCTCAGATGACCCCTCCTCTGTCTCTACCCAGTCATAAACCACTTGAGTCAATCCTTATTGTATTTTCTTTAGACTATGTAGCTTTATCTGAATTTACATTTCATATTTACTTGTTCACAGGTTTGCAGCATATCTCTGTCCCTTGATTGTGAGCTCCGTTAGAGCAGATGATTTTTTTTGCCTGCCATTAAGAGATCAAAAATAATTTGTTAAATGAACACTTAAGATATGATCATGCTTACTTGGATGTGTGTCCCGAGCTGCCAAGATGCCCAACTCCGGGGACATCACTTACATGGGGGTGTGGCTGAATGTGGAACTCCCACTGTGGTTGAAAATATATGTCACCCAAGTCCCTGCTTGCAGTGGTCATGTGCACATTTTTTGAGAGCAGAAAAGAAGTGGAGATTATATCAGTGATTTTTGTTTGGGGAAAATGCATCAGAAAAGAGATGATAGGGCGCCTGGGTGGCTCAGTCATTAAGCGTCTGCCTTCGGCTCAGGTCATGATCCCAGGGTCCTGGGATCGAATCTCACATCGGGCTCCCTGTTCGGCGGGAAGCCTGCTTCTCCCTCTCCCACTCCCCCTGCTTGTGTTCCTGCTCTCGCTATCTCTCTCTCTGTCAAATAAATAAACAAAATCTTTAAAAAAAAAAAAAAAAAAAGAGATGATAATGGAACCTATGGAAACAAAGCTCCCAAAAGTAGAAGATAGGAGGAATAAATATTTTTTTTCCAAAAAGATCCCTGAATCCAATATTTCAGAAATGAAACTATCATCATGAATTTTTTTTTTTTTTTCTGGATTGGTTGAATATAAAACTTTATCTCCACCATACTTCTCAGCTTCTGTCCTTATATTCTGTTACTCCTTTAATTATATTTAATACATTCTGTTGTTCAGACCATCTTTAAAATAATGACGTAATCCTCTGGATTTTTCCAATAAAGGAATCCTCATATGACTTATATTATCAGGAACGAATGATGTTTTCTTACACTAACTTCATTGCGCAATGTGTCAAATCCGAGTTACATTGTGGGTTAACCTATTGTTGAACAAGATTGAGATTTCTGACTAATTTTTCAGTAACTGTGAGAATCATCATTACATAAGTAATTTTGTATATGGGCTGGAGGACCTCTAAGAATTTACTAACCTTAGAAAATGGCTAAATTGTTGGCATGTTTTCAGTTTAAAGCCCACTAATATCTGTTCATAGATTCTCATCTATGGCTATTATTTATCTCTCAGAATGATAGGCAATGATGAAAAAGACAGATGTGCTTCTGTATTTATGGGCCTCATAACGGCATTGAGGGGGGAGACAAAAGTTGCACAGATAAACACAACTACATACTAACATTTCTGATAAAAGCTGTAAAGGAGAAGTATGGGTGTTACCAACTGAAGGTGCTAGAACTAGATTACAGGTCTTCGGGTTGATAATCAAGTGGACTTCCTACCTCACTGTCGGCACTTACCTATGAGTATGAGATGTGCCTTCCACATGTATTCCGCTTTTTTAATTTTTATTTTTTAAAGATTTTATTTATTTATTTGACAGAGAGAGAGACAGCGAGAGAGGGAACACAAGCAGGGGGAGTGGGAAAGGGAGAAGCAGGCTTCCTGCCAAGCAGGGAGGCCGATGCGGGGCTCGATCCCAGGACCCTGGGATCATGACCTGAGCCAAGGCAGTTGCTTAACCAACTGAGCCACCCAGGTGCCCCTGTATTCCACTTTATAGGGATCATAGTGATCGTGTCATATGCGGAGTCCGATCTGGTATATCATTTGAGTATTAGAGTGACAAGCTAAAATGTAATTTATTTGTCAAGATTTTGGATATTTTTTCTTCCACTCAAAGGAATAAAAATAGAGCTGTATCATTATGAAGTGACATCAGCTGAAGATGTCTATTTAAATGAAAGACCTTGTAATTGTTGGTTTAAAAAAACTTTATTAAAATATGTACATATTTGGGGCACCTGGGTGGCTCAGTCGGTTAAGCGTCTGCCTTTGGCTCAGGTCATGATCCCAGGATCCTGGGATTGAGCCCCACGTGCAGGCTCCCTGCTCAGCGGGCAGTCTGCTTCTCCCTCTCATGCCCACCCCTGCTCATGCTTGCACGCTCTCTCTGTCAAATAAATAAATAAAATCTAAAAAAAAATGTACATATTTATTTGGGGGGCATTGTAGAGACCCAATTAGCATGGTGTTTTCATGAAAACTTTATTCTCAAATTGTACACTGTCAGAGATGACACTAGAAATACTTCATGAGTCCAGGGATTGATATCTTAAAGTTAATAAATGCTGAGCAGATAAGAACTGTACCAAACCAGAGGCAGAGTTCGGGAAGTTTGACATCTCCCTGAAAGGAAGGATGATGATGAGGAAATACCAACTACCATTTACGTGCCTGACATTGGCTAAGTGCTTTCATTCTTCATTAAAGCCAAGTACCAATCCAGCACAATGTTCTTATTATTCTTACTTGGAGATGAGGTTTAAAGAAGTAAAGTAGCTGCAGTACAATATCATTTTCCCGGTTAAACAGAAACGCCAACCCTGGTGGCATTAGTCAATAGTTTTGAAGGACTTGGGATGTTTGCCAACCCTAATTGCCCTCAGGAAGGACATGATTTAATATCACCTATTAATAAATGAATTAATTGATTTGTTTGTTCATGTATTAGGCTTCTTTCCAAATATGATTTGAGGTAGTATGTGACTTATTTAAATAGAGTGTGGTTTCCAAAATGTGAAAGACATGTCAACCTTGTGATGTCCTTTTCTCTACTAAATTCGACCGTGTAAGGCTCAATAAATATTAGTATGAGATAATACTACTGGAAAGGTCATTTATTCAGCACATAGACAGCACTGTGGTGATACAGTGACGCTCTGAACCAGGCATTTTTTCTAGATGAGGGGAACATAACAGACAAAAAAAAATCCCATCATCATAGTGCTGATAGTCGATTTTTTACATCAAACAATAACACATTTATTATACGACAGCGTGGGTATAATTAATGTGGCAGAATAAATGTAAATTTATATCAAGAAAATAGAACCTTAAGATTTCAATTATTTTCTTTATTACTCAGTTCATTTTTACTTTTGACTTCCATTTCTATAGTGAGCATTAAACACGATATGTTTTGACTTAATGATGGTGAGAATGTAATTAATTACTACAGAAGGTAATTGCAGGTCTGTATGAAAGATGTTCCAAACTTGCAAACAGAGAGAATCTCAATGAGCCTATAATGGACCAAAATAATTAAATTCTTAATATCAGGGGATATCTTGACTTAGTAATTTTTCTAATATACACAATTATCAAGAAATTACTTATTCAGACCCACATAATTTTCTTCGTAATAACGGCAATCGCATTATATCAAGGAATTCTAAACCTATTATTACCATTACACACAAACATTAAGTAATTTGTTTTCAAGTATACAATGATTCTTCTCCCTGATGTGGTTTCCAAAATCCTTTTTCCCAATGTCTTCGAAAGCAACTAATCTGATTTATTTTATAACAGTGTAATTCACCAAACCTCCAAAGTATGATTTAGCATTAGGGATTACTGCAAAGTGGTTTGTATTGCTTTCTGCAGTCATAATGGCTTTTTTAGTGGATCTGATCAAATGCTAAGGTATCCTTAAAAGACATTAGGAAAGTCAAACTCTCCACGTGACCACTGAGAAGACATGCACTTTTCTTTCTTCCTCTCCCCTCCCCACTGTGTGACACCTGCAGTATCTACCAGGTGTTGACAACAGAGTGAGTCAACATCTCACGGACAAGTTCCTTGTGCCGATGTCATTGACCTAATATAACATAAAATATGCATACCGTTCAGTTTTTACCGATGTGGTATCAACATAACTATTCAAGATCCTAAGACGTATTTGCTTCAGGCTAATTTAACTCTAAATCTTTTGGGAAATACGTTTTTCAAAGGTAAACATAACTCAATCCCCTCAAGACATCAAGTAACAAGTAATACGTTCCTTGTAAAATTTCTTCATTGAACTACACTGTAGAAATTTCTAAAAATAACAGTGGGCACACATTCAACTTTCCTCAAAAAAAAGGAACTCATAAACCCAAAGGAACTTGAAAATAGGGAAACCAAAGGAGAGCTAATAACTAGTGATCCTGTCCCTTCTGCCTTAAAACCCTCCTTGTTTCTTAGGAAAGGAAATCTTGGCACTATCTTCAAGCCTATCAGACTCTACAGGTTCTGACTCAGCTTTACCTCTCCAGACTCCTGGCAAAATTACCTCCTTTTGGTTTTTGAAAATTATTTTTCTTCCTCCAACTTTAGGGTCTAATTCTGCCATGTCACTTTGCATTGGAAACACCTCCTTCTCTTTCAGATCTCAGCTTTCCGTCACTTTTTCCAGAAACTTCCTTGACTTTCCAGACAAAAGCAAGCTCCCTTTTGTCTAATTTCAGAGCACCCTAAAGATTTATTTCCTAGAGTTTTTTATGGTTTGTCATTTCTACTTAACTTGATTTCCAACTCTTCAAGTTTGAAATTCCAAGGCGAAGAAACATGACAATGTTAGTCCTTAATACTTCATGCAATACCCTTAATTAATATTGGATGCACACACATGCAATAAATATTGGGGGATTTTTATTTTGTTTTGAACATAAGGATAGAGATTTAAGTTAAATATAATCCACAGCTTATGAAACATTGCCATCGGTGGATCAAGGCATATTTACTTCTCATTTCTTTATGTCCTTTTATCCTCACACCTCACTCCTACCTCTTCTTCAAAGGCAACCATTTCAATGAATTTAAGGAATATCTTTTAACTAGACTGTTGTGGTACATTGCACAACTGTTCAGTAAATGCCCACTCCTTCTTCCTCCACTTCTGGCCTCATCGATTCTGGGTGTGGTTGTGGGACTTGCTTTGGTCAATGGACTGTGAAAGACCGGGACATACAACTGGACATGTGACCGTGTGGTTAGGCAAGTTCTCTCGTGGTCCTGTCCTTCCCTGTGCACAGAGCAGGCTAGTTTAAGCATGGGTCCCTGAAGGAAGAGGCATGTGGACCAGACTTGAGGCTAACCTTCAGCCTGAAAGCAAGGTCAGCCAACCCTTAGCTGCCTCAAACATCTACTAATAGGAATATATGTCTTTGTTATAATGAACTAGTGGTATTCTGGTATTGTTTACTGTGCAGCATTTTGGGAGGAAAACCTAACTGTTGTATATTGCATGCATTTTTGCTTTTTAAAAAAATTTCAGGGGCACCTGGGTGGCTCAGTCGTTAAGCATCTGCCTTTGGCTCAGGTCCCAGGTCCTGGGATCGAGCCCTGCATTGGGCTCCCTGCTCGGCGGGAGGCCTGCTTCTCCCTCTCCCACTCCCCCTGCTTGTGTTCCCTCACTTGCTGTGTTTTTCTCTGTCAAATACATAAATAAATAAATAAATAAATAAATAAATAAATAAATAAATAATTTTGTATAATGATATTATTTTCTCTTTCTTCCTATGTTCACTGAGTTTTAGGTCATTGCATTTCATTCTTATTGCTATGTGCTCATAAAATCCTGCTGTGTTAGACTTTCTCAGGATATTTCACTCTTAATAATGATCATGGCTGTATGGGAATCTCCCTGATGTGTCAGTCCCCAGTATGGCTGATAATACTCCTGGCATGGAGATTTCCCTGAATGCTTTGGGATTCTTTGACTCTGCAGTAAGGACAGCTTGGAGCTGGGGAGAGAATGGGGGTGAAAAGCCCTACATTATCATGCTGGGTGGAAGAGCCAGGTTGAAGCCACACGACCTGTCCCATGCAGTTGTACTGTTGGTCTGGTCAACCAGAAACCCGAGTACAGAACACTCAGCTCTGGTTCTTCTATTGTGAACACACCCTGAGAAGAGATGAAGCTGGAAAAGTGGTTACAGTGATGGTTCAGAGGCCCAGCTCTTTCTCCACTGCCCCACATCTTACTCATCCCCCAACCCATGCTCAACTGACTGGACCTCTGACCTTTACAGGCTCTCCCAAAACACAGACAAAAAGAAAAGAGAGAAGGTATCAGAATACAAACAATAAATATAGAAGACAAATATCAGAGACTCAAAGCCTAGAAAAGACCAGAGTAAATATAAAAACAATGATGGAGAATAATTACTGAATATTTACTATATGACAGGCATTAGTTGCTACACATAAATGTTATCATCTAATCTTCATACCAATCTGAAAAAGTACTATTTTTTTATTGTGGTAAGAACACTTAATATGAGATCTACTTTTTAAATGTATATATTTTTAAAGATTTTATTTATTTATTTGACAGAGAGAGAGACAGAGCGAGAGAGGGAACACAAGCAGGGGGAGTGGGGGAGGGAGAAGCAGGCTTCCCGCTGAGCAGGGAGCCTGATGTGGGGCTCGATCCCAGGACCCTGAGATCATGACCTGAGCCAAAGGCAGACACTTAACAACTGAATGACCCAGGTACCCCTAAACATATTTTTAAGTGTACAACGCAGTGTTGTTAACTATAGGTTCAATGTTGTATGGCAGATCTCTAGAACAACAATAACAAAAATAATCTGGTTAAAAATGGGCAAAGAACTTGAATAGAGATTTCACCAAAGAAGACATCCAGATGGCTAAAAGACACTCAAAAAGATGCTCAACATCAATGATCATCAGGTAGATGCAAATCAAAACCACAGTGAGATATCACCTCACACCAGCTAGGATGGCTATTATCAAAAAAAATCCAGAAGATAACAAATGTTAGCAGGGATGTGGAAAAATTGGAACTCTTGTACACTATTGATAGGAATGTAAAAAGGGCAGCCACTATGGAAAACAGTATGGAGGTCCATCAAAAAATTAAAAATAGAGCTGCCCTACAACCCAGCAATCCTACTTCTAGGTATACATCCAGGATTATTTTTTTATTGAAATCAGGATCTGAAAGTGATACTTGTACTCCCATGTTCACTGAAGCATTATTCACAATGGCTTAGATGAGGAAAGAACCTAAATGTCCATCAGTGGACGAGTGGATAAAAAAAAAAAAGTGATATATATATAATGGAATATTATCCAGCCTTAAAAAATGATAAAATCCTGCCATTTGTGACAATATGGATGAACCTTGAGGATATTATGCTATGTTGAAATAAACCAGGAAGAGAAGCACAAATACTGCATGATTCTACTTATATGAAGTATCTAAGTAGTCAAACTGATAGAAGTAAATAATAGAACTGTGGTTGCTCAGTGAAGGGACAATGTACAGCTGCTATTCACAGGGTATAAAGTTCAATTATGTTGTTTTGTCTTCCTTTTACAAATGCGAGAACTCCAGGGACAGAGTCACGGTGAATTACTCACGGCTGGTCAGTAGGGGCTTTAGGAGGTGAGACCACCCAATCACTTTGGAGCCCTTATACTATTTAAAACTATCCTGGGGTGATGAACTCTGAGTTTGCAGGTTGAAAGGGGCCATTATATACCAGACACAATTAATACAGACAAAAGAATTTCTCAATATATACTGGTGAAACATTTAATTTTAAGAATAGAGAATCTCACAAGCAGAAGCAAAAAAAAAAAAAAAAAAAAAAAAAAAACCTAAAAATTAAGACAATTAATATAGCCTCATGCTTCTATAGTGTTAAAAACCAGAAAACAGAGGTGCCTGGGTGGCTCAGTAGTTTGAGTGATCAACTCTTGGTTTGGGCTCAGGTCATGATCTCAGGGTCGTGAGACTGAGCCCCCAGCCAGCTCCACGCTCAGTGGGGAGTCTGCTTGAGTCTCTCTCTCTCTCTCTCCCCCTCCCCCTCTGCCTCTCCTTCAGCTAAAAAATCCTCTACCTTTCAATTTCCTTCTCTGCATTGAATACTTCTTTTGCTCTGAACCACATGCCTAGCAGATTTCTCTTCTGCCCCTCAGTCCTTCTCTTCCCCCCTCAGCCCCTGGCCCATCCTCAAGAGGGCATAACCTGAGGATTTATTTCCCAGGTTTTAGCTTATCTGATTATGTTTTCTTTCTTGGAGAATGTATTTATTACTCTCATAGCATCAACTTCAATCCGGGTGGCTCCATTCTGCATTTTTTCTTGCATTCTTACTCCCATATTTTCTGCTGGACCCATCCCTGGCCCTCTTAATGCAGCCAGGTGCACCTGGCATCAGATGGAAATAGCCATGGCCACCGAGTGTGTGCCCCATCCTCTCCATGGTGTTGCTGACCTGAGAAAAGGACTCGTGGTCCCCTCCTGTCATCTGCCTCCAGCCTCCTCTCAGCACTAGGTGTTATGCACCCCCTTTTGGGTGAACCTATAATCCTGGGTGGGAGAGAAGCTTCCGCCAGTCCCGGCACTAGGGTCCTGCCCAGATCTGGCAGGATGGCGTAGCCTTCTGTAGGTGGGGGCATGTGCGTGTTCTGAAATCATTTAAAATGGACTCTGTCCTACTTTGATCTCATTATTTTCTCCTTAGGAGAGCTTTGTTCTCCATCTACCTTATTTCTACCAACTAATATCACCAATGTCTTCATCAGTTGAGCCAGAAGCCTGTGATTCATGTTTGATTTTGCTTTTATTTCAGCTGTATCTTCAGCTTCCTGCCCAATCACTATTAATTCTTCCATTTCAATGACTTTATGTATTTCTGCTTTTTCCGTTTCCTTTGTTCATCCTGTCTTTTTTTTTTTTTTTTTTTAATGATTAAATGAAGCAAAGCTGCTAACTAATCTCCTGGCTTTCATTCATTATTTCATCCAATAAAGACTGCACCTCAGAGACAAGTCATTGTTCTACTACGTAGCTCTGATTTTTGTCACTGCTTTCTGTACGTCTTGAGTAAGCTTCCATTTTTCTACATGATAAAATGGGTTTCACAAAACCATATTTGCCAGAGTTCCTGTCTACAAATGAGTCTCTAAGACAGCCCTGATGTTTTGGGGGCTTTTCTTTTAAGTAGCTAACATTTATTTAATCAGATATATTCCAATCATGTCACACAAATTCATGCCCAGAAGAGGGATATTTTTGACTCTGCAATTTTTGAATACATTTCCTCTGGCTATTTCTTCTACCTTCACTTAAATGAATCCCCTATATTATTTTCAGAGTTGAATTCCTATCTAGAGTAGATTCAGACATCACAGGACACATCCGTTCCCCCATTCTCTACAGAGCTCATTTCTTGGCATCTTTAATACCCACTCCCGTGGTTTGATCTCTGTGTCTGTCTTGCCATTTTCTTAATTGTTAAGTCCATGATAAATGCTTTCTGATTGATTTATTCATTAAATAAGTATTATGGGGAACCTGTGTTGTGTCAGGCACATATTGGATTATAGGTCTACTGTCTTCATATGGTTATTGTTTAAGGATAGGGAAGAATGGTGGAGTAGGGACTGTAAGACCAAGAATTACCAGTGGCTTGGCTTTGAGGGTGTTAAAGCCAAGAATCCAGATCATGAGAAGCCAAGACACTCTTTCAGAGGGTCTCTTCCCATTTCCTCTGGCAAGCACTCCACAATAAAGCACATGATTTAAGCCTAAGGGAGGCTTCTAGATGAGCCCCAGAGAAGGCCTGCTATATTTCACTCAATTGCCTTGGAAAACTTCTGTTGATGTGTACTGGGATCCTAACCCCATGAGGCTTATTCTTCTAAAAAAAAACAAAAAACAAAAACTGGTTAAGCCACTGATATATCACGGGTGACACTTTTGTAAAGGCTAAAACAAAACAAAACAAAACAAAAAAACCCTAAACTTCACAGATGTTACCATTTATAACACAGGAAAAATGCCCCTTTAGTCCTAAAGATGGCAGGTTTTTAATTAGAAGAGCAATATTTACTTCTGAAACACTTAAATCTAATATTGATCTCAAGTAATGCTAACAATGTAATTGTTCTTGAAAGGAATCAATAAGCCACAAAAAGAAAATGACACAGATTCTTAAAACATTAGATAAGCCTTTTCTAGACATTAATCATGTATAAACTTTCTCATAAAACCTTCCCTTTTCTACTCATTTACACTCTCAAATCTAATTATAGCTCATTGTCATTTTAAAGATCAAGTCCCAACTGTCTGTGTGCTTTCTTTCTAATTAAGTACTCGAGACCAGAGGGACGCAGGTTGGGGCTACATCAACTCAATTTTCACAAGCTGACATGCGTCGCAAAAACAGTTTTTGATAACTATTCCCTGACAGCTTTGATGTGAAGGAAAAAAACCAAACACCGAGCTGTGTGCACTCCCCCGTATGCTCCAAGGTCAGCGAACGTGGTTTGTAGGCTCTGAACTCCGAGAGCAAAGATTTTGCTACCTTGCTAGCAATAATCTAAATCCGTACAGCATAACCCCACAAGCCAGTATGTGGTGGGTGATGAAAATCAGATCTGTAGAGATGTCAGTGGAAAGGAATGCAGAACACCCATGTTATACGGAGACAAAAATACAATCTCAAACTCCTGGCCCTGAATAGTTTGAACTCTCACCCACAAAGCAAGCAAGTGGCAAATCATGCATGCAGACAATTAATTGCTTTTCTTCTACTGTTCTACCTCTGCTACTAGATTGCAACAGAGTGACTAACTGGAGGGTTAATTATTCTGACAAGATCACCATCATTACTTAGCATTATTTGGTGATGTCACGTCAATTTAATAAAATACCTGGTAGACATCACAGGAAAGAAAACCTGACCACCTTTTTTGCTCTCTTAGAGACCAATGAAACTTGAATGATTGAGAAGGATGTTAAAGCCACTTGTGAAAACACTTTAGAAATAATTCTTCAGGCAGCTTGTCTAAATTCTGAGTGGCTAGTATAGCTCTCAAAATCTCAGCAGAGGCAAAAAGCACCACACACTCGTAATTACTGGCCTTTTATAAAAATTGTTTCTGAAAAAATATATAGTGAGAATACTCAACTGATCTCTTTAATGGAGCATATGTGTTTCATAAATGAATATCAAAATCTGAAAAAAGAAGTCTTCAATGTCAACAATACACTAATATATGCAAATGAAAATGTCACAATTGCTAATATTGAACATGTTCCAATTACTACTTAACTTTAAACAGTAATCCTATAAATTCCTAAAATGCATTAAGTGGAAAGAATAATATGAGAATGAGGAAAAGGATCCTCCATGGATTTCTCATACTTTCTTAGAAATGAGCAAAATGTAAACTTCAATTATTTATGCCAACTTTTCTGCGTCCACAAGCTCACAAGGGGTACTGTTGTGTCAGGCGCCTGCCCTGCCCACAAAGAGAACTCTCATATCTCGGGGTTTGGCCTGCAGCTTCTGGAAGAATACAATATGCAAATGGAAATTACACTTGCAGTTTTGTTTTGTGTAACTCTGGAGTGAGAGGTCTCTGGTGAGCAGAAAGAAAAGGTTAGCAGTTTTTAATATCCAAAATGATCAGTCACTCCCTATTCACAGCTCTGGTGAGCTACATAATGCCGATGCTGTCACAAAATAAAGTCCGAACATCTTTAATTCAGTGGGGAAAAAAAAAGTCCCTGGGAGGTTTTTTATTTTCCCCTCCCTCTAGAGCACTTTAGTTTTGCACAGCACGCTTTTATAATTCTTAATTTATATTCAGCAACAGTGTTCTCTTTGGCTTTAAGACCTTACCCAGGTTCTCCATCTGATACTTCAAAGGATTTTGTTTTTGCTATTTTCTAGGTTAAAAGTGGGTGGTTCTCCCTTCATTCAGAGGAAACACAATGCCTTGAAAATGAGGTGGCCAGCCTCTCGAGGTGAAAATTATTACTGCTGAGTTGTGGCCATGCCCAGGCTAGGAGGGCACAGAAGCTGGGCTCCATCTTGCACACGCATCCACCCGCTCTATCTGCACAGCCCTCGAATGGCCAAACTAGAGATGCACAAGTTTTCCCAACATCCCAAATCACTAAATTTCCGAATAGCTGGCATACTTTGTCAATTCTGGAGAGTATAGAAATCACTGTTAATTTATTCATTTATTCAATTATTTAACAAATGTTTCCTAACAGACCACAAAGTCTCAAGCATAGCATTGGATGTGGACATGCAAACTGGAGTTAAGGTTTGATTACTGTCCTCAAGGACTTTCCCTTCTAGTTTGGACAAGAGATCATTAAATACACAAAGTGTTTCCATACATACATACACATGGGAGCCCTGCATCGTATCTTCTAATTACAAAATGTTTATGATAGCAACACATAGAAAATACTCTGCAAGCTCATCCAAAAAATATGTATTCTGGATTTATGGCATGGACATAAAGTAATAAAAGGAAAAATCAATCATAATACTTCTGAAAGTTGTGTAATGTGAAATTTATGTTCTGAAAATTTTCATGGAATCAGGCTTTTATTTCTGATTGGTGTAGGTATAGCCCAGTTGCTAACTGAAGGGATCCAGCTTGCCAGTAATCACTGGAAAACTCAGTGCTGAATACTGGTTACGCAGAAGATTGCTGGTGTGTCAAGGGTCAGCACTGAGTGTGATAACCTGTCAGAAAGGCTAAAATCAATAACACAAAAAACACCAGGTGTTGGCAAGGATGCAGAGAAAGGGGAACCCTCTTACACTGTTGGTCGGAATGCAAACTGGTGCAGCCACTGCGGAAAACAGTATGGAGGCTCCTCAAAAAGTTAAAAATAGAGCTACCCTACAATCCAGCAATCACACTACTGTGTATTTACTCAAAAAATACAAAAACATTAATTCAGAAGGATACATGCACCTCTATGTTTATAGCTGCATTATTTATAATAGCCAAATTATAGAAGTGTCCCAAAATCCATCAATCGATGAATGGATAAAGAACATGTGGTATATATACACAATGGAATATTAATCAGCCATAAAAAGGAATGAGATCTTGCCATCTGCAACAACATGGATGGAGCTAGAGAGTATAATGCTAAGCAAAATAAGTCAGCCAAAGAAAGACAAATGCCGTACGATTTCACTCATATGTGGGATTTAAGAAACAAAAGAAACAAGCAAAGGAAAGAGAGAGAGAGAAACCAAGAAACGGACTCTTAACTCTAGGGAACACACTGATGGTCACCAGAGGGGAGGTGGGTGGGGGGATGAGTGAAATAGGTGATGGGGATGAAAGAGTGCACCTGTTGTGATGAGCACGGGGTGATGTATGGAAGATTCAAATCACTATATTGTACACCTGACGCTAATACAACACCGTATGTTAACTAACTGGAACTAAAATAAAAAACTTAATAAAAAAACTAAGTCTGACAAAATACATATTCACTAACTAAAATAAGAATGCTTAGTATTTCAGTTGAATGACGAGCATCTGCCTTTCGTCTACTGAAAATTCAGCATTAGATGTTAAATGTGAAAAACTACTACTGGGGATGCAAACCTAGGAACTTCTTAACAGAAATATGGAATTTGAACCTGGTAAGTTTCCATAAAAGAGCTTCAGGGTGTAAAAACAGGGCTTCTCTCTAGATAATTTAGATAAGTAGTAGCATTTCTTTATGGAACAGATAACATACCGAGACAACTTCTCTCACATCGGTGGGGTGATCTGAAAGTCAAACCAGGAACCACAGTGGTGGGTGCCAGAAGGAAAGTGAGGATTTTGCCATCCGTACTAACACTTTGGGGTATGTTGCACATAGGTGATCAGCATACCTACATGTAGTCTGTCATCATTAATACCATTAATCTTAACACTACCTTCAATTCTGTGCTAATACAAATTTCTTAGAAATACGAATATTTGGGGGTGTCTGGGTGGCTCAGTTGGTTATGCTTCCGACTCTTGATTGAGGCTCATGTCATGATCTCAGGGTCAGAGCTGTGGGATCAGATCGAGCCCTCTGTTGGGCTCCCCAACTCAGCAGGGGCAGGGGGTCTGCTTCTCTCCCTCTGTCCCTGCCCCCACTCACACACACACTCTCTCTCTCTCAAATAAATAAATAAATCTTTAAAAAGGAAAGAAATATGAATATGTTAAGATGCTGTGCTGTTTATGCTCATTTAGTAGAGTGTGTTATAATTTCTATGTGCAGTTCTGTTTTTCCTACATGATTCTCAAGTCTAGAGAGCAAAAACTGGTTAGCAAAATAATCAGTATAGACTTGGTGTTCAAAACACATGCCTTGAATAGAACTGAATGTGTACCCTTAATTTCAAAGTAGTTTCTACCTCTGACAGTTTACTTACAAAGCAGATAAAGCACCAATGTCATATTCACCATCTCGATTGGTGTGTCCAAATCTACAAAATTTTGCCTATCACATTTCACAAAATGCAATAAAATCAGGTTCAAAGACATTTTAACACACTCGAGAAAAGGAGCTTCTGAGTGAAAGGTTACCACTTTCATGTGAACATTATTATTTTTCAAGACCTTACAGTCACAAAAGACTATATGGCCTATCACAGTTGAAGGTGAAAAATGTTCTGATGGCCATTCACCTTTTATTAAATAAACGGCATTACACAAATATTATTTATATTAACAATATGAAACAGAACTCCTAGATCGCTTATAAAATTTGGGTCTTATTCTATTTTCTTGTTCTCCTAAAATGGCTTATTTAATATTTATTTTATTTTTGTAGAGTAAATCAGCCACTGACTAATGGTTGGAGCTCACTCAAAAGTAAAAAATTTAAATCTTCATCGTTCAGCTATTAAGAGAATAATTAATATTTATAAAGCACTCAAATTATTTATACAAAGCATTTTATATAGGTACTATTATTTGTATATGTTACTTTTCATTCATTAACGTAGTAACATTAAGGAAAATTTACCTCACTTCTGCTGTAATAATGTTTTCATTGAAAATCCTCTATTTCGGAAGGCAATCTGGGATATCTCAAAATAGGTAAAATTTTGGATAATAAAGCCTGCATTAAATATGTTCTAGACACAGTATTAATATTTCAGCTTACCAAAATTAACACATTCAACATAAGCATTATGTCATCCGTTGATCTAGAGTTTGCTAATAAAATAGTCATATATGAATAAAACGGAAGATGCATAAGGATAAAACCTAACCCAACTCAACTAAGCTTACACTGTCCTAAATAAAGAACCCAAATGATACTGACTCTAAATGCAGAGAACTCTTTCCACATCTATTCATTTGTGCGGGATAAACTGGCGAGTGGCAAATTCTGAATTCCAGCAACATAGAAAGCATCTGCTTAACTGTGTTCAGTAATAACCGCGTGAAGTGTGCATGTCCTGGTGGGCACTACAAGCAAACACACATGAAATGCCTGGGGGAGGACAGAGTGGACTCATTCTGAGTGTGCTGCCCGGGGAAGTGTGTCCTGTGTGAGTGTGCAAGGTTCTCTTCGCTAAACTTCCGAGTGTGCATCCGTGTCCTTTACTTACAGGGGGGTCTGCATCTTCAGCATAAACGGTTGTGATGGGTGTGCCCTTCACGGCATCTGGAGCCACCATCCCCTTGTAGATCCGTTTACTAAATATGGGCGGATAATCATTCATATCCTGGAAAACACAATTAAGAGTTTAGAGCTTCCCATGACAGCAGGTTGGGGACACAGTTAGGAGACTGGCTCCATCTCTTTCTATCACACAACCCATTTGCCACTGTCAACCTTACAGCCTCTCAATCCCATTATTCTCACTGCAGAGTGGCGCCCTGGGGGAAGCTGGAAGAGCTCCTATACAATATTCATGTGCGGAACCGCAGCTGGAGGCCATTCCACTCAAGCAAACGGTCTAAAATTATGCCTTCTGGAGATGGGAGAGCTGCTCGAAATTTTCCCAGAAGATACTTCCAGTGGTATGAGGTGGTTTTGAATTTTGAAAACAGGGACGGGCAACTTGTATAAAAAGTGCCGTTCTACGAGACAGGTGTTAAGGATGGTGGCTTCTTTGTTGTGTTGCTGTTCTTTTTCAAATAAAGCTCTTTAATGTTTCTGTTGCAACTGAAAATTCTTGATATACGTAGCATAATGGGATGATTAGCACATTTCAAATGCAAACTATGAAACAGCCTTTGATGCCATCTTGCATTTTTACAAACATAAAATGATTAAAGAATGTTTTCCCTATAGTACACCACAAGAATGACACCTAGAATTAGATGTTCCCAGAGACAGAAAACAATGGTGATTTACTGCAGGAGGTTTTCAAGTTAATTTATATGCATCTTTTTTATTTTTACAACTCAGTGATAGAAGTGCATTGTTATTCATGTCATATCACTCACTAAACACATATTTATTGAGTTCCTCCCACTTCTACTACTCAGTGCTAGGCACTGGGGCTACTGCTGTTACTCAGGAAAATGATGGCCTGACTTCATGTCACTTACCTGCCATTTGACAGGTAAAGACACTGATTCTGCAGATAGTAGTGACTTTGCCTAAAGTAATCTACTTATTTGGCAGAGCCAAATTAATAAAGCCAAATTAATAAATCTGGTCCCTTGAGAGCAAGACCATTTTTCCTCCAATCATTTTATGTTTCATAAAGAAATGCATATCATTTTTTCCTCAAAAATAATGCGTATTAACATGGACAATTTATATTTCTTAAATTTACTTATTTTAAAATAATTACTACACCCTGCATTGTTGTGGGTACTTAGGGTTAGACATATTTGAGCCTAAAGGTGAATTTGTTAATTATCTTACTCCCCAAGTCATCTTTTTTCTCACTTGCTATTAAAAACAAAAGAAGAAAATTATTCTACTTAGTCTTTAATATCTGTTCTGATACAACTTCCCTGTACAATGTAAATTGGAAACCCACTAATTAACTGATTATAACCACCTCTTCTTGCAAAGAGGTCAGGATAATTCTGTCACAATCAAAAAGCACTTGCTTTTATGTTCACAATAGAGTTGGCTTCTGAGTTGTAAATATGAGAAAATCTGCAGACTTTCATGAAAAATAAGAGATCTTTAACTGTAAGCAAAACTAAAAACTAAAAAATACCATTTCCTGTGTTTTGACATACAGTCTTCATAAACTTCCATGAACAAAAAATAAAAAAGTTTCCTTTATAGTTATGACCTTTAGAATCTGAACAAGAACCTGAAAGCACCGTTCTGATAATGAGGGTGGTGAGGGTATTGATCTTGAAGTTCCAGGCAGAGGGTAAATATATAAAACATTTGCATGCACACTTTCTCCTGCTCTTTTCAAGAGCATCAATTAATTTAATGAGTGAATCTTGTACGTAAAGGGGTAGAAATCCTTTTGCACCCCTAAGTTGTCACTTCTGAAGGTCAGAAAAGGAGCCCAACAATGTAATTTTTCTGTACATGACGTCCCAAGGTCACATAAACTCAATATGTTCCTATAATTTTTCTTCTTCTTCTTCTTCTTCTTTTTTTTTTTTTTTCCCATCTCAAAGGATACTTACAACCTTAATGGTACAAGATACTATTGGATAATCTGATTCTTCAGGGGATAAAAGGCATATAATTTTCTAATTGTCATATAGATGCTAATAGTACTGAGTACAGTGCTCCCTGCCCCTTTTTTTTCCCTGGCAAAGTATTCACTAGATTCACCTTCTAACTGCATGTGTAGTGGATGTTTTTTATAATCTGGCTTCACAGACTGATTAGCCACAAATGTAAGTAATAACTGAAGGCTCACAGGACTGTTTCTTCTCCTCCTTTCCTTTGCTTGCCACTGGCGGGACCAGGAATAAATCAACACAGCTACTGTGGCAGTCTTCTCTTTATAGTACATTGTACACATTCTGGGGTTACAGTCTTTTATCATAGCTAACAAGTTCTTGCACAATGCATGATTTCAGATGAGAGAATTTATTGAAACGTGATGCCAACAAGCTTAATCAACAGCTCATTATATTTATGCTCCAGGGATGTCTGAAGAAAAAGGGACATAGACCTGCTTTTGTGTAAATGCCCTGGTATGCAGCCAATGAAGGAGCAGTTGCACCTCCAAAACAGGCTCTTTTCTGTTGCCCATTTTCCACTAGAGGGTAGTATTGGCAAAAAGAAGCATATCTTCTTCTGTCTTCTTGTTAACAATGTTATCATGAAGACCCGTAATAGTTTGCTTTCTGGGGTTATAATTTTTGTTGGTCTGAACAAAAATTACTGTTCATGTTTCTAAAGGGTATTCTGGATGTTAGCATGGTTCTCGTCTAGAACAACACTATGCTCTTCTCAGAAAAAAAACATGTACTAGCCAATTTTTCATTTGTTTCCATATCTCAAGCAAAATAAAACTGTACCTGAAGGGACAGGGAGCAAGGCATGGGTTTAAGGAAACTTTGTGAACGAGCATCCCAGGGAAACGGGAATTTGCTGGGGACATTGCAAGTTAACGGCAGGTTTCCACAAAAAGTAGAGAAAGAGATAAGAATTTTGATGTTCTGGAACCAGGCCTAAGAACTGTTCTTGGTCAAGAGACATTTTCCAGAGAGAAGAGTACTAGAGATTGATGCTCTGATCATCTCTTTAAATACAGTGAACGCCAGCGCTCATCCTCAGCTCTCACACATGTTTGGCCAGGGACACGGATGGGGCGCTGGTAGCTAGGAGGCTCCCGCTGCTTAGCGCTGTCCACCTCCAACTATTTGCTGCCCATCCTCCAAAATGCCCTGAGGCTTAAGAAGCCGATGCCTGTCTTTCTTGGCGGGGGATGCAGCTGACTTCTCTGCCCGTTCCCAGGTCTGCTTTCCCCTGCCAGACACCTTCCGTGCGCTATCCCAGCAGCTGCTGCTTCTGCTGTTTGTTCCCTCCTGCAATTTCTCCTTCTCTTGTCTTGTCTGACTTCACTTCCTTCTCTCCCCTCCCCCTCTGCCGCCAAACAAATCCTTTTCTGTTTTGCATGGGGTTCTCCTAAACAAAAATTATAAACTTACTCAACTTTTCTTTTCTTTTCTTTTCTTTTTGCATCAAAACCTGCACTGGAAGCTTCTTTCTTAGAGGCGTGAGTTTGTTTTGGTTTGGTTTGATTTCTGAGGATGTAGTTATTCTGGGTTTTTGAGGGGCTGCATAATCCCGATGCAGAGGTAATCAAAGCCCTGCTTGGCCACACCAGCAAAATGTACACAGTGGCGTTCAGTATCACACATACTGATGGAGCTCCCCCTGGGCATCAGGCAGGACGTTAGATGGTGGGGGTGTTGTTACCACCAAGAGAGGCACAGTGCCTGCTGGTACTTAGCTGACAGGTAGGAGTAGAAAGCAAAAATTAAATACATAATGTTGAGTATGATGAATTTTATGAAAGAAGTACCAGGATGCAATGAGAGCGCATAGCAAGGAGTTTAACTAGATTTCACACAGGGCACATCTCTGTTACTTTAGCAACTGCTCCATCACTCATGCCCTCTGGCAGGTGGGACCATCCTTCAGTGAGGTTGATGGCTGCAAGAGGAGCACAACACTGGGCAAGGTTGGCTAAACCACAGCTTTAACACATAATCCCATTCCCATTTGGTTTCCCAGTTTGGGAATGGTAATGTGGGGAGAAGGGAGCTGATGAGCTTTTGGGGTGTTTTCCAAGCCAGGAGGCTACGGGCACTTGAAAGAATATGTGCATGACCTGAGCTAGAATCTTTGAGCAGACTCCGTCTAATTTTCTCCATTGTGCACCAGAATTATGTGTGCGTGCTTTATGTTTACTGTGCGTCAGGCATCATGCCAGGGCTGTTAAATTTATCGTCTCAATGAAATATATTAGCTATTTTATTTCTATTTTAATTGTAAAGAAACTGAAGCTTAGAGAGGTCAAGTTGCTTATGGTGATCCAGCTAATGAAGGGCAGGCCCACAACCGCATGCTGGCATGTCAGACCCTACAGGAAGCATTCTGATATTCGGGCGTGAGAAGAAAGGGAACTGGCCAGGTTGTCAGAAGATTATGTATCAGATATTATATAAGATGATTTGAGTAGGATATTCATTAAAAAAATCCACACATAATTTTAAAAGATCTCTGCTCAAAAATACTTTACAATTTAAAAATTCTTCCAAGTAGCTATTATACTTTTATCTTGGAAACCTGGTAAGCTTCTAAACATTGCATAGTGCTAATCTATTTCCCTGAAGATAATTTTCATAATTATTTATAAAGCTTGGTTTTTGTTTGTTTTTTGGTTAAAAAAAAGAGACTTGCATCAGTTGAATTTGTACATTTAAAACAACAATTGACTCAATATTTAACTCTACAGTTATTTTCACTAAAACCTAAGAAAGTGTTCCCCAAATTTTGTTCTTTGGAAAACTAATCCTACCAGAAGGTTTATAAACAAAAAGAATCCCATGATTCCACTATGGAAAATGTGGGAAATCGCTTTTTATTTTCTTGAGATTCACAATGTACACCAGCATATTAAGGACTTTTATATGAAGGCATGCAGGGGAGACATCTGTTTACTTCTGTGTGTCCCAGCATTTCCCAAACCCATTTATCTATGAAATTCTTTGTCTATGAGACACCCCTTACCATCTCAAGGAGCTCGAGCTCTGTGGAATCTATCCTGAGGGACCCTGAAGAGTGCAACATTGAAGGCACACACTATGATTATGTGGAATATTGACTTTGGTGAATTACAGATTTCCAAGAATATACTGCAAATTATGCTGCATTGAGAGTGACCCCCATCTGTAGCAGCTACAGGAGGCTCTGGGACAGGTTCAGGGGATGGCGGTATCCGCCATCGACAGGGCTTATCAGCATCTCCTGCCCCCACTGGGAGGCAGCTCAGTTTTGGGGACTTCTGGCAAACGGGAGAATGTGACAGTCACTGAGGAGTAAAAGAATGTAATTGTGTACAAAAAGTAAGGCACTTTCCTGGGACTTCCAGAAACCAGTGGGTGATATTTGAGGAGCCAGGACAGAGACCCACAGAAATGTGAATTATTACTGCTAACTCTGGGCAGGTAACTTTTTAATTGTTTCCTCTAGTTTGGTTGTGTAGGGGAAATGTGTTACTTCTTAGTCATAAAACTCTACAATAGCAGAGTATGCAGATACTTTAAGAAATGATCTGACTCCTTCCCATGGTGTGCTCTTCCTGATATATTCACATTCTTTAAACTTGCCGGTGAATACATTAGTGAGAAGACTCCAATAAGAATTTGATAATGCAGAATAGAATAAAGGGGAATATTTGAAGGCTATAGTCCAAAACAAGTATTTTCTCCAGGTCACCCAACCTTCTGGGAAAAGTCAACAAGTGGTAAAAAATAATGAACACCCGATTAGCCTATACTCCCCCCCCAGCTGGCTCATTGAAATCCTTTTATTCCATTTTCTCCCTCCAGAGAAAGGGAAGGAGGATGCTATAAATCCTGAACTGTCCAGTTTCCTCTGACCAAATGAAATCCAAGACTGTCAATACGGTCACCATGGAGCGTCAGCAGGGCATCAGTACCTCTCAGGTGTCCGTGGTATGACAAATGCCACCTTCGTACCGGGTGTTGAGTTTCTATCTAGAGAAGCTATCCTCATTCTTACATTCTATGGGGATTGGGACATTTGTCTTCCTGCTGGGAAGAAAACATCTCTGAAAGATGAAAACTAGCTCCATCTTCCAAGACTCACTGAATTTCTCAATAGCCTCGGTCCTTGTGGATGTTATTTCACTTCTGGTCCTTCTAGCTCTCCTTGCCTCCGCCCACACCTGCACCTGTAAGACAGGCAAGCGCAGGTGGGGAGCCAAGTCTCCTCCCTGCATGGAAGAATCTCCCTCATCCTCTCGTACCGCAGTCATACCACTCGAGGTTACAATAAGCAGAAGGACTTAGATCATCTGCTCATCTTAGACAATCCATCACAAGGCTGTCCAGCATCACAGAGCCATTTACATATTTCGACTTTTCTGACTGGTCTTCCGCTACTGGCTTATCATAGAAGACAGACCTTTTCTTTCTGTGTATTTTCTACATTATATCACAACTCCATTTGTAAGGACAGATTTTTCTGTGGACTATATATTTTAAACTGTATAGAATTTTATTTTTATTTTTCAGAGATTTCCTCATATCACCTAATTTACTATTATATATTCAGTTATTCAGTATATTCAATAATTGTAAAGTGAAGAAGGCCATGTGTATCAGTGTTCTGCAAAAACGTTGCAACAAAAATACGTATTATGTGTTTGATCATCATTGGTTTTGTTCAGGATCACTAAGAAAGCACCCTGCAGGTACGTGTGATAAAATTCTTCTTTCTTTCTACTGTAGAAATATCGTTCCTTCCAAATATCACTTCAGTTTTCCCATTCTCACTCCAATTAGAAGTTTGATGGACTAGATATTAAGCATTTGATTTTTTTTTCTTCTTCTTTACAAAAGAAAATTATGTTTCTTCTCATTTTCAAAGAGAGATCTTCAAGATGCTTTCCCTGTGGTGACTGTTTTGGGTAGAAATATCTCTTAACAAATACTATGCAATTATGTTATCAGCAAAACAGTTTGTCATACTGCAAGTAAACACAACAATGACAGAAAATCTGTATGCTTGGGAAAGACCTACATTTGTGGAGAAAGGGAATTGTACTCCATTCTTCCCTTCAAAGCCAACAAGCATGATATTTTATGGGCCCCAATATTAGGTAATAGTTTTGAAGTTCTTCTTTGTGATAATCTCACCCTGAGTGACCAGAAGAAAGAAAAGCAAGTGTCAGCCACCATTTGGGGAAATGTTCTGTAAATTTTTTTTTTATGCTTTCATCACCTTGAAAAAAAGAAAGTGGCATTGAAAATGTCTAGAATTGGGGCACCTGGGTGGCTGGTTTCAGTGGACAACTCTTGGTTTGAGCTCAGGTCATGAGTCTCAAGGTTGTGAGATCAAGCCCTGTGGTGGGTTCCACACTCCTCAGTGCAGAGTCGGCTTGAGATTCTTTACCCTTCCCTCTCCCTTCCCATGTGATCTTCCCCCCGTGCACACTTATGTGCTCTCTCTTAAATAAATAAATAAATAAATAAATAAATAAATAAATAAATCTTAAAAAAAAGAGAAAAAAATATCTAGAATGGAATGCTGGTTGATTAAGTTTTGTCTTAAATGTATAATAAATCAGAAATAATTTAGTACAGGTCAGGAAGTTCTGACCAATGAAACTCCTTGACTTCTCTCAATAATATAAAGCAACTGAGAGCAAAAATTAGATCAACACCCTCCTATTTCTGAAGAAGGAATGAGTCCATCGATGAGCAAATCCTTTCCACACACCAATGTGGTAGCCTTAAGTAACACCCATATTTAAAATAAAGGGGTGATCAGGGAACATGAAATGCAGTTTAAGAAACTTCAGTCCCAGATAGAGAACAAGACTTATTTAGAGCACATCTTGCTTGATTAGATGATATTTTTTGACCCAATCCAACTCCAATGACTTCTATTAAAAAAAAAAAAAAAAATCCACACAAATCAGTCTGCACTGAATCTAGAGTAGCCAAGTCAGAGTCTGTGATGGTTTAGAACGCTCCTTTATGAACCACACCCAACCTGAGAGACAAGGCCATCCCATCTGAGTATCCATCTGTGGGTCTGAGAAGAATGTGCAGAAGATCATTAGTAGCAAGTCTTTTCTTCCTTTATTGTCCAAAACGCCAATAAATGGCCATTTTTCTATTTTAAATGTTTTTGTTTTTGTTTTTTTTGTGGTCAATTCCACCAAACCGTAGGGGTAGGCAAGTGTAGACCAGGGTAATCTGGCGTATGCTTTTCACCTGGTCCTGAACCATTCCGCCATATTGTTAGTTCACTCAGGGCAGGCTCATCTTAACCTTCTTCATTTCTTTACCTGTTGAGATATTTTCATAGCCAAAACATTATCAGGTCCCTAAAGTGATTCTGTAAACAGATTTCTTAATTTCTAAATGTTACACCACAATAGTGTGGCAAAATCATATTTTAAAATATGAATTAAAGCCCCCCAGGCCACTGATGATTGATCCTTCTCCAACCTACTAGAACATCATTGTATTGGGAAAGAGACACACAAACTGAGATTCAGGTGACCCAAGGAAAGATTCTAATAGATCAAATTTCTATTCCCAAAGAGAACTTAATGCTGAATAAAATTTTAACTCCCTGAAATACATAATTTCTTAGGCTAGAGAGACACACAATGGGAGAAGTAGGTAAAAAGCCATTGTGGATGCTTGAGAAAGAAGGAAGTCAGACCCTGATAAAACTCTCCACACAGCTTTCACGCATCTGAGAATGGAAGGGACGTGTGTGTCCCAAGGTAGCTTAGGGGAGACAGCAGGACCCCAGGGAAGTATCATCACATGTGCACTGGCAGATAAGCTAGGTCAAGTGTAAAGAAGAGACAGTGAAATAATTTCTGTGTCCCTCTCTGACTGCAGGATTACCTACAAAAAAACAACAAAACAAAACAAAAAACTAAAACCCAGACCCAAAGATCTTATAGTCACAAACATTAGAGCAATTACCTACGTGATAAATAATGCCATGCTAATTATATGTTGGTGCAGTCTTTAACAATCTTCTGTGTATTCATACCAGCATTTTTTGTCTAAGAAAACTAGTAATATGTATTAGGTATTTATCAGTTAAACAATCAAACAAAAATTCAAAAAAGTGATTATTTCTTATTCCAACAATTCCATATTGCAGTGACCTACAAAAATGAACACAATAAAAAACAAAATAAAACAAAAAAAGACAAAAAACAAACCAATGAACATAGTAGAAACATTGCCTATGACCTTGTGTACCTCATGAGCTTGCACACTTCTAGCCCTCTCTTGACAGCACCTTTCAAGAATTGCAGTCGTCCCCATTACCTATCTTCCTTTCATTCTAAGCAAAAATCCATCTGCAGAAAAGCATTTGTAATGCCTTCCCCATGGGAAGAGGGCTCCTTTGGGAAGGAGCAGAGGAATCTGAGAGTTTAGGACACAGCTCAGGTGACCTTTCCATACACTAACCTTTGAGAACTGATAAATCTCTCCTCCTGTCTTCTTTTAAAGGCATACCTTAAAAATCACTCGAATCCCAAAAGGTTGAAGATACCATGCTTTTTGAGGCAATCATTTGGCATGGGTTATTACAATGAATGAGATAAGAAATCTGGCGCAGCCAACAAAGGCCTCACGGTCACGGACCTTGAATGTGGCTGAGCCAGAACTTGACCCTGATTCCATTCAATTCCAAAACTTATTTCATTCCAGAATCTCAGCTTACAAACTAAATAGCTGTGGGCCTTGGAACTCCTACTTTTCCATAATCTTATCTTTTTAAAATTTTTAAATTGAAGGGTTTGGATGAAGTTATTATCCCTGGTGCTGTGAAATTTGGACTGAAGTCTGGAGAAATTGGGACTAGATTAAAATTCCAGAGCTATGGGAACATTCAGGCAGCCACTGTGGTTAAATTCTTATTTAGTGTTTCATTCAAATGTATCTTTCGTACTTCAATGATACGGTTATTTCTCAAGTCTTACACATTCCAGACTCTAGGTTCTGGGTCTGGTATTACTGTGTTATTATGAATCATTGCCCCCAGATATTTAGTCTAGTACAGACTCAGAAGACAGTACGGAGTCGGCCACCAGGAGTCATCTGTGCTCCTTACCTTTACTATCACCGTGACAGTGGCAATGCCTGGTGGCATCGTTCCATAAATATCGAAGGCCTCCACGAGAAACGTGATGCTTGCTTCCTGCTCCGGAAATGACTCATAGTCCAAGCTCCTTAAAAGGGAAAGTTCTCCTGTAAATGGATGTAGTGCAAAAAAGTGCTTTACTTCTGGGCTTCGGATCCGATAAGACACATTTGCTCCAAGGTCAACATCTTTGGCCTGTAACAAGTGAAACAGAAGGATGGTCATATCAGCGTTGTTACAAACCAGAAGAGTGCAAGGTTGATGGAGGTCATGGGTCAGTACCCAGGACATCATGAACTTAACAATGACCGCAGGGCATGTTTCCGAGACAGGCATTTTTGTTAAAGTAATTTACCAAAGAGAGGAAGGAGAGAAAGAGAAACAGAGACAGAGAGACAGAGAACCATGACATTTTGTCCTTTTTTTTAAATTTTATTACTGAGGTGCCTGGGTGGCTCAGTCATTAAGCGTCTGCCTTCGGCTCAGGTCATGATCCCAGGGTCCTGGAATCGAGCCCCGAGTCGGGCTCCTTGCTGGGCGGGAAGCCTGCTTCTCCCTCTCCCACTCCCCCTGCTTGTGTTCCCTCTCTCGCTGTGTCTCTCTCTGTCAAATAAATAAATAAAATCTTAAAAAAAAATTATTACTATATTTATTTTCCCTGAGAAATCACTAACTAAAAGAATTAAACTACACTAAAGAAAAGAATATTGTCATAAATTATTGTGTATTATTTCCTGCTAATTGCATAACATTGAAAAATAATGTTTTAAATAAAAATAAAGTTTTACTGAGTGTTTTTCATAAACATGTTAGATTATTAAAGGAGTATAAGGAAACTAAGGAAATTTAAGTAATAATTTCTCCTTACAGGGATCCTATGATACATTTCTAGAGATCAGTCTATTATACTCCCTTCATTTAATTAATCTTTATTGAGTAGTTATTATGCATGAGAAGCACAAGATGAACCAAGACACAAATCCTGCCCTCCAGGTTAATGTCTCAAAAAAACAAATAAACAAAAAGACACAAATATCACAATAGAAAGACAACAGAGACATGGCAGCTGAGAGGTGTTCAGAATTGGGGGTGACAAGTTCTAGCTGCTGGTCTCGCAGGATAGGGAGGACAGACTGGCCAAGGCAGCTCTGGTGGAGGAAATGGAATGGGGTGGGGGTGGGGGGATGGGGAGATGAGCTGTGTTAGGATGTGCACACAGGAACCTATGCACCTGCTACGTGAACTTTTGTCTTGGCTCCCTGCAGTTACCGACATCACAACCAGAAGATATTGGGAAAATACAGATTTTATGACATCATTTTCCTATCTAAAATCCTTCTTGTTTTCCATTCCATTTTGGGTTAACCCCACTCTCCTGAACGTGGTGAGAAGGATCCATATAATTTCTAGCCCTGTAGCTCTTCCCTGTCTCCTCTCCTCCAGGATTTTGAGCAGGTTCATTCCAATGCCTTGAATAATATTTCTTCCTCTTTGCTAGAATAACTCTTCCTTGCTCATCAGTTCACAATGTAGAAAGCAACTATCTAAATCTCAAGACCAGATTTCTAAACTCTCAAGATTAGGTTAAGAGTTCCACCTGTCATCTCTGAGGCCCCTTGCTCTTAGGACCTCTGTTGCAATTACGGATTTACTTGTCTGTTTGCCACAGCAGACTGAGAAGCCCAGGAAGGCAGGAAATCTGTCTGGTCCACATTGGAATCCCCAAAGTCTAGCAGAGGAGTTGACATACGATAAACCCTGGAAATATGCGTGTTTAATAAATAGATGAATAAATGAATAGATGAACAGAAGAATAAATGGAGAAATATGGACCTTTCCCTGGTTGGCACGGCCTTTTTTAGATTTATTAATGTTTTTGCCTAAATATTTTTTGAGTTGAATTATGAAAAAAATACAAGTTCTTGATATCCATGCTAACAGAGTTCAAGTTGTGGATGGCAGGTCAAAGAAGGACTAGAATCTTTTTTTTTTTCCCCCCAAAAAAAAATTATACTTCATAGATGTCTGTGTCAGAATTGAAAGGGGTGTTTGATTAGAATGCAGATTTCTGAGCCAACCTAACCTACTGAATCAGAATGTCCAGAGTTTCTGGTACTATTGTAGCCAAGGACTGAAAAAAGGGCTTGGATGTGGGGACACTGTTTAAAAGGAGAGTCAGATCTCTGGGAGGATGCCAGTTCATTGAAAGTGAAAAAATAATGGGTTCAGCAATATCTTCTTTCTGTAAAATATAGGGAAAATCTCTACCTGTGTGTGTATATGCATATGCATATATATACACATATATGTGTACACACACACAAACATAAGTATATATGCACATACCTGGAAATGCACATTTACATATATGTAAATATGAAAGTGTTTACTTGAATATATACATATGTAGTTATATATGCACACACCCATATAATGCATATTTACATATAGATAAATATGGAAATATTTATTTGAATACATGCATACATAGGTATATATGCACACACCTGCCTATGTACATATTTACTTATATGTAAATATGAAAATATTTTATTTCATATTGTGTGAGCACAAAGATAAATGTCATAGAATACACTTACAAATTTAACACTGAGTACTCTAGAGGTACAAAGTGGGGGATTATTACATTTTTCTTTATAGACTATTGTATTGTCAATTTTTACAAAAATATATAGTATTGATTTTGTAAATTAAAAAAGAATTATTAAGATGTGTTATTTGATTTCTTGGAAAGGTACTTTTTCTCCTCTTAACTGTTGGTATACCCTAAAGTACGGTTGTTACATAAAACACAATATGCAATATTGGAACGATACTTCTATTAAATCTTTATTCCTTGTTTATCTGAAATTAGAATTTAACTGGGTGTGCTGTCTTTTTATTTGCTAAATCTGCAACCTTACGGCAGATCTTCTAATGTGGGATCCAGGAATTGTCTGCTTCCCCCACACACCTCTATCTGGAGGAAGGTGGTCCCAGCCGGCAGGTTCTCCTCCACGACCACAGTATATGTTGAATTGGTGAACACAGGACTGTTATCGTCGATATCCAAAACTTTAATGGCCAGTGTGAGCACTGAGTGACGGGGATGCACTGCTCCGTCCATGGCCACAACAACAAGCTCGTAGTAGTCCCTGACTTCTCTGTTAAGCTTCACGGCTGTGTAAATGCTCCCATTGGATGTGATGCGGAAGAGATTATTGAAGTTGCCCAAACTATAGTGCACTTGGCCATTTATTCCAGCATCAGGGTCTGTTGCCTGAATAGAAATGAAAAACAGAGAAATTCACATAGTATGTCTTGTCATGCTTTTTGCACATTACATTTTGCTATGGTGCTCTGCTAGAAGGGGATAGTTGACAAATCATGGCATATTTTTAAAAGAAATTTTTTTCTCTCGGGAGAAAATGAAAAAAGATAATGACAATGTAATTCAAAAGTCTAGAACTTGAAAAGAAATACACTGAAGTTGAATTATTCTTCATTCAGAATGACCGTGACATACATTGATAATATCATTAACAATAACAATATTATGACAGAAAACTCACATTACAAAAATACTGGATTTTCCCTGTACTATCATTTCTTTAATGATTTGGAATTCTAAATCAGGAAAACACATTTAGTTTTTAATTAATTTAACATAATGTGCTAGATGACAACTCAAGATGCTATAGTATTTTTTGTTCAAGCACTTTGTATATTCATTTTCCTATATATTTTTTTCAAGCACTATATATCTCATTTAATCCTCAGCATGTTCTTTTTTTTTAAAGATTTTATTTTTATTTATTTGAGAGAGAGCAAGAGAGGGAGAGAGAGAGTGCACAAGCAAGGGAGGGGCAGAGAGAGAGGGAGAAGCAGGCTCTCCACTGAGCAGGGAGCCCAATATGGGACTCGATCCCAGGACCCCAGTATCATGATCTGAGCCGAAGGCAGATGCTTAACCAACTGAGCCACCCAGGCACCCAATCCTCACCATGTTCTTACGAATAAATGTAATTGTTCCCATTTTGCAAATGAGAGAACAGTGTCTTATGGAATTTAAAGCTTTTGCTTAGAGTTACATAAAAAAAATAAATATACAGTGCCCCAGTTCTGGGTATGTATAAAACTACTTAATAAATATTTCTGGAATTAATGAATGTTGAAATAAATAAATGCATGTAACTGAGATTTAAAACTAAATCTTCTCCCAAAGGCAAATGAGAGTCAAAGTATTGTAACTGGGAAGCACCTGCAAAGGGCTCTTCTTTAATACTAGAATACAATCTCCAAATGATAATTGAGAATTACTGATATTATACTAACATATTAACTAAAAATTTTAAGTCACATAAAAATCACTTTGCATCAAATAAAATGTGTAAATTTTGAGTGAATATTCTTCCAGCAGAGTCTTCTGAGAATTAATCTTATCCAAACTCAATTGTGATATAAATGATGACTCGATCAACTATCGTGCATTTTGTGTTCAATAATGTTACTGTTTTTCAAAGAAACTGGAGTAAATATTAGAAGCCATGAAATGTTATATAATTCTGCCCTAAATTGTTGCTAAGTAAAGGAAGGAAGACACTTGACTGCATTATTAGTTGTGGACACAATAAAATCACTTAATATCCACAAAGCCTGGACAGCAATAGGATGGATTTTAATAGTACAAATGCAGATGTATATCCAATTTTACAAACTCTGGCAAAGCATATTGGGGACACTGCTGAATGCTTATGTCTTGTTTGAAATGGTAATGTCCAAGATGTGAGAGGTCATGTTTGCAACCATGCTCCTTCTCTACGTCATAATGCCAGACGTTCCAGTGGGATTTGCTTCTTTGACTCATCAAAACACAAATGCTTGAGGTTTAAACCTGAGAACAGATGGAGAAGGCATTGCAGGAATGCCCAAAGAGGAAGAAACACTGTGAACGAGTTGATGAGTTTCCATAGACATACATGCTTTACCTTTACATTGCGCCTAGAATTTTCCATACAAATTACTGACAAATTAGTCAAGCTTGTCAGTTAGAGGAAAAAACAAATGACAACACTAACTCCCTCAGGGAAAAAAAAGAAAAACCCTTATTTTTTGTCTGAAATTATTGCATAAGTAAACAGAAAAATGTACTCCAGTAATATAATATAAATAGGTCTTATTTTTTAACAGCAACATTTGTGGAATTTTCAGTGACTTTTTCTGTCTGTGGGAATCCTTATGATCACAAAATCAAATCATTTACATAACCAGTAATTTAAATGATTCTTGTTCAAATTATGTTTTTATTCATCCATATAATGGAAGGCGTAATATATAATGATTCAATTTGACTAATGTGGCTATGTGTGTATGCATACATGTGTGTGTATGTGTGTGTGGGGGTGTTGTGTAGGTATTATTTTATACACCTCTAGCTGTTTAGCCGATATCTCCACAAGAATGCCTCATACATATCTCTGTTAGTTTTCTATTCCTGCCATAACAAATGACCACAAATTTAGCAGTTTACAAAATACAAGTTTATTATTTTATAGTTCCATAGAAGTTCAACTTGGGTCTCACCAGGCTACAGTCAAGATACAGGCAGGGCTATGTTTCTTTCTGGAGGCTGTAGGGGAAGCTCCCTTATTGGAGTTCCTTGCTTATTGGAGTTGTTGACAGAATTCAATTGCTTGAGTTGTAGGATTGAGATCCCCACCTCCTTTTTGGTTGTCATATGAGGACCATTCCCAGCTTCTAGAGGCCACCCACAGTCCTTGGCTCATAGCCATCTCCTCCATATTTAGAGCCAGCAATAGTGGGTCAAGTCGCTCTCACACTTTTGACCCTCTCTTCTTTCTTCTTCCATCTTATCCCTCTGACCCATTCTCTTCCAGTTTTAAGGGCTTATATGATTGCATTGTGCCCCACTTAGACAATCTAGAACAATCTTCCCTGGGGTGAGCTCCTTAACCTTAATCATATCTACAAAGCTCCTTCTGCTATGTAAGATAACATATTCATAGGTGGGGGCATATTTGGGCGCCATTATTCTGTCTCATAGAATCAGAAGCTTAACATGCCCGTGATTGAACTCTTGATTACTCCTGTGTCCAAATCTTGTTTACCTCCAACCTTCTCCTTTCAGTAAATGGTCCTTCTACCAACATAATAGGTTATATAAAAAGTAAAGTAGATATTTCTGAGCTCTCGCTCTTTTATCTTCTCAATTATTCATTCACCCAATAATTTGAGAAAAGCTTATTTAATACTATGTATGAGGCTCAGCTCCAGGCTGTGAGATACATAGTATATTAAGTACCAAGGTCCAGGACCTAATGTCATTTACAGAATAATCCCTATCTATCCATAATATGTTCCTTCCCCCCGTATATAATATCTCACTCCTAACCACCTTGGTCTGAGCCACACCAAATACAGCTTAGATCACTAAATTACTTGCTAATTCTTTTCTTTCAGTTATATCCCTTCAGAAAGACCTTTTATAAAAGAGAAAATAATGACATCAGTCCTCGCATAAGCTCCTTCAGCCATTCCCATTGCCTTGGGCAATAGTCAAACCTTTAACATAGCTAAGAGGCTCACAGGAAATGCTGCTTTCACTGTGTTCTCTCTAACCTCCAAACTTCTCCCAAACCCTCTGCCCACAGGGCTCCTGCTATCACTCACCAGTCTCCCACTCATGCATCTTCCAAGCATCAAGTTAAACATCGTTTCCTCAAAGCAGTCTTCTCTGATTCCTGAAATGGAGATTAGACTCTCCTGTTGTACATATGCCAAAAGTTCCATACACCTGTCATTTCTGCCACTTTTGATAATTTCTAATTATGTGTTTATCAGTGAGCTTATTTGTTTATGAGCTGGTCTCTTTTTGTACAATAAAGTAGGCCATAAGAGTATGGTCTGGGCTTTTCTGTTTTCACTGAATGCTCAATGCCTAGTATAGTGCCTGGTGCATAGTAGGCATGCAATAAATATTTAAATTCATAAATGAATTATATATATTAAGTTATATAAAAGAACGTATTCGTACTACTATGTAGTAGCTGTTAGAATTCTTAAATTTATTTTATTCATTGTATATCTATTGTTTGGTTTTACTTTGGCTCTTACTTTATTATCCTCTGTGATTTTGGTTAGGAATCTGAAAATAAAAACTGCGGAATTATTGGAATTGTGTCTAATACTTTGATCACCTTGGTAAAACTATTGAATCTATGCTGAAAAATATCATTTTTAGAAGAACATAGTGATATTTTATCACAACCTAAACAAGCATATCACAAGAAGTAAATATCTTTATACTTTTAGAATTTTGTAGAATGACAAAGAGGGATTATGCACGTTAAGGTGGCAAATGACTGTTCTATAAAAAGAGATGGCTATATTGTACTAGTGCTGATTGGTTTCAGTGTTCCCAGCATACTATTTTTTGATGTTAACTTTTGTATGTCACTTTTTCTCTCTAAGTCTCAGATATCTCAACCATAAAATAAAATATGTGGAGTAGGGGTGCCTGGGTGGCTCAGTCGTTAAGCGTCTGCCTTCGGCTCAGGTCATGATCCCAGAATCCTGGGATCGAGCCCTGCATCCGGCTCCCTACTCAGTAGGAAGCCTGCTTCTCCCTCACCCACTCCCCCCTGCTTGTGTTGCTTCTCTCGCTGTCTCTCTCTGTCAAATAAATAAAATCTTTAAAAAAAACATGTGGAGTAGAGAGCAGTTTTGAATCTCTTTTCCTACCATCACACATGTCAGAGATGAAATTCACAAACATGGCACAGATCATCAATTACTACATGAATAAGATAGACTAGAGCTACAGAAGGATTTTCTATATTTGCAATGCCATTTTCTCTGTTCCATTGAATAAAATACATGCAAATTTAAGTAAACAGACACTATTATAGATTTAACCTAATAATTAATATTGGAACAATGCAAATGTAGTACCTACACTGGTAACCAGTGACTTGTACGACACTTCACATTTGATTGTAACAATCCATACTTGCAAAGTGCTGGTCTAGAGGACTGTGAGGACACTTGCTCTGACAAGAGACTGAGAGATAAGAACAAACTTCCATTTCAGAACGAACCACCTGCATTCCCCAAACTGCCGCATTAAGCATATTTTCCCTTGGGAACTTCCCAGTGCACATTAGCTCAGAGAAGTGCTTTATTAAAAGGTGTTCTTTATTTAGGATTGTTCAATGGGAACTTCTTCCCCCATGTTTCATCTTGCTAAGAGGAAAGACATTTTAGCAAGACAACTGCTGTGTCTCTATTCTGTCTCCCTCTTGGGAGTGCTGAATTTGGTAGGAAGAATTAGGTAAATGTCTCCTCTAAGATCTGTCTGTAAAGACATCTGGTGGTTTGCTGTTGAGCTGTATAAGCTCTTCCACTGTGGATGCCTACAATTCCAGCCTCACCCGTAGAAGAAGAGCTGTGTGGGTGAGCTTGGTTGTAGGCTGCAGCATCATACAACCCCTCGGCCCTCCCACTAAGCTTCTTACCCGCCAAAATCAGTGTCACCCATCTGCCAGAGGCAAGCAGCCTGGGCAAGCTACAGGATGTTCGTTATTATCATCTTCAAACCCCCCAGGTGTTTATAGCACAGTTTCCAAAGGGATTTCATCACAGACCCTTTTCCACTGCTGTTTGTTTAGCAGAATAATTACTAATATCTTGAGGGACATACAGTTTGTTAAATCCTGCTATAGTTCACTGAGCAATGCCAAGAATAAGGCCTCCTTTTAATAATCTGTCCATGATATTGTTCATACAATATTTCCACTTTGTACTCTTTGTTCTCTAGGACACATTGAAAAATGACGATTGTAATGGTGCATACCCTTAGCTATGTTGGGATTCTTAAAATGGTCTACAGTGAAATAGTAAACGGGAGAGAAAACATGAAAAAAAAAAATATATGCTTTCAGCAGGACAGTGAGAGGATTTTTTAAAATGGCTGAAATTGATAGAAAAGGCCATGGGGAGAGGAAGAAATACTGGGTTTTAGCCATGGCTTTGATAAAGTAACTCTGGGCGTGAGTTTTCCTTATGCTACATTTCATGGAATGTTAGTTAATGCCCCTTAGGATGTGAGTACGTTCTTTCAGGGACAAAAGTGAGAGGAGGTAAAGAGAGAAGGGGAAAGTCTGGGTTCAAAGAAACACATTTGGGAAACTGAGATTAAAGAAAATTTAAAATGTTTTATTACTTCATAATTCCTGAAGTGTCATTACTATTTTAGTGAATGAGATGAAGTACTCAAGGGGGGTACGTTATGCACCAGATTTAGAAATCCCAAGCAGTAGAAAGATCGCCTCCTTTCAACATGTTGAGCAAACTATAGAAAGAAGCCGAGACTCCTATGCCTGATCTCTTCCCACCTGCATTTTCGGCACTCCCTTACTATCCACTCTCCTGTACAAGCTCTCCGCTCAAGCCAAATCAATTCTCTACATTTCCCTAGGACTCAGCATCTACTTTATGACATTTTCTTCAAGGCTTGCCACAACGATTCCTTTTTCACCTCTGAAATCCCAATCATCCGTCCATTCCTCCAATCCCGGCCCCACTTCTGCCTCTTCTAGAGAAAGTTCCAGCATTTGGAGATCATGTCATAAATAAGAATTCTATACTTGACAAATGCCTCTTTGTATCAAGTTAGTTTACACCCTTTTCCCACAACCATGAGCCCTTTTGGAAGGAACTTGTCTCATTATTCTCTGTGTACTGGATTTTTCAAAAATACAGCAATCTCTATCTTATAGTGGGATGATCTGTGGAAAGAAAATATCCAAATACATATTCAACAGGTGGATTGTATAAAATAAATATTAGAGGGTTCATCTGCATAATGGGGCTTCATAGCTCAACATCAGCTGAAGTATAGAATGTGTATAATATGTTCAATATAGTAACAAGTGTGCCCCTCAGCCCTCCTCGCCCCACACATTTTGACCCAATTCACCACAACTTAGTTTACTGAATGCCTAGCTTCCATGAAAGGATGTGCTTTTGATGCTCAGGAAACAAAAGACCGTAATATTCTGTAGGAAAATCCTCTAAAATGTTAAGGTAACTGAGACTCCCATCTAATAGAGACAGAGGAACTAGAATGTTTGCAAAATGCTATCTCCTTCCTTTTCCAGCTCCTAATTAATTCAGGAGCATAAATAAGGTCATGTACGTTAAGTGACATGGGCTGGCTAAACGAGGTAGTTCCATTTCTTTACTATTATAGATGAGTATGTAGTTGTTGGACAAGATAACCAAACACGAAACCCCTTATCATCAGCAATACTGTCAGGAAGTTTGCACTGATGTTTAATATCTAGCCAAGGAGCTCGGTGTGTGATGCTATAATGAAACCATTTATCTTCCCAGAAATCAATTAAAAGTTAATTAAAATTATTAATAAGAAAAATCACACATCTCTTCTTCTCTTGTACTACATCAAAGCGATAAACAGTAATAGCTGCAACTTTATAATCATCTGTCCATGGTTAACATATTTTGTAATATACACCTTACCATGGGGTCTGCTTTGCGGTTACTTTGTGAATGCCTATTGTTTGGGAAATTGGCTGATAATCCGAGGTCGAATAAAGACCTCACTGGACAAAACTTTGAATATCTGATAGAAAAACTTCTGGAAAATCTTTAATCATTAAAATCAAAGTTAGAGTATAGTAACCAAAAACTTCCTTAAGAAAGAAATCAGATGATATATAAGGGCATTTATTGAAACAGAATTTATTGAATATTTGTTAAGCACTATTTTATAGCATACCACTTGAAATGGGAGCTGGGAAATGTATTTCTTATATATTATATTCATCTTTGCTTTTCCTCATTATCCTTTTAGAGTGGCCTACTAGGTATTCTGTCACATCAATAGAAGTAGAAGCCCATTGAGGGGGTACTTATACTGGGGGCTACCAACTCTATGGAGACCTAAAAGCATGCCTCTTAACATGGTCGGGAAATACTGGGACAAAGCCTCAAAGGACAGTCTGAGATCTATAACCTCTTCCATCAAGAAGTCTCTGGGGAGACTACTTGTGCATATCTTCAGTGATTAATCTTGATTTGAAGTATGTTTTATAATCCTACCCATTCAGATGAATGTTTAGATATGAAATAATTTCTGTTTATTCTCACAAAAAATCAAGTACCTATGAAGAGCTTTGAGGACAGAAAGAAAACACAGCTATTAGAAAGGTGTGAACTCCCAGGTAACACCTAATTAGCCTGGTGTGAAGCCTGGAGGGAGCCTAGTTCTACTTTTTGCTTGTCCTTTCCAGCAATGTGAGAGGCTGTGTGCTTCTTTCTCACCTACAGGTGGGAAACACAGAAGTTGTTGGGCAGGGAGGTCAGAAGGAACAGTGGGCCAAGGCATCCTTAATGATATTCCTAATGGAAATACATTTTTGTAAATTGTCTAACAACTTCAAAAAGATATAAAATAGTTGTCTTTATTTCTTTCAAGAAGCTGAGCTATATCAAGGGCTGTGATTTCCAGGGTAAAAAGAGAGAAAAGGGAGTGAGTCAAGATGCTGGCGAATTTTTCCTCTTTCCACACAGATGCCTTATATTCATTACTGAGCCATGACGAAGAGACCAACTGCCTAGCAGGTAGCAAGGGTATGTGAGCTCAAATCACCCAAAAACATAACCAGAGTGAATATTTTTTTAATCAAATATTGGAACTCTCAAATACTTAATGCCCGAAAGTCTAGAAAACCCATGTGTAAACTTGTGATTTCTTACAGGCTTCAGCTCGAGGTTAGAAGCCAAACCTTTCCCAAACCCACTCCATGGCCTTGGGTGAGTCAGTCACTCTTGGCTTCCATCCTTCATCTGTGAAATGATGATGATGATGACAACCATTTATCTCACTGCCTCTCATGAGAATGGAACATACTTGCAGCATGCTTGGGACATATTAAGCAATCAGTTAAAAATAATACGTTGATTGTTACATGTTTTTCAATGTCTACTTAGAAACCATATTTTAAAAAAAAAGCTCCATTCTCTCCTAAACTTTTTTTTTAGACTTATTTATTTATTATAGAAAGAGAGCATGTGTGGGGGGGAGGGGCAGAGGGAGAGGGAGAGAGAATCTCAAGCAGACTCCAGACAGTGCGGAGCCCCACAGGCTCTATTTCATGACCCCAAGAACATACCTGAACTGAAACCGAGTGGGATGCTTAACTGACTGCACCACCCAGGTGCTCCTGTCCTAAAGTTCTTAAAGAATATTTTTGGGTAAGACAAATCAGCCTATTTTTATTTGGCTTATTTATACATTTCATTTTCCTAGGGATCATTTTCAATTTGCTATAGTGAGTCTATTAGGTTCTATTAACATTGTTGTTCTCAACATTTTTTCTGAGAATTTGTTGTCTGTAGTAAGTAAAGAATTCAGATGTGAAATATCATCAAGCCCATCCACACAGTGTTTTTAGTGCAATAAATACAAATATAAGGGAAACTTACATGATCAGTTGATAAATAGCAGAAAGGAGAGAGCACTTTAGTTATGATAAACAACAATGATGAACATATAAGGGCTTTCATGCATTAATTAAGGTGGTATTGTCACATGACAGGAATTTCTATGAAAAAGTGTATGTGATGATTTTATGGATACTGCCACATTGAGAAGTGTTTGCTATGTTTGGCCTGAGAAAGATCGGTTGCATTTTTGAAAAATCAAAAAATACATTCCAAGGGAATAATAGAAAAGAAAAGATGATAACTTTCAGGTGCATTTTAAAGTAATTTCACCATGGATTGGGAAGCAAATACATATGTCAATGGGTGAGTGATCATAACTTGATCATAAGTTGTGAGGCTTTAAAATCGTTATAGTGAGAGTTGAACGGGGCATGAGAGTTATTTCACACTAAACATTTTCTTACTTGTCGTTACTGCAGCCTATCCTTCCAAATCTGAAAAGATAAATTCTACCCAGAGAAATCAGTAAATAGTATCCCCCACAAAAAAGATTTGACAGTGGCCCATATTTTCTTCCAAACATATGTTTTTTTTTAGTGTTTTTAAATCCCTCCCACTCTACCACGGAGGAAACCTCAATTAAACTGTCTTGAAGGGCTCTGGGATGCCTTCCCTGGCCCCCCAAGTCACAACAGCTGCCCTCCCACCGAGACTCCCAGCCATTCTGTCCTTATTTAGCGCTAATGACAATGATGCAGGTACCTGCTTATCTCCTATTACTACCCTTGATGCAACCTGAGAACACAAGAAATGATTGCTCGTAGCGGACTTTCGAATGCTTATTCTTCCTACATGGTCAGTGAATATTTGCTGAATAAGTGTTGAATTGAGGACTTCCTTTTCTTAGGCAGTATGTGCCTTCCTTGAAAGTTTTGTTGAATCTACCAAGAGTCAAAGCAATTACTACCAGTTACAGGATAAATCATATTTTCTCAGGACACTCAAGGGTCTCGTTCTAACCTTTCTGGACTTACCTCCAGCAAGTCATCCTTTGATACCAACTCTATGTTTTGGTCAAGATAGTTTATTTATTGTATCAGTCAGCTTTCACACAATTCTGACACTCAGTGGTCTGCCACCGTGGATGCTTATTTCTCATGTATGCGGCATCGGTCCCGGATTCCCTGCAGCTCTACTCTGACTGATTGTCTCCATTCCGGGAAGGGGGAAAAGAAAAAAGAGATGAGATAACCAAGCCACATCTCCCTATGCTCCTGGCTGGAATTGGGACATAGCACCTACATTCTCTCTTCGTTGGTCAAGACAAACCTTGTATGACCAAAGTTGATGCCATGCTGGGGATGCACATGCTCTCACAGTGTGGGACAGCACAAACTGGGAAACAATAGTACGGTTGGTTCAACACTCTCGTTGTCCTTGAAACACACCAGGCTCTCCCACCTTCCCTGAGAGTTTGCTGTTTCTAAATCCTATCTAATTCTTCAAAACATGTCTCCAGGGTCACTCATCCTCTTTTTGGGAAGATTTTCCATCCAGCCTTCTGACCCTTCTTGCACTTAGCACAAACCTACCTACCTACCTTCCTTCTTTCTTTCTCTCTCTTTCTCTGTTTCTCTTTCTTTCTTTCTTTCTTTCTTTCTTTCTTTCTTTCTTTCTTTCTTAAAGATTTATTTATTTGAGAGAGAGAGCACACATAGGGTGGGGAGGCAGGGGGAGAGGGAGAGAGAGATTCTCAAGCAGAGTCCGTGCTAACTGTGGAGCTCAACTGGGGCCCCACCCATGACCCCAAGACCACGACCTGAGCCAAAACCAAGAGTTGGCTGCTTAACCGACTGGGCCACGCAGGCGCCCCTAGCACAAACCACTTTCTGTTGTTATTGGTGTCTGTTGTGAGGTCAAATACCAAGCATCCAAGTCATCGCTCACCCACCCATTCCATAATCGGAGGCACCATTAGTGAAAAGATTCTAGGAAGGGAAGGTGTGACCAGTGGGAAGCTGAGGCGTGGACGGAAATGAGGAAGAGAAGCAAATAACAAAAAAAACAGACATGAAGCCAATGGAAATAAACTATCTTTCTAGAGTTGGGTGATATTTAATGCAAATGAACTGAGTGTCAAATTAAGCCAGCCAGTTAAAGCAGTTACAACCTAGCCTACAGCTCTCTTAATAACAGAATACAAATTAACTCCAGGTGATTAAAAAGTAAGCATTAGGAAGAAGCATGTAGCCCTGTACTAAAAATTTTAAATATTTATTTGTCACAGAATGGTAAACACTCAGAGATTAGGACTTGGATGCTTCAGGAAAAGAGTTTTCATCAGGTTCATTTTCATACAACAAATCCACAAAATAATGTTTCATGTTCATTAATGTCTTTATACAGTTCCATAGCAAGCTGCAGGGGCCAAGGGCAGGTCGCCCCAAGATGGACCACTTGGGCATATTGATTATTTTAAAGAGCAGTTACTTCAGAAACAACTGGCAAGGACACTCAGACCCTCCTCTCTCCCCATGAAAGCCGGGAACAAATCTCCCATATGAAAAATACTCCCATACTAAGAAGTAAAGAGACATCCTTATCACCAGCAAGAGGGACTTTAGAGCCCAGAACACTATAAAAACAAACCTTGCTACATGTTTTACAACTCTACCACCTCAGCCTACATTCTGCTTGGGATTCCCTACTAATCAAAGCTCCCCAACCCCTGTTCTCTTTATCCTACCCACTCTTCACCAATGTAGTCCCTTTGTCTAAAAAGCATAAAAACTACTTGCCTTGCTCATTTCTTTAGGTCTCAGTCTCATTATTGGGCCACTGTGCACATGTAATAAAACTTTGCTTTTTTTCCTCCTGTTAACATGTCTCCTGTAAATTTAATTCTTAGTCCAGCTGGAAGATCCTGAAGGGTAGAGGAAGAATTTTTTCCTTCTCTACAGGCTTTCACCTTTCTCAAATATTCCCTATAGTCCTGCAAGGGGACAGGAAAACCTGGGGATTTTCATATCTTCCCCTCTTTCTTCTGTACTTTGGGTCTGCTGTGTATTACACCATTTTATGCAATGGTGGAATGCTATATATGGGAATTGGATTTTGTTTTCTCACCCTCTACCTTTTATTCATTGAACAACCCAGTCTCATCTTTTCCTTGTGGACAAACATATTCCAGGCCCTACACAGAGGCTCACTTCACCAAACTAACCATGCTGTCTCACACCTGCTTTATGCCGGCACCAAATCCTCCCTCTACTTCCCAACTTGACCGCTCTCAGCCCTCGCTCCACCTCACTCACAAACACCTGCACACGTGGACAGCCTCATCCCACGCTCCCGAAGCTCCTCGTGGAGCTTCACCTTCACCATGGGCCTAACTGCTCCTCCTCCAAATTTTGCTACCAGAGACAAACTGTATATCTCTTTATGTACATAGGTTTACTGTCTGTGATACATAACAAGACTACATTTTTTTTTTTCTTTTTTTTTTGCCTCACGAGAACTGATTTTTTCCATTTTGGGGTGACATTGAGAATGCATGCTCCAGTCAACACAAAGGCCTCTGTAAACTCCTAAAATAGCATAAATACACATTTTAATATAAGTTTTGTTCCTTCAGTGCTCATTACAAGAGCATCCCTTTCTAAAACATTTTCCTAAACTGTTACCTACAGTAAATCTTTTGGGGCATCTCTGGAGTTGTGGTCAACAGATACTACTTCATAAAGAAGGAAGTAAGACAAAAATACCACTACTGTGGATTGCATTTTATATGATAATCTGCTTGGCTCAGGCATTTCTGTTTCTGTCTGTGTTTGCCCTGTCTAATTCTGACCCTAAGTGCTGTTTTCCTTTCGTTTTTGAAAAGTATTTTAAATTGTTTCCTCTATGCTTATTGAGGGTATAATATTTTCTTCTTTGATGTCTTTATGATCTTCTCCACGAATCCTAAGTCTTAATTTTGTTTTGACCCGGCATTCTTTTGTATTAAATGTAAAGGTGCCCCAGGATTTCCCCCAAGAGCCAAGAACAATCCATTCCCTAAATACTTCCTTTCCGTCTGTCACAGAACTGCTTGTTATAGTATGTTCTTTCACAAATGATTTGCTCCTATCAGTGCTGGAAGGAAATCATAACTGGAAACTGGGAAAAAAAAAAAGTGACATTGAGTTTGGATTCTCTGTGAAATTCTCCGTAATTATATTTTCTGGAGAATATTCAAGTATTAGATTATCAGATGCAGATCTAAGGCAAAGGAAATAAAAATGTCTTTGGCCAATATGATATCCATCTAATGAGAAAAAAATATCTCCTCATTCCCAAGCATTCTGAATAATGTCTTTTACTAGATAAAAGCACACATTATTTCCCAAATAGCAACCATAAAATGAAAAGGCCTTTCTCCATTTTATATACATTGTCACAGTCTTATCCTATTCACCTAGCCTGAGAATATCGCTGAGGGACAGCCCAATATTGGTTCTGATCCCATTCATCATTCTTTGGGCTAGCCCCAAAATTTAGCAGTTTTAGTTATGCTCCATTCCCCAAATGTGGGATGTCACCAAACTGGTAGGTTTAGAAATAGACGTTTTCTATTCATTCCTCTGCCAACATTTCTCTGCTCATGCTTTCTCTCTTTCTCTCTTTCCCTCCCTCTCTCTCTCTCAAATAAATAAATAAAATCTTTTTAAAAGAACAGTTTAATAGCAATTGGTCCAGCAGAAGGTTTTCCTGAGAATAATGAGATTTATTCTATGAAATCATGGTGATGGCTAACGATGGTCTAGTCACTATAATTAAGTGATATAAAAGAATTGGAGTCTGGCACAAAAAAATAGATAAAAATTGGAAGTTAAAATAAAGTATATTACTCTGAGAAGCCGAAACTCTATAATCTGTCTGCCAAGAATCTTTGCAGATAATAAAGGAGAAAGTTATTGACTCATTTCAAACTTAAAGTCTGAAGAATCTAAATGGAGACAGAAGGCACCGTCCAGCATGACAAGTTTGAACCACTTTGATTTGGTATGCCCAGAGGAAGCATTACTCTTGCTACTTTCATGAAGACTGATCGCTTTTGACAGGAATCTCTCTGTGTGGACTTGGATGAGTATGATGCTGAGGAGTCATAAAAACATTAGAGAAGACTGTAGGCTCAAAGGAGCTCCTCATAAAAATGTTCCAATAGAGGGGAAAAGACAGTGAAAAAGAGACTGTATTTGCTATGTATCCACATGGTGAATTATGATACCCACAGGGAATATATCCTGTTCAGGCTTCAGAATCCCAATAAACTAATCCTTCAGAGATATCATAAATAGTGAGAAAACAAGCCAAAGAAATATTGCCTGTTTTTATTTATTTATTTTGTAGTCTGAATCGAGATTTAAAAAAAAGAGCCTCCCATCTTTGATTCTTATATGACTTGAGGAAAAACATTTACATATAAGGGTCTTTGTTGACAAATTGTGTTCCCTATGATGCAATGAGAGGTAAATTAGTTGCAGGTGGTTTACTGGGGTTACTTTAGGATCAATGAATGTGGAAAGCAGAGGAAGACAGCAGGACTGGATTGAGAGAGAAAGTCAACTAGTATGCAGGGCCAACAACAGCGCTGGCCAAGTCTGGAGGAGTATGGAGTTAGAACTGCGTGTTGGAGTTATTCTGAATGGCCAAATGGCCAGTCTTCACATTCGGCCACCAGTCAGGATGTGGGCTGCACTGAGAAGGGTGTGACCCTGGGCAAGGCGGCTCTTTGCAGCTGAGTAATCTGTGAAGCAGCTGACTGCTGAACGATGTCTGCCTACATCGCTCCCAGAAGCTAGAACATGCCATCCTTCCTTGAAGGGGCATCTGGGGGTGCATCTCAGTCTCCAGAATGAGACTGTATCTGTATGGCCTTTTTATTAGATTAGAGACTCCTTGTTTAACAGAACATAATGAATCACACACATGCACATATGCACACACGCATATCTAGAATCATGACAGTATCACTCATGGTTTTCAAATGAAATAATCATCTAGAGAGCTACAGGATGGCCTCACAGTTACAGAAGTCTGTGGTTTGATTGCTCTGACCTAAGCTAATTATGGTCTACTCTTATCCCCACGCCTAGAGGTGTGACTCATATTTTCTTTTTGAATCTAATTTTCATGTAACAATGAAAGTCCTAGGTATGGTGAACTTTACATCTTTTCTATATTTTAGTTCTTACAAACACCCAGGAGGCAGTTATTATTGATCACATTTTACAAATAAGAATATTACAGAAAAGCTAAGAAACGTGTTCAGGTTCCTACAGCTAGCAAATAAGAGAACTTGAAATTGAATTTGGGACATTAATATGCCATCTGTTTGTGACCTTTCTTAAGGGGAGGGACTGCTCTATTTGGTGTCAGCATTAAAAGTCACCCTGGCTTAATGATGGACTGGAACCAAGAGATAAGCATTAAGATGACCTGGAAAGAATTTAGAATTCACTCTGAAATACTTTACTTATTTTAATTTTGGAAATTAGGAGCCATATCATAGAAATCGTCCCCTTGGAAATTATTATTCTACAGCATCTCAGAACTTACATGTATTCAGTTAGAAATATAGAAACCTTGGTTGCAGAAAACTCACATTCCTCCTTACCCTGCAGCCAGCTCATCTGAGGTGATAACGGAACGAAAAAATACTTTAGCAAAGTCAGTGGAAGTCATACCCTGAAGTCCTGAGACATACAGAATGCAGTGTACCCAGAGCTATAAAATTTCATTGATTCTTTTGAGACATGGAGGTAATCATTTCAAAATAAATCTACAAATCTTCCAGCATCTGTCCCTGTATTCTCCACTCTCCTTCTATGGAAACATCAGGGCAGACACTCCTCTCTGACATTCCCAGGGGCCATGCTCTTGGGACTATGCTGTGCCTCTTTCCAGAATCTTCCACATCCCTCTTTCCCGAATCTAGCTGCATCAGCCTTCAAACCTGATGAAGAGTTTATCATTACAAAAGAAATAAAGAATTAAAAAAGTAACCAGTTCCTACAATGTCTCGTTTTGCTGCAATCCCTTCACATGCCAGACTTTTGGTGGAAAAAGGTCAACATACATTATCTGCACTGCTATGCATGCTTTCATGAGTTATTTACTGAGTTACTTATTGTCATGCCAAACTTTCTTTCTTTCTTTCTTTCTTTCTTTCTTTCTTTCTTTCTTTCTTTCTTTCTTTCTTTCTTTCTTTCTTTCTTTCTTTCTTTTTTTTTCTGTTTTAGTGTTTGCATTTTCTTCTATTTGGAGTGGTCTTCTCAGTAATCTACTGATCCTTCCGTTCAGAGCATACACAGCACCCCCCCCCTCCGCAGCACAGGGGCCCTCAATATAGATAGGCCTCCTCGCCATCTAAACGAGGGTCCCGATTTTACACATTCAGAGTCCTCTGTGCTCACGACCAAAGTTTTACTTTTGTATCTAATGGTGTGTTTATGTAGGCAATGTCTGATACTCTGTGGTTTGTGAGGTCCATGGGAGCAAAGACCCTTTTGTTTGTCCAAGCACTGTGATCCACACATAATAGACACTTCATAAATCTGCATTCAAGGAATAGATAAATGAAAGATAAAAAGAATCATAGCTGTCCAGCTAAAGTAGAATATATATCGAAGCAATCTATATTAAGCAGAAAAACATATTGATAAAATACTGCCATTTCCTACTTTATAATATGAGACTCTCTTCAATAGGAGGTAGAGCAAAATATTATTTAGCCTACAATCAGAAACACCTGTACAAACACTTCTAAATGTTGTCTTTGTGTTGGGTGAGGAACAGTATTCTGATCATTATGTTCTTGCCCTCCCTGGATTTTTATTTTAGCATAGTGCAGTTAAAAGAATACCAAACTTTTGGCCTGGAAAGTCCAAAAATTGTTATATTACCCTTTGTTCTTAATATCAGAGCTGTAACTTTTTTTTTTTTTAAGATTCTATTTATTTATTTGACAGAGAGAGAGAGACAGCGAGAGCAGGAACACAAGCAGGGGGAGTGGGAGAGGGAGAAGCAGGCTTCCCATGGAGCAGGGAGCCCGATGCGGGGCTCGATCCCAGGACCCTGGGATCATGACCTGAGCCGAAGGCAGACACTTAATGACTAAGCCACCCAGGCACCCCCAGAGCTGTAACTTTAATCGTTCATTTTAACAATATGTATTAAATATATAGTATTTGCCAGATACTATGTTTGGGGCTAAATATACAGAAACATAAGATATATTCCCTACTAGTAGTTACTTAATTGCTCTTAAAGATGTCACAATTACTTACTTAAAAATAAAATTAAAATCTAAAGTATTATGCCAAATCTTTGCTATACTGTTACTAAGTGTGTTTTGTGAATAAAGTTGGGTGTTGAATGCAGGTATTAATGAAGTGCTGCATGCCAATTAAGACATAATTATGTAGATGTGTGTATATGTACATAGTAATTTAGATACTTGTTTAGTGCCTTCTAATTTAAAAGCTGCTTTTATGTTCATTATCTCTTAATCATCACATCAAAACTGTAAGAAAGTTATTGTGATCAACTTCATTTTACAAAAACTGATGTTACAAGAACTTAAATAAATTGACTAATTTGTAGAGCATAGTAAGTAGCAGAACTAAAACTCCAACCCAGATTTTCCCACTACAGAACTTGTGCCCTTCCTACTCTATACCCATTTTCCTCCCCATCACTTTCTCTCTTGCTCTCTCTGTTCATGATAGTGGCCCTGCTAAGCTCTATGACAATTAATACACAAGGGAATGTATGATACCATGTTATACCTGCCTTACATCCCACTATTCATGCCAACCTGCTCATACTGCCTGAAAGTAACTTCATTGGAAAGGATAGAAGCATGGAAAAAACAATTGTAAACTTTGCTTAACTATTAAGATAATAAACACTAGTCTCAGATATAAAGTGAAATTAATCTTCCTCTGTGTCAAAAAGAAAACAATTGCATCTAAAATTACCCAAGATAATCTTATTCCTTGTCTCAGTTGATTTTACGTGAGTAGAAACTTTATAAAAGCATGGCCCGTCAGGATGTACTACAAGGTTCAGAGAGATAATGGAAAAACATGACCCTCAGACTAATAGTCCCATTTCAAATCTGGATTTTGAATTCTACGTAAAATTGTCAATGATCCGCATACGGCGTGCACCTCTATCCAGTTACAATGGCAGGTTTCATGCAAGCTGAGTGTGTCAATATCTGAAGATTTGGATGCAATTATTTGCTCTAAAACTTCAGCAATATTCTGTTGTTGCAGATCACTTTTAACCAGACCTTTTGGGATTTCACACAAATTGAAACAGGCAAGAAATCTATGGAAAGAAGCCTTGAGGTAGAGGTACACACTTTATACTAAGCATTGTTTGAAAATAGAAAGCCTGTGCTGGACTAGATGGAGAGGAGGAGGAGTAAACACTGAAGAGACAGAGGTATGGGAAACCCTTTTTACCTTGCAAGAAAGCACATTATAAACAACGGACATTTTCTCAGTGGAGCGTTTTCTAAAATATGTTTTTGTATAGAGGCAGAACTAATGTTATTTTTATCAAATAAAACCAAATGAACAAAAATACATTTAAACCTATATTTATATAATCATTTAAATGCTGAGAGTTGAATTAAATGAGTTTCCACTTCCTGTGTTCCCATAGCACTCCATACACACTGGTCTCTGCACTTTTCACTCTGCACTGCATCTAATGATTTGCATTCGAACCTCTGCTATCTGATGTAACTTCTAAAAGAGTGGAGAACGTACTTTGTTCACATTTATGCAGTACCCTACAACTTAGTTTTCAACCCAGTAAATACTAATTTAATTGTTTTGAATAGCGTTACTTTTTCCCATTTCTACATCAGAAAGAACATACCCATGCATAAAAATACAAAATAATTATGTGTGTATTTGATTTGAGTCCATCATACATGCTTTCATTCATTCATTCGTTTATCCCACATATTTATGGTCAAATTTGTGCTGGACAGCATTTTAGTGGTTAGGACACACAAAAAAATATGTTTCCTGGAGGATGGCGTGGTGATTTAGATTTGGAGCTGACTGACAATTCATCCTCAAGTTGAACATCAAGCCAGACAAGACTTGGATGGTAAGCAGCAAGCTTCTTAGGCCATTTGTGATTCTGGTGTGGCCAGCCATTTTTATGAAGGCATAAAGGACATGCTTTTGAAATGCACAGATGATATGAAGCCTAGCAAAATGGCTCATGCCATAGATGGCTGCATCAAGATGGAAATACATCTCAGTTTAGGTCTCAAAATCCAGCATAGAAAATGTATGACTTCCCTTGCTACTACTACTTTCATACTAACTAGCAGAGGTCTTATGGTTGGGGGTGGTGCCTTCTCTCCTTTAAGCCTTAGGAGACTCTATAAATGAGACCCACGCTCCATTTTGTAGATGTGGAAACTTGAGTTTCAAGTAGAAACTCCTAGAGTTGCTAAGTGATATAGCTAAATTCAAATCTCAGACTGTCTAATGCCAAGGTCAGTGCTCATCTCCAGAATTTCCAGCTGCCTCCAATTAAGTACGAGCTCTTCAGGTAGCTCACAGGTTCATACGACTCATCCTGCCACCTGCTGGTTACACGGTTGTGGTGACTGATTCACCTCTTGGAGTCTGCAGGTAGAGAGGTAATTATCAGTATGTACTGCCTCAGATTTTGCGAGTATTGACTAAGCTCGTCTCAGAAAGCACTTGGAACAGTATCTGGCATGTTGCAAACAATCAATATAGGTTAATTAATAATGGTAATATTATTTTAAAATATTTTTTGCAATAAATGTTATATAATAAATGTAGCTGAACACCCACAGATCCCTGCAGAATGTAGGCAATCTCAAAAATCCATTTAGCACTATTCATTGTCATTTGTTTATTCCCAATAAATCCTAACAAGGTCCTAGATATTCTTCTCACTTATTTCAAAAGCTGACAGTAAGCCAAATACAAGAGGAAAAGAAAGTTGTGGAAGATACGGTGCTATTGTTCTAGAATATTTTCTCTGAATATTTTTATCTACAGCATTTCTTTAAAATAAAAATTGAAAGTACCAAGTGTCCACATTAAGTCTGTGGAAGGTTTTGTGCACTTGTGAATATCTTTGGGCTCGTGGGATTTGTGATTTCCAACTGAGTGACAATCAAAGAGAAAAATCAGAAAAGCAAACTTGCTTAGAAAAGTCAACTAAATTTATGTAACCACTGTTACTTTGTTGAACTGTGTTAATTCATTAATTTCTTCCTGTGAATGATATCATTTCAATGCTCTAACATTGATTTTTCAGCCTTTTCAGGACCAAGGCTACCTGCAATTTTTAGCGAGACCAAAAATGGAATGTAACGTTTTTTAGGTATGCACAGCTCCACCTGAAATACATGTCCCATTACCTAGAGGACGGTCAGGTCAAATAATTCAAGATTTCAGAGGGGAAGGTAGGTACACTTGTCTTTTTTGGAATCTGTTTTTAAAATTTTTTTAAAGATTTTATTCATTTATTTGACAGAGAGATAGAGAGAGAACACAAGTAGGCAGAGAAGCAGGCCGAGGGAGAAGGAGAAGCAGGCTCCCCGCCGAGCAGGGAGCCCGATGCGGGACTCGACCCCAGGACCCTGGGATCATGACCTGAGCCGAAGGCAGACGCTTAACTGACTGAGCCACCCAGGCACTCCTTTTTTGGAATCTTTTTGAAAAGAATTTCTTATTTGAAAGGAAAAAGGAGAACCTGTTCATTGTGATACTCACTTCTATTTTGTTCAAGTATTCTGTTATTATTAACTGTAAAAGGAGAACCTGTTCATTGTGATACTCACTTCTATTTTGTTCAAGTATTCTGTTATTATTAACTGTAGTTACACTTCTGTGCATTAGACCTCTGGAACTTACTCCTCTTCTAACTGAAAGGTGGCACCCTTTGATCAACATCTCCCCACCTCCCCACCCTCCAGCCCCTGGCAAATACCATTCTACTCTCTACTTCCATGAGTTCAATTTCTTTCTATATATGTGTGAAATCATAAAATATTTGTCCTTCTGTGAGTGGCTTATTTCATGTCATGTCATGTCATGTCATGCCATGGCTTATTTCATGTCCTCCAAATTCATCCACATTGTCACAAATGTCAGGATTTTGTCCTTTGTCACAAATGTCAGGATTTTGTCCTTTGTTAAGGCTGAATAATATACCATTGTACATAATTACCACCCTTTATCCATTCCTTGGTTTATGAACACTTAGGTTGTTTGCATTACTGTGAATAATGCTGTAATGAACATGGCAGTGCAGATATCCCATCAAGATGCTGGTTTTGGGTGCCTGGGTGACTCAGTCGTTAGGCGTCTGCCTTCGGCTCAGGTCATGATCCCAGGGTCCTGGGATCGAGCCCCACATCGGGCTCCCTGCTCAGTGGGAAGCCTGCTTCTCCCTCTCCCACTCCCCCTGCTTGTGTTCCTTCTCTCACTGTCTCTCTCTCTCTGTTAAATAAATAAAATCTTTAAAAAAACCAACATGCTGGTTTCATTTCCTTTCTACTTTTTTTTTCAAATTGATTTATTCCAGAAAGAAAGAGGGGGAGAGAGAGAGAGAGAGAAAGAGGCAGGGGAGGAGCAGAGGGAGAGGGAGAGAGGATCTCCAGCAGTCTCCCTGCAGAGCAGGGAGCCTGACACAAGGCTTGATCTCATGACCCTGAGATCATGACCTGAGGCAAAGTCAAGAGTCAGAAACTTAACCAACTGAGCCACCCAGGAGCCCCTCCTTTCTATTTTAATTTCCTCTCTCTACTCCTATCCTGCCAAGTCTTCACCTCTGTGCCTCCTCCATTCCTCCTACCAGCATTAACCACTGTTCAAGAGAAAAGTCCTGCAGAGCAAAAATTGCTTAGTACCATGCCATTTGACAAAGAACACAATTAAATGAAAAGCAGTGAAGCAAATCATAAATAACCAATTTTGGGTAATTTCATTTCACTGTTCTATGGCTAATTTTTATCTACAATGAAATGGTAAGAAGTATCTGGTGTTGATAAATTTCTCCAAATGTGCTTTTAGTAATCCCATCATTCTGCTGGTATCCTGTAACTGGGCACTGGAAAGTGGGTAGGGTCCTCTGTGTGAAGGACACTGAACTTGGAAATGAAAGATCTTGGTTTGAGCCCTCATTCTAACATGCTATGTGGCCTTTGGTTCTCCTTCTCCTAATTCTTAAAATTAAAAGGTTGTTCTAGAAAAGTTATTTGAATGGTGCTTTCCACTTTTAACATTTTATGCTTTTATAGTTTATTTTAGTTGCTATATTTATATTATACCAAGCTCATGATGATATAGCTCTGATAGAAGAGTTGTTCGGAGAACAAGAGCAACTTCAGATAGAGAAAAGTAAGACATATTAGTTTCTACTGCATGAGAAACAGTTTGCCAAAAATATGACCGATAAATACAAATGCATATATTTATTTAAGTAAAATATGCTATTATGAATGGACTTTTTAAAAAAGATTTATTTATTAATTTGAGAGAGAGACAGAGCACGAGCAGGAGGGGCAGAGGGAGAGAGAATCTTAAGCAGAGCCTATGCTAAGCACTGAGCCCAATGCAGGGCTCGATCTCATGACCCCGAGATCCTAACCGAAAACAAGAATAAGACACTTAACCTACTGAGCCATCCGGCAACCCTATGAATAGACTTATTAAAGGCTGCTTTTATTTCCTCTTTAGCTGCTAGGACACTTCACAAAAGTAAGTGGGACTTTTTTCTCTGAAAGGATCAGATTGAACCATGATCAATACATATGTACAACTGAAAATAAGTATAAAAATACACTTAATGCAATATTATACATATGTATTTGTCTTAAAATCATTTTTTTTTATTTTTTAAGATTTTTTTTTTCACATCCTTGACCATAATTTTTTTTTTCTTTGCTTTGCAAGTGGATAAGATGAGATGTGAAGGTTTTCAACAAAGGCAGTGCAGTGTGGTAGAAAAATATAATTGGCTTTGGCAGCAGGAACAGCCAAGTTCAAATGGTAGTTGAATCAATAAATAAATGTATGAAAATTGTCAAGCCACATTACTTTTCCAACTCCCTGTTACCTTATCTATAAAATTAGCTAATATTTTTGGTGTGGTTTCTCCTGTTGTATTGTAAGAATAAAGGTACTAAGAAATATTCATTTATTCATCCACATTCATATTTTAAATTTTTTGTCATGTGTGGGGTTCACAATGCAAATAAACGGTGAGGGTGGTAAAAATAATAAACAAGACAACTTAAAGCAACAGGATTTTTGTGAATATTTTGCAGCAATATACTTTAAAATCTGTAGATTGTCTTCTCTTGCATAATTAAAGAAGGGGTTTCAAATCACATTTAACAATTCAAAAATAGTATATTGACAATTTTATAAAGTCATCTCTAATACTTTCTACAAAAATGACTCTCAAGAAGGAAATACACTTAGCTCCCAGAGGAAAATATACTGATTTGCCATTCTTTGGGTTAAAAATGATGGTTGTAAAGGTCTAGTCAAAAGATATTTATTAAACAGTTGCGTAGCTAAAAGAAAAGCTATTTCTTTTTTTCCTTGAGAGAAGAAGAGAGATGGAGAAAAGCCAGAAAGACAGGCTTTGGGAGAGCTCTGTGTGATGCAGGTGGAGACAAAGCAGAAGGCTACCTGTGCTCAGAAACTCAACAGAATTTGAAGAATGCTGTTGAACAATGAAAAGCTATTTGTATTTCCTGAATGCTCCCACCTCCGCTAACATGCCTAGTAAAACAGAATCTCTGATGAAAAATGTATGTAAACAGATTTTAGTATAAATCATAAAGGATTATGGTAAGTTAAATTATTGTTCTGATATTCCACTTTCTCCCTTATTGAATGTTCCGCCCCATTCCCTTTGCCAAGTGACACCACAGTAGCTCCCATCAGAGAAGACATATGTTATATGCACATGTACGGTTATGTGTACACCTGTGATTAGGTGTGGCCTCTTGCATTCTTGCCCCTCATAAGGAAACATGTTCAAAGTAGATGCTGGTGCAGAGTAAGACATTTGTGAAGCATTTTCAAACCTGAGCTATAACCTGGAGTCACACCTGTTGGGGGCCTGCTGAGATCAGTCAACCCAAGCTGACCTTCCCCTACCAACTCCTACCAACTTCTACCAACCCCTACCAATCCCTACCAACCTGAGGCCCAAGCATGAGAAAAGGGAATATTCACTGTTGTGTGTCATGAAGATTTGATGCTGCTTGTTACACAGCATTAATACAGCAAAGCTGATTGCTGAAGGGTTTAAATTTTACATATACAGATTGAAAGTATGAAACAGAGAGTATTCATTGAAGTAAGAACTCAGAGATAGAGTTAGCCTTATAAGGATATAACTTCTTCCAATAGGCCAACCCCAACCAGAAATCTTAGATTCTATTCAATCTGATGTGTATATCAAGAGGCCTAGTGATTCCAAGTGACAAATGAAAAATACATACATATATATATATATATATATATATATATATACACACACACACACACAAACTGTTTAATATACATTATATATATATATATATATATATATATATATATATATATATATATATACATGTTGTCTGTAGAAATAGATCACTTAGGTTCAGAAATTCCTATTTATTGGTGTACTTTTGAAGTCTATTTGAAATCTATTTGTTATGAAACAGAGTCCCCAGTTGATAATGCTCGTCTGTGGTTAAGTGTGAAATCAATGAAAGAAGGAAACAACATTTTGCATTATCTTTTCTCAAAGCAAGCCAAGATTTGCTTAAAGCAGTAGAGTTTTTTCAAAAAGACAGACTGACATAGAGTGAAACAGAAATTCACTTAGCAAGAAGTCAATGAATCGTGTGTCTTTTTAATGCAGAGAATTAATGTTTACTAGTAGAAAAGGAAAGGAAAGGAAAGGAAAGGAAGGAAAGAAGGAAAAAAAAAAAAACTATTATGAATCTCTTCCTTCAGACACAGTGTAGGTAGTCCAATAAGTAATACAGGAACTTAAAAAGCTGATAAATTCTCCAGTGAGGATCTCTGATACATCCTTCACAACAGCTCAAAGTACTGATAGGGAAGGAGAGTGGGGCTGAGCACCTGTGGTTGGAAGCACTTCAAAACCTGGAACATCTTCATTTTCTGGGACTTCAGAATGAGAAATTCACCATCTCTTTATTGCTACAGGGTAGCAGTCTGCCCTTACTAGGAGATTATAAAATGACCCCATGTAAAGTAGATGTCTTAAGATGGTGTACACCCTCCTCAAGATCTGTAACTATCTACTTTCATTGTTTATGTATCAATAACCAAGGTAAGTTGCAGCATAGCTAATCATCCCTGCTATGGGAAAAAAAGATTATCCACCACAAAGTACAGCAGGATATATGGGCGCCTGGGTGGCTCAGTGGGTTAAACATCTGCCTTCAGCTCAGGTCATGGTCCCAGAGTCCTGGGATCCAGCCCCGCATCGGGCTCCCTGCCCAGCAAGGAGTCTGCTTCTCCCTCTCCCTCTGCCTCTCCCCCCTGCTCATGCTCTCTCCCTCTCACTCTCTTTCTCTCTCTCAAATAAATAAATAAAATCTTAAAAAAAAAAAAAAGAAGAAGAAGAGTAGGATACAGTTAACAATTACTGGCAGGATCCAGAGGAATATACCTGAGAATGAATCTTCCTTGTGCTGGTTGGGGTAGAGGGAGCAAATTACAGCTCTGAATAACAAGAGAGTTTCCTTACCCAAGGGACTTAGGACTGTGGCAAAGACATGGAGCTGATCCTAACTCACTACTGGGTTATTCCCTGAAGCTCCAGAAAAACAATGGCTTACAATAAACGGGATATAAATTCCAGAACTGTCTTAGAGATTTGAAGTAGGGGTCAGAGACTCAAAGCTATGGGCATTTTAGTATGGACTTATTATGTGAGACCAGAGAAGTCACCAGTTACCTTTGCTGCCCAGGATTGGCCTCAGTTATTTCCCTTCTTTGGAGCAATACAGGATGGTGCAACTTGAGATGCTTTGGCATTATCAGGACATTCAGGGGTGGCTCTCCTTTCTAGCCCAAGGACAGGACACTCATCCTGCTGCTATGGAGCCGTGATCCTTAGTGTCAGTGTGAATGGTAAGAACTCTACATCCTGGTTTTGAATCCTGCTGACAATACTCAAATGTCAAAGGCAGATGGATGAAATGTTTGGTAACAATTTGCAAGGATGGAATGGCAACTGAACTGCTACAATGTATAGGAATCATGGTACTCCTAAAGGCAAGATAGTAGGGCAGCCAACAAGTGTAATGCTTGATTTATATAACCAAAAACTGCCCAAAGCAGGTGAACTAAAGACTCTTATTCACTATGATCTTAACTGTGATTAATGCATATTCTAAGTGTGGCATTAAATACCTGAATAATTAAAGGGCATTAAATACCTGATTTATTGTCCATGAGATTCCACATAACATCATTTCAGGCCAAGGGGCTCATTTTATGGCAAAGGAGGTACAATTATGTGCCCATAACTATAGGATCATAGTTGGCCGTAATACATTGTACCATCCAACAATGCTGGCCTGGGAGAATATTGGAATGACTTCTTAAAGAAACAGCTAAGGGCAACTTTGGGGATGACTTTCTATAGGGTTAAGGAAGTGATGGCCATTAAATGGTACTTTTCTTGATAGGGAGAACAGGTGAGATTGAGAATCAGGGTTTGAGGTATCAGTGGCCTCTATCACCATCATCCTGCCTGACCTACTTGGGGAATATAGGATTCCTGTCCTTGCAAACTGAGGCTCTGCTGCACTAGAGGTCCTAGTTTTCTGGGGACAGGAGTCATGCTTCCACTAAAGAGACACAGTAAGGTTCCCATTAAACCTATATTCGCGGTTGACCAGTGTTTATTTTTTTGGCTCTTTATGCCAGTAGACCAAAAGGTACAGAAAGGAGCTGCTATAGTTGTAGAGAAAGTTAAAAATATCTCGAAGAAAAGACGAGAGAGCTTGCTCTACCAACCGTCAGGACTTACGGGGTACAATGAACATTTTATCAATATTAATTCTTCCGATCCATGAACACGGGATGCTTTTCCATTTATTTGGGTCTTCTTCAATTTCTTTCATCAGTGTTTTGTAGTTTTCAGGACACAAGTATTTCACCTTCTTGGTTAAGCTTATTGCTAAGGATTTTATCCTTTTGGATGCTATTGTAAATGGGATTATTTCCTTATTTTGCCTTTTCAGATAGTTTGTTGTTAACATACAGAAGTATAACTGATTTTTGTATCTTGCAACTTTGATCAATTTGTTAGTTCTAACTTTTCTTTTCTGTGGAGTCTTTAAGATTTTCTACATGTAGGCACATGGGTGGCTAAGTCGTTAAGTGTCTGCCTTCGGCTCAGGTCATGATCCCAGGGTCCTGGGATTGAGCCCCGCGTTGGGCTCCCTGCTCCGCGGGAAGCCTGCTTCTCCCTCTCCCACTCCCCCTGCTTGTGTTCCTGCTCTCACTGTCTCTCTCTCTCTGTCAAATAAATAAATAAAATCTAAAAAAAAAAAAAAAAGATTTTCTATATGCAAGATTATGTCATCTGCAAACAGAGATCATTTTACTTCTTCTTTTCCTATTTGGATGCCTTTTATTTCTTTTTCATGCCTAACTGCTCTGGCTAGAACTTCTAGTACTATGGTGAATAGGAGTGGTGAGAGTGGGTATCCTTGCCTTGTTCCTGATCTCAGAGCAAAGATTTCTGCTTTTTACTATTGAGTATGATGTTAGCTATGAGCTTTTTATTTATAGCCTTAATTAAATGGAGGTCCATTCCTTCTGTACTTAGTTTGTTGAGAGTTTTTATCATAAAAAGGTGTCAAATTTTATCAAGTGCTTTTTCTGCATGTATTGAGATGATTATGTAACTTTTATCCTTCATCTGTTTAGGTGGTGGATCATAGTAACTGACTGTGTATGTTGAACCATCCCTTGCATCCCAGGGACTTGATCTTCGTATCATGGTTTATGATCCTTTCAATGTGGTGATGAATTCAGTATGCTGATATGTTGTTGAGGATTTTTGCATCTATGTTCATTAGGGATATTGGCCTATAGTTTTCTTTCTTGTAGTGTTTTTGACTGGCTTTGGTATAAGGACAATGTTGGCCTCATAAAATAAATTTTGACATGTTCCCTCTTCTCCAACATTTTGGGAAGAGTTTAAGAAGGAATGGTATTACTATTTCTTTAAGTGTTTGGTAGAATTTGCCACTGAAGCCTGATCTTCAGCTTACATTTGACTAGAGATTATTGATTGCTGATTAATCTTTATTAATTATTAGACCATTCAGGTTTTCTTTTTCTTCATGATTCAGAATGGATAGGTTGTATGTTTCTAGAAATTTATCCATTTCTTCTAGTTTACCCAATTGTTGGCTTATAATTTTTCATGGTAGTCTCATGACTTTTTGAATTTTTGTGGCATTAGTTGTAATGTTTCCTCTTAGTTCTGATTTTATTTGAGTTTCCTTTTTTTCTTAAAGGTTTGTCAGTATTTATCTTTTCAATAAAACTCCTAGTTTCATTGATTTTTTCCATAGTTACTCTGTTTTCTGCTTGATTTATTTCTCCTCTAATCTTTATTATTTCTTTCCTTCTGCTTAATTGGGACTTAGTTTGTTTTCCCTTATCTAGTTCCTTGAGGTGTACAGTTATGTTGTATTTTGAGATCTTTCTTCTTTTTTAATGTAGACATTTATTACTATAAACTTCCCTCTTAGTACTGTTTTTGCTACATCACTTAAGTTTGGAGTTTTTGTTTCCATTTATCTTGAGCTATTTTCTACTTTACTGTTTCCTTTCTTCTTTGACCCATTAGTTCATGAGAAATAAACTGTGTAACTTCCAGATATGTGTGAATTTTCCAATTTTTTTCCTATTATTGATTTCTAGTTTTATTCCACTGTTGTTGAAAAATTTATTGGTATGATTTCAATCTTCTTAAATTTGTTAAGATTGTTTTGTGACCTAATATGTCATCTATCCTGGAGAATGTACCATGTCTCATTCAAGAAGTAGGTGTATTCTGCTCCTTTTGGCTGGAATGTTCTGTCTGTATCTGTAGGGCCAGCTGGTTGCCAGTGAGCTCAAGTCTGCTGTTTCCTTATTGATATTCTGTAGATGTCCTATCTATAATTGATAGATGTTTTTGAAGTCTCCTATTATTACACTGCTGTCTAATTTTCACTTTGGATCTGTCAATGTTTGCTTATATATTTAGATGCTCTGATCTGCATGCATTTATATTCATAATTCTTATATCTTTCTAATGAACCTTTTATCATGCTATAATGACTGTTTTTGTCTCTTGTAATAGATGAAACACTGATGAAAAAGACAAATGTTGATGAAACAAATGAACATTAATGAAAAAGAAAATAAAGAAGACATAAACAAATGGAAAGACATCCCATGTTCATTAATTGGAAGCTTTAATATTATTAAAATGTCCATCCTGCCCAAAGCAATTAGAAAATCTATGAAATCTCTACCAAAATCCCATTGGCTTTTTTTTTTTTTTCACAGAGGTTGAAAAATAGTCCTAAAATTTATATGGAACCACAAAGACACTGAACAGCCAAAGCAATCTTGGAAAAAAAGAACAAAAATGGAGGTATCACAATTCCTGATTCCAAAGTATATTACAAAGCTACTACAGTTAAAACAGAGTTGCTCTGGCAACAAAACAAAACAAAACAGGCAAATAGACCAACGTTACAGAATAGAGATCCCATAAAAACTCCATGCCTATACAGTCACCTGATCTTCAACAAAAAGAACCAAGAAAGCACAATGGAGAACAGCTAGTGTCCTCAAGAAATGGTGTTGGGAAAATCAATACCCACACGCAAAAGAAAGAAACGGAACTCTATATTACACTATATCCAAAGATCAACTCAAAATGAATTAAAGACTTATAAGACCTAAAACTGTTAACTTCTAGAAGAAAATATAGGGAAAAGGCTTGCCTACTAACTAAATGGGTATTTATGTAAAAGAAAGCGAAAGTGGATTTGTATGTCACATCATATGCAAAGATCAATTTCAGACAGTCCTATTACAAATAACAAAATAAAGTTTTTCATAATAGAAAAGAATATCTTAATGATCTAAGGGTAGCAAGTAACAATTAAAAATGATGGGTGGCTCAGTCAGTTAAATGTCTGACTCTTGATTTCAGTTCAGGTTATGATCTCAGGGTTGTGAGATGGAGCCTCATGTTAGGCAGACACTGAGAGTAGAGCCTGCTTGCAATTCTCTCTCTTCTTCTCCCTCTACCTCTCCCCACCCTGCTCACACGTGCTCGCTCTCTGTCTCCTAAATAAATAAATAAATAAATAAATACTCTATGTATCAAAAGACACCTTTAAGAAAGTGAAATCCAGGAGTAAGAGACCTGGATTTCATCCGGTCTCAGGAATTCAGCTGGATAGGGATCAAATCATTCTGAACACCTACAAACTCAACAGGAGATCGAAGAAAAGAATAGCAATGACTCTCTGAACAGAAAAGCAACCACTTTCTGGAAGGTAGGACGGGCAGAGAAGTGAATCCGAGGCGATATTCGGGAGGATAGACGGCGGGGGAGGGGACCTCTGTCGGCCGCTTCTGACAAGTGATAGAGCCCGGCGCACAAAATCAGAACTTTTAGAAGTTGGCTCCGCTGAGGGACGACGCTCCAGGGTCTAAGCAGAGAGTGGAACCATCGCAGGGACAGTGTGGTCTCAGGACCCTCGGGGTCAAAGACTGGGGGTGCCTGAGTGTGGCAGAGCTCCCAGGTATCAGAGCAGGGAAGCCGGCTGCAGAGACGAAGCCGAGGTGCGGGGCTCTCAGCTCGGGGTTGCCATAAACTGTGATCTGCGGCACAGTCGGGCCACTGGTCCTCCAGCAGGGACCCAACAAGCGGCAGATCCGGGGAGACTTACCTTCCTCCCCCCGGGGAGGAGCAGCGCGGGAGCGCACCACAGGGATCTCCTGGGCTTGGAGATGCCACATGGGGTCGGGTGCCAGAGACAGAAACACTGGGTCACAGGCCCGGTGAGCACGGAGTGCGGCCAGAGACCGGGGAGACGGGAGTGATTGACTGCTTTTCTCTGGGGGCACACTGAGAAGCGGGGCCCCGAGTTCTCGGCTCCTCCGGGGCGGAGATTGGGAGGCCACCATTTTCACTCTCGTCCTCCAAAGCTGTACGGAAAGCTTGCAGGGAACAAAAGTTCTGGAGAGCAAACCCGAGCAGATTACTTAGCCGGAACCGGCAAGGGCGGGGCAATTCTGCCTCCGGCCAAGACGTTTGGGAACCACGGCAACAGGCCCCTCCCCCAGAAGATCAGCAAGAACCAGCCAGCCAAGACCAAGTTTACGATCAATGAGAACAGCAGAACTCCAGCGCTAGGGGAATACTGCACATAGAATCCATGGCATTTTTACCATGATTCTTTAGTCTTTCAAAGTTATTTTTTTTTTAACTGTCTTTTTTTTTTTTTTTGAATTTTTCTTTTCCCCTTTTTCAACCAACATCTTATCAATCCCTTTTTTAAAAAACATTTTTATTTTTCATTTTTAGAGTCATATTCTATCCCTTCATAATAGTAACCTTTATTTTTGGCATATATATATAAGTTATTCTCTCTTTATAATTTTGAGATAGTTTCTTCTAACAGATCAAAATATACCCTAAATCTCTAGTGTATGGTTTTGTTCTACTCTCCTGCCTGATCACATTATCTCCCTTTTTTTTTCTTTTTTTTTTAAATCCTCTTCTTTCTTTTTTCAAACAACTTCGCATCAATTCCACTTATAAAATTTTATATAATTTTCATCTTTACAGTAATATTCAATCCCTTCATCATATCAACCCTTATTTTTGTACATATATAAGTTTTTCTTTCTTTAAAATTTTGGGAGGCACTTTCTTCTAGCAGACCAAAATACACCCAAAATCTGTGTGGCACTGATCTATGTGCCAGCCTGATCCTATTTGATCATATTCTGTTTTGTTCTATTTTTGTTTGTTTTTATCTTTATCTTTTTCTCTTTTTCTTTTTTCTTTCTTCCTTTTCTTTTCCCCTGGCTTCAGGTGTTTTCTGATTTGTTTAGAGTATATTTTCTGGAGACGTTGTTACCCTGTTAGCATTTTGCTTTCTCATTCATCTATTCTCCTCTGGACAAAACGACAAGATGGAAAAAATCACCTCCAGAAAAAGAACAAGAGGTAGTACCGACTGCCAGGGAACTACTCAATATGGACATAAGTACGATGTTGGACCTAGAGTTCAGAATCATGATTTTAAAGATACTAGCTGGGGTTGAAAAAAGCATGGAAATTATTAGAGAAACCTTTCTGGAGAAATAAAAGAACTAAAATCTAACCAAGTCGAAATCAAAAAGGCTATTAATAGGTGCAATCAAAAATAGGGGCGCTAACTGCTAGGATAAATGAGGCAGAAGAAAGAATCAGTGATATAGAAGACCAAATGATGGAAAATAAAGAAGCTGAGAAAAAGAGAGATAAACAACTACTGGATCACCAAGGCAGAATTCGAGAGATAAGCGATACCATAAGACGAAACAACATTAGAATAATTGGGATCCCAGAAGAAGAAGAAAGAGAGAGGGGCAGAAGGTATATTGGAGCAAATCATAGCAGAGAACTTCCCTAATTTGGGGAAGGAAACAGGCATCAAAATCCAGGAAGCACAGAGAACCCCTCTCAAAATCACTAAAAATAGGTCAACACCCCGACATCTAATAGTAAAACTTACGAGTCTCAGAGACAAAGAGAAAATCCTGAAAGCAGCTCAGGAGAAGAGATATGTAACCTCAAATGGTAGAAACATTAGATTGGCAACAGACCTATCCACAGAGACCTGGCAGACCAGAAAGGACTGGCAGGATATATTCAGAGAACTAAAGGAGAAAAATATGTAGCCAAGAATACTATATCCAGCTAGGCTGTCATTGAAAATTGAAGGAGAGATAAAAAGCTTCCAGGACAAACAAAAACTAAAGGAATTTGCAAACACGAAACCAGCCCTACAAGAAATCTTGAAAGGGGTCCTCTAAGCAAAGAGAGAGCCTAAAAGCAACATAGACCAGAAAGGAACACAGACAATATACAGTAACAGTCACTTTACAGGCAATACAATGGCACTAAATTCCTATCTTTCAATAGTTACCCTGAATGTAAATGGGCTAAATGCCCCAATCAAAAGACACAGGCTACCAGATTGGATTAAAAAAACAAGACCCATCGATATGCTGTCTGCAAGAGACTCATTTTAGACCCAAAGACACCCCCAGATTGAAAGTGAGGGGGTGGAAAACCATTTACCATGCTAATGGACACCAAAAGAAAGCTGGGGTGGCAATCCTTATATCAGACAAATTAGATTTTAAACCAAAGACTGTAATAAGAGATGAGGAAGGACACTATATCCTACTTAAAGGGTCTATCCAACAAGAAGATCTAACAATTGTAAATATCTATGCCCCTAACATGAGAGCAGTAAATTATATAAGGCAATTAATAACAAAAGCAAAGAAATACATCGACAACAATACAATAATAGTCGGGGGCTTTAACGCTCCCCTCACTGAAATGGACAGATCGTCTAAGCAAAAGCTCAACAAAGAAATAAAGACCTTAAATGACACACTGGACCAAATGGACTTCACAGAAATATTCAGAACATTTCATCCCAAAGCAACAGAATACACATTCTTCTCTAGTGCCCATGGAACACTGTCCAGAATCGATCACATCCTAGGTCACAAATCAGGTCTCAACTGGTACCAAAAGATTGGGATCATTCCCTGCCTATTTTCAGAGCACAACGCTTTGAAACTAGAACTCAATCACAAGAGGAAAGTCGGAAAGAACTCAAATACATGGAGGCTAAAGAGCATCCTACTAAAGAATGAATGGGTCAACCAGGAAATTAAAGAAGAATTAAAAAAAATTCTTGGAAAGCAATGAAAATGAAAACACAACTGTTCAAATTCTTCTCATTTAAAGAAGAATTAATACCTATTCTTCTGAAACTGTTCCAAAAAATAGAAATGGAAGGAAAACTTCCAAACTCGTTTTATGAGGCCACCATTACCTTGATCCCAAAACCAGACAAAGACCCCATCAAAAAGGAGAATTACAGACCAATATCCTTGATGAACACGGATGCAAAAATTCTCACCAAAATACTAGCCAATAGGCTCAAACATTACATTAAAAGGATTATTCACCATGACCAAGTGGGAATCATCCCTGGGCTGCAAGGTTGGTTCAACATGCGCAAATCAATCAATGTGATACAATACATTAACAAAAGAAAGAACAAGAATCATATGATCCTGTCAATAGATGCAGAAAAAGCATTTGACAAAGGAGAGCTTCCTTTCTTGATCACAACTCTTCAGAGTATAGAGATAGAGGGTACATACCTCAATATCATAAAAGCCATCTATGAAAACCCACAGCGAATATCATTCTCAATGGGGAAAAACTGAGAGCTTTCCCCCTAAGGTTGGGAACGCGGTAGGGATGTCCACTATCACCACTGCTATTCAACATAGGATTAGAAGTCTTAGCCACAGCAATCAGACAACAAAAAGAAATAAAAGGCATCCAAATCGGCAAAGAAGAAGTCAAACTCTCACTCTTTGCAGATGATATGATACTTTATGTGGAAAACCCCAAAGACTCCACCCCTAAACTGCTAGAACTCATACAGGAATTCAGTAAAGTGGCAGGATATAAAATCAATGCACAGAAATCAGTGGCATTCTTATACACCAACAATAAGACAGAAGAAAGAGAAATTAAGGAGTCGATCCCATTTACAATTGCACCCAAAACCATAAGATACCTAGGAATAAATCTCTTTGACCTCAGCCGCAGCAACTTCTTCCTAGACACATCGCCAAAGGCAAGGGGAGCAAGGGCAAAAATGAACTATTGGGACCTCATCAAGATAAAAAGCTTTTGCACAGCAAAAGAAACAGTCAAGAAAACCAAAAGACAACCGACAGAATGGGAGAAGATATTTGCAAATGACATATCAGATAAAGGGCTAGTATCTAAAATCGATAAAGAACTTATCAAACTCAACACCCAAAGAACAAAGAAATCGGAGGGGGAGACGAACCATGGGAGACGATGGATTCTGAAAAACAAACTCAGGGTTCTAGAGGGAAGGGGGGTGGGAGGATGGGTTATTCTGTTGATGGGTATTAAAGAGGGCACGTTCTGCATGGAGCACTGGGTGTTATGCACAAACAATGAATCATGGAACACTATATCTAAAACTAATGATGTAATGTATGGGGATTAACATAACAATTAAAAAATTAAAAAAAAACTAATGATATAATGTATGGTGATTAACATAACAATAAAAATTAAAAAAATAGAAAGTGAAATCCAAGCTCCAGAGTTTGAGATGTTTGAAATACATGTAACAAGGAGTGAGTCATAGCTTGAGTATATAAAGAAGTCCCACAGATGAAAAAGAACACTTACGAAGAAAAGCAATGGCAATCCGAAAGATCAATGGTTAGGAGATTTAAAAAGGTACTTTGGAAAAAAAAAAAAAAACTGAAAATAGCAAGTAAACATATGAAAAGATAGTCAATCTCATTAAGAAACTGCTGATCATGACTATAATGTGGGACCACGAAAATCATCCCAGATTGGCTCAAATTAGAAAGACTGACACACTGAAAATGCACATGGGGACAATCACTAACTCAGAGAATCATCACACTCACTATGGGAAACAATTGGGATTTTCAGTATAGTTAAATATACTCATATTCATAACAGAGAAATTCTGGCACGTGTGCACCAGGAAACATCATATAAAATTATTCACAGCAGCACTGATTATAACAGCCTCAAACTGGAAGCCACTCCAGTCTCACCAACAATAAGAATGTGAAAAATGAATTGTAGGACAGCCACATACCTAAATAAAATCCATGAACAAATAGGCAGAAAGTTGACCCTAAAAAGATAAAGGTGAATAAAAGAAGGCAGATAGTAAAGCATACATACTCTATAATTGAAAAAAAACATAACTAAACCGTATTGTTTATGGATGCGTACGGAGTTGGTCAATCTGCAGTAGAAAGCAGAAACTAACCATGCAGTTAACTGAAGGTGGAGGAGAGTCTCCCTGGGAGGGAGCACACAGGGCCTCTCCTGGTGCTGGTTATATACCTGGTATATGTACCATATGCACCGGCACATAGGTTTACTTTATAATAAATTGTGCATATATGTTTAGATCACTTTCTATACATTCCACATTTTTCTTAAAGGTTAAAGGACGAGATTTGGTCTTAATAAAAAGCTTCAGAAACAGTTGGAATCCCTCCTATAAAACCAAAAGTTGATTTGCCAAGCTTCCTCCTGAGCTCGGCAGTAAAGTCGGTGTAATTGTACAGAGCTATAACATTTGTAGAGAAGGATAACCGAATCCAACTAGAGTGAATAGGCTATGAATTTTCATCAGTCAATAAAATAGAAGTGCAATTTGTATGAAGTTGGACCTCATAAATAAGTAATGTAGGATTAAAAGGCACAGCTAGATGAATGGAGCAAGGGTTTCTGAGGCCAAAATAGTCCGTATTTCTTCTTAGACAAATATTAAATAATTTAAATGGAGTACATACTGTAAAGTGGTAGGTAGAAAATTCAACTCTAAGCATGTGACCGAACAGGCTGGTAGTGTATCTCTCACAGGATTCCTGCACATAATCTTCTTAGACCAACTGTTTCCCTGTCTCCAGGTGGTAACGATTTTGCCCTGTCCTGGTTAGAAATTTCACTTGTTCTTTGCATTAACACTGCTTTTTAAATGAACCCTATGTGTTCTGTACTACATGTTGAAATTCCAAAGTAGACAGATATCCAATAACAAACCTCAGTCTGTCAAGATGACTTATTTATGCGTATGGGTGTGTGATGAGCCAAATATGCACTTGCAGATATTGACATCTATTATATTTCTTCCCTTTGTGGAAAATACCTGAATCTTCATTGAAGAAAATGTACTTTTAGGTAATTTTAATCCATTAGGTCTAGTTTAATCCAGCATCTTCTAAAAGCCAAATATTGGGCTGAGTAATAGGTTTCTCAGATCAATATGACACACTCTCTGCTTCCAAGAAATTGGGATAAATAGATAACTTCAATATACTTCGGGAAGTACTATCAAAAAGTTGTGCACAGTATAAATGGGGCCATGGGTATGGGTCATTTAGGATACAGAAAAGTTCATGTAGGGTTTTCTGGAAGAGATTATGTTTGGCCAGAATTTTCGAAGATCAGTTCTCTAGATAAAGAATGGAAAAAGACAAAATCAAGGGAGGGGCATGAGCAGAGGCACAGGGACTCGGGAGAGGTACTGAGAAGGGGTATTAGTAGCTGCAAGTAGGTTAGCACTGACTCAAGGAAAGCTGGGGAAGCAGCCGTGGGAGGTGAGCCTTGTTTGCTGCATTGAGAGATGTTTCCTGCGGTTGAACTGTTGGTTAGAGACACCGTTCCAGCAGGTACACTGAGGATAATTAGGAGGTGTCAAGACTAGTGTCAGGATAATCAATTAAGTGAAAAAAAAAATAGCAGTCAAGTAAACAAACTATAAAGATACTTTTTTAATGTAGTGTGTCCTTGACGGATGGCAGAAAAATAAAATAAGCTCCATGTGTGTAAAAAAAAAAAAAAGATGTTGTGATGTTAGTTCAGGTGAGAAATGATAAGAGCTGGACTGTGGTTGTCTGGAGGGAGGAGGAGGGAATCTGAGAACAGAGAGAAACATGTAAAATTATCAGGACTGGTGATGGACCGGACATGGACAGTAAGGGAGAAAGAAGAGATGCACAGTTCCCCAGCATCAGGCTTGTGACCGAGTAACCAAGAAGCAGAATTCAGGAGACTGACACCTGTCTCGAGAAGGTGAAGATAAGGTTTGAGTGTAACACGTGTTGAATACGTTAGTTTGGGAGGTGGTGGAAACATCTGTCACCTTGATCGTGGTGACGGTAACAAGAGTATCCATATGTCCTAACTCAAACTCACCAAACTGCATACATGAGTCATGCGTAGGTTTTTCAATGCCAATGATACCTCAATGAAACTAGAAAAAAGAGTATTAGTATACAGTATTAAAAGAAAAGGCTTAAGAAGCAAACAGATCTAGGGAAAGGTAGAAAGAATCAGATCCTCTTAAACATATGGAGACCAGGAGCAAACAGGTGGTAGGGTCTCAAGAAGGGGACAGAGACCCGTTTCAAAGGTAGCAGTGAGGTTGTTCAGATAAAGACAACATTCCACAGTAAGGAGGTGACCAATATCTGTCATCGCACATCTGGGATTATGCAACTGTGAATATTTACACATACACACACAAACATAGGCACACGCACATATATTTATCATGACAGCTGAGCTAAGACTAAAAACCGTCTAAGGGTAGGCCCTAAGTAAATATTGCAAAAATACATGCACAAAATGTTCTAACTCATTTACCAACTGCCAATTGAATACCTGAAAGATCACCAAGCTTCAAACATATTCACAAGCCACAGATAAATCTCCATTATAAATATTTTTAGGTAGCAGCATTAAAAGACATGCCACCAATTTTTCAAATTGTGTGGGCTTCCTTCTTGAGTTGACTGAGTACAGTGTTTGCATTGCAAAGTATGACTTGACAAGAGAACCCGTAAAATTCCCCACTTGTGGCCTACTTAAAAAAGAAGTATGGTAGTTTTAGGCACTGTTGAATGCCATACTGAGCTACAAAAAATAAATAAAACACCATAAAGCTCCCACCTTCATTTCATTTTTAGAGCCCCACACAGGGAGACGACATGAACATTAATCAGAGACACACCACTGAGGTTCAGATTTTGCTTAATATTAAATTGTATATTTGGAGGAAATACCAATTTCTTTTTTAAATGAATAGCATCCCTACCCTTCTAAACGCTGAGGTTCACTAATGATTTTAAAACCACTCTGAGGGTTTAAACCGAATCACTACCACTTACAGCAGCCGGAGTTTAGCATGCAGACCTCACATTGGGAATACATTTATGTTTCAGGTTAAATAAATTCAGCCTCTTTTGTTTTAGAACTGGAAGAACATTTTGTTGACTCAGGGCTCTATTTCTCTTACTTAGAGCTAAAAGAAGTCAGCTCAGCATAAGAATTTCTACCAGGCATTGATGGGAAGTTGGCCGGGAAGCCACTCTCTGTGTACAGTAAACACTGCTAAGAACTTGGTTTAAACGTATGAGGCAGGGTTGTTTCCAAGCACGCCTTCTCTGCATCTGTGTGGCCTTTGATGCCAAGGGCTACTCTAAAAAACAGAGAGGATGGATTTAAGGAGAGTTGTGGGTCCTAAAGAACCCTCCCCGAGATGCTGCCAGGACGCCAGAAAGCTGGAGGAAGCTCCAAGGTTTCCCCTCCCCTCAACGTCCACTCTCCCAGAATACGCACTGAATCACCTCCTGGGCCACCCACCTGTGCCAAACAAAAACAGCTCCTCATCCTCCCTCATGCTAAATTCTGTTGGACAACTACAAAGAAGTTCTTCTTGGGACGCTGTGCGGAAGACAGGGCTTACTGAGCAGATCCCGCCCTTTATCTCCTCCTCACTCCACACCCAGACTTACGGTGGAATCCATCAGATGTTATTTGAAAAAATGAATGAAAACGGCATGCACCATGTTGAATGGGGTGGGGTGTCACAATTCTCCGCTTCTGCAGACCCGGGGTTTATGGTGGGACCAAACTCGTCCACCTGACTCACACACCAGGATGAACCATTGCTAGCCAGTCCATATCTGCCTGGCATCTTTCTTTTCCTTCTTTCTTTTTTTTTTCTTCAACCTCGAATCTCACTAATTTGTCAAGATACTGCAAATGAATACATTTTCCCATGAACCCTGACACAGCTGCCTTCGTCCTCTGTGGTGTTCCTCATCCTTTAGGAAATTGTCTGGATGGCACATCGGACACGTGACGTAGAGAGGGAGTGTGTTCTTACTGTGTGTGCTAGGTTTCATTCTGCACACATTCTTTTAGCCCCAACAATACTGTTGCAGCAAGTTGCTCTGAGAATTATGCAAATGGTTTCCAGAGTTAAGTGTGGTATATCATACTTGTGTGTAGTGAGTTCTATGTTCAGAAATTACTGGTTGGTAGTTTATTTTTTAATATGCTGATAAAACTCCTCTGCTCTGCATAATCCATAAATATTGCTTCGGAAGTATTCTCTATTTAATAAAGTTTGATACTCCAACACTACCTTAACACAAAGAAAGTAAATAAAAAGTTCCTTCAGCATTTGCATGCAAATACTGGATTATGCATACTAAAACATCATTAGAACAAAAACTCCTTAAGTAGGTAGCTCAAATTCAGTGCAATAACTAACCATACGTATCTTGGTTTTAAGTGTGTCTTAATAGTTTTTTGGTGACAATTAACATTAAATTTTATAAGCAGAGCATGAGTCATTTAGTGAAATTAATGTATTATATAATTATCATTAGGTAGCAACAGGAGACCATTATGATGCATCAAAATTCCATTCTCTGAACATTAGAACTTGTCTGGAACTGAGCAGAATCAGTAGGATGCACCTGCTCTGCATGGTTTTGTGTTCCTTTGTACTTTCAAACTCATTTTAGTTTTTTATGAAAACATGTTATTGCTTAAAGACCAGGACCATTACTGCTTTGTCAAATTATGAATGCTAAGGTTTATATTTCAATTTTTAATGCTGAAATAAACTACAGAGACCATATCTCGTCTAAGAACTAGGAGACGAGAAACAAACTTCATGCTGTAAGTCCTTCAAAGACAAAGAACCACTAGGAAAAGTGACAATAATAAAGAGAAAGGAAAAGTAAAAATAACTAATAATTAATCATTATGTTAATGTCTACTTACATATTATTAATTATATATTCCATATGGGTTTTATCGCTCCAGTGCTAATTAATTAAGAGGAATGGAAAAGATAATTTTCCTAAATGATTTCAATACCTGTTTATCTGAGCAGTTGGTAGATGTGACTAAACAGACTTTTCAGTGTTCATCAATGGGGCAACTAGAGTGACAACTGTAATGGTATTTTTTAAAGATTTTTTATTTATTTATTTGAGAGAGAGAGAGAGCACAAATGGTGGGGAGGGGCGGAGGCAGTGGGAGAAGAAGACTCTCCGCTGAGCAGGGAGCCCAATGCGGGACTCGATCACAGGACCCTGAGATCACGACCTGAGCCAAAGGCAGACGTTTAACCCACTCAGCCATCCAGATGCCCAGATTTTTAATCATCATTATGACTAGACTATTATAATAGCTCAGGCCTCTATATCTGGGCTATTATAATTACCTTCTGATCCAGCTTTCTGGATGTAGAATCTCCCATCACAATCTACTCAGGAGTAATCTTTATAATAAAAATCTAGTGATGCCATATGTCAGACCCTCCAGGGATCCTCCCCACCAGCACCTTCTCCAACATGCACAGAGAAATGTTTATAACTTGGCACACTTGCTGTAATATGACCTGTCCTATGCTCTGTGTCTGTGCTTTTATTCATGCAATCACGTGCTAGACCGCTTCCAACACCTCCCAATTTTCTTCTCACCAATATTCATCCTTCATAAGCCAACTTCAGCACCAACCCCTTTTCTGTTCTCTGCACATGCCACTCAGATTTTACCACCTTGTTTGCCTGCTGTAATAGACACTGTCAGTGCCCCATGTGTGTCCCTTGGAGCATGTATACTTTCTGACCGACTTCCATCTGCTGGTATCTACAGTCTGACCCAATGCCCTTGTATCCACATGGCAGAGAGCTGGCTGCTTGCTTGCTCTGGAGGCAGGAAGTACCAAAAATACCCTCCTCCACAGCATCAGTGACCAAGGAATCTCAGGATTTTGTGCACGAATTTGCCAGTCCCATCACTTCTCAGGATCAATAATTCTGGGACATGTGTTTGCAGGATTTCCTAGGTTCGCCCTTGGGATTGAGCTCCAGTCTTTCTAATGATTGGTTTAGTAGCTGTCCCTTCATTAGCAGCTGTCTTTTCCCTGCATCACTTCCTACTTGTCTGTGAGTATCACTTGAACTTCTCCAAAATGATTTCTTCCTCAATCTTTTGTCCACAGGTCTCCTCTTATAGAGTCCACAGTAAAAGTTGTGACACAGGAGGTATTACTACACAGGGTTCTGGAGTCGGATGGCTTGCTGGCTACGTGGCATCAAGACTCCATAGCTTGTTGCAGCAGGTCGATGACTAATCCTCTTCCCTGTGGTGAGCTGGGGCAGCATCAAGGCATGAGGGAATGTATGCCCTACGCAATCCCTCTGGGATTTGAGAGACAGAGTGACAATGATGATGATAATGACTATGGAGCTGTTGTAAGTATTGTCAGAGCTCTGAGGGAAAAAACTGATGAGCTCACGCTGACCAGGTAAAATCCCAGGGCATGGTATGGAAGGCAGAAGGTCTCTGCCTTTAACATTTAGAGAGGCCCTCCCCTTCTGCAGCCAGAGAGGAAACTGGACTGAACACCAGACCTTTGTCTGACTGGAAGAGCAGCTGTCTTGTAGAGAAGGCTTGCTTCAAAGCACCGGCAAAACTCCTATTCAAGACTCAAGGCTTTAACAGGGAAAGGGTGGGTTCCTGACGTCTGGACTCATACATCTGGATGACCCACTCCTTGAGAGAGAAGGGTTCTCTCCTTGCCTGTAGTTCACACAGATGCCTCATCTCAGGTAGATACTGTGAAATATGTGTGCCTTCCTCAAAATTCGCCTTCAGCTTATGGCTTCTAAACCATCCACCATGTTCAAGACCAAGAATGGCCCAACTGAGGAAATACTATGCTTTCTATAAGAAAAATGCAATTATTCATCAAAGGAAGTAGACAAACTGGCTTATATGTCCAGTCTTAGGATCAGGAGAGCACACTGGGCAAGAGGTGTGTGTGTGAAATATGGGTACAAAGCAAACGCTATATAGATGTTTACACAACCAGATGAATATACCTCTAAACATCTGTATTCTGAGGTATGCACTTACAAATTCACACTTAATGGTATAGCTAATTACATATTTCTCTACAGTACCTTATTATAATTCCAGAAAATAAAAATATATATTAAATAAGAAAAGAATACTCTTCCAATGAATCAATGTTCAAAGCACTTAAGGGTCACAAATGTGAATCAACAAGCTTAATAAGTGAAATCCAAATGGACACAAGTGATTTATGAAAAACAAAACAAAACAAAAAATCTTGAAGAGTATCCAGCACTGTGACTGAGAATGAATGCACTTTATTCTGTTTTGCCTTATACCCAAGTGATCTCACTCACTGATCACCTTCAATAATTCTGATGACCCACTGCACATTGCATTAGCTGAATCTCCTTTCAAAATTAAAATGTGAGAAACATATTCAACAAAAAAATACATTTAATATATATCTTCCACTTACCCGTACTTGACCCACGAAGGCATTGGTTTCTTCCTCCACCACAGACAGGTTTCTAGGCAGAAAGGGGTCGAACACTGGCGCATTGTCATTGACATCTGTCACCACCACATTTACGGTAGCAGTAGAGGTCTTAAAGGAAAAAAAAGAAGGACTAAATATGAAAGAAGTTATTTTCATGTTGATGTCATCTAATCGGTCATCTTGGAGTTTGTCTGTCTGAAATAGAGTGAGACCTTGCCTCACTCCAACTAAATCCAAAGCATCTCGTTGCTATTGTTACTCCTTAGCTTTCCAAAAAAGAAAAAAGAAAAAAAAAAAAAAAACCCAGGAAGTTTGCAATATTCAAGCATTTCAAAAAAACAGATGGAGAAAGCAAATGATGATATTACAGGGCAAACATCTTCTTGAAAATGTCAAATATTTCCTGGAGGCTTACTTTGAGAAAGTGATTTTACCTTTATCTTGTTCACATTTTATGGGTGGCAAGCTTTTGTTTATACACACATGTACCTGTTTTTCTCTGAAATGTAACATTTTTTTCTAGTTTATATCACTTACATTTCACACTGTGTAAAAATAAAAATGGTGTCTTATCAAAGAGCACAGTGCATCAAATGGGTATTTTCAGGTAAGTAAATGCTGTCAGAAAATACTACATTCATCATTTTCTGGGCTCACCTCTACACCGAGAGTTTGAGCACCACGTATCACTAGTTAACTGATTACCGTATGGTCACACAGCCCAAGGAAGTGGTAAGCAGGTACACTTAAAGTAGTATGTGCTACCTGGTTCAAAGGTCAGCCCTTGGCCGGCTGCAACCAGAGACTGTTATGTAGGTCAACAACTTTTGCAAAATCAAGGAACATCTTCAGATGTGAGTCAGGCTGGAAACTGTTCTTTCTAATCAAAGCCTGAGAAGCAGCACCTGCCCTGCACCCAGCTCTGTGATAGTGTGGGGCACATTACAGAAGCCTAGGGCCAGAATCAGAGAAAGAAAGGGCCCTTGGCTGGAGAATGAAAAATCCATCAGGCTATGATACTACATATGTGACAAGATGTAAATTAAAAAGTAGGAGAAATATGCAAGATGAAATAATTACCCAACTTTTGTTTTAAAAAATACCGACACAATTTGTCCTGATTGTACGTGATGTGGGGTGCACCAACGCTTGGCTCAGAGAGAATGAATCTGGGGAGATCCTGCAGCCGTCATGGGCTGAGGGATCAAACACTGGATTTCCTAGTGACCGAGGAGGCAAGGACCCGGTAAATGACTTGTCCTCGTCTTTCTTGTTGGGATCATTGACGTTGTACACTCTATTAGTAATGGTGCATGGCGTCTAGACCTTACCTCACTTCGACTAAAACCCAAAGCTGAAACTCCAATTGAATTAAGGCTGTTTGTCCCTATTTTAACAGAAGCAAAAGTATACACTCTTTTGAGCGATATGACTTTACTGCAAGCTTTTATAATTTTTCCACATGCAATATCCAGCAGTCATTTAAAAATCACCATGCATAGCAGGGAATTCTTGGGTATTCATAATGGGTTCTTTCTCTATTTGTGTCCTAGCTACATTGATGGGCTTAATCTGTGAAAATTCATACAGCTATTCAGTATGATTTTTACATATTTCTATATTGAAAAGCCCAATAAAAATTCTATTTAAAGGCATGCCAAGGGTGACCAGAACAGTATTATGTAGTCAAAACCTGGAAACAACCTAAATGTTCACCAGTAGTAGATGGTTTGATGTGCACAGTGCAATAATATATAATACTGAGAATGAACAGAGCATGGTTACAAGTACCCACAGGGATGAATTTCAAGAACATAAGGCTGAGGGTAAGAAGTCAGACACAAAGTAGCACGTACTATATGATTCCAAGTGTATCATATAGTATCACATTTCAAAGATTGGCACAGTGTCTTCATTGTGATAGAAGTCAGAATAGGGATCACCTTATGAAGAAGGGGGGCTTGGGACTAGCGCAATCATAAGGCTGGGCTCTTGGGCTGCTAATTGATTTCAGTTTCTTATTCTAAATATTGATTACATAGATGTGTTCACTATGTGAAAATTTATTAAGCTGCACAATTAAAGTTTGTGCATTCTTCTGCGTGCATATCTTCATGAAACCGTGTAATTTAAAAGATGCATGAGCACAAACACACTTGTATTAGATATATGTGGTTCTGTATAAATTCGAACATTTTCTGATTAGATGAAATACAGAAAATTTAATTTGCTTATTTTAACTTTTATGTATTTTCCACATTTTCTCGAACAAGGCTACATTGCTTTTATAACAACGACAACAACAAAACAGTTAAACAAATGTTATTTCTCTAAAAGTTGTGTGAGTTAAAACCAGTAAAAGGATGTTTTTACAGGAGCAGTATTCTCAATTTGCCTGAAGGTGAACAAAACGTTAAAATTGACAGCCTGGAGTCAAAATCTAAGAGTAGCCACACTAGAGTCTGCTGACTTTCCTTCAAATTGTCTGATCCTCTTTATGGCAGCCTGTCTGCACTTCCCTGTCAATCTACTAGATGGGTTTTCATCCTATTTTTTACAATTCCCATTCTTGACCCTATAGTGTGTGATGTTTTCAGACTGTTTCGGTCCTCAGTCAAAAACTATGGACTATAGCTAGGTAAGACAGAAGAGAGCTGGATCACTAAGTAATCTGAAAAGCTAAAGGACAAATCAACCATTTTTGTGCTAATAGGGGCTGAAATTTATGTATAGATGTATTTCTCCACATCTTAGTACTTGTATATGACATGAGGAATAAAAACTATGAACACATAGAATGATTTCCAACTTACGTATTTCTTGAAAAGTAGTCTAGAGACCACTTGCATCAGAATCACTTGATTAATCATTACAAATGCCCAGGCTACACATTAGACCTATTGACTCTATTCATTTAAATCTACTGAAATAGTTGTAGATTAGTTAGTTGTAAAGCACAATTATGTAAATATTTTTGATTGGTTCAGAAAGATGGTGACACTGCTTCAATATGGATCTGTGCCCTAGAGGAATTTTGTATCATATCAAGGACAGATTTTCAGTTGGTTAAGGTTGCCTACTTAGACTATCAGCTCAGGTCATTTTAAGTAAAGTTAATAAAAAGAACAATATGTCGGCAAACATATGTTCACAATTAATTTTAAAAATCAATTTATATTATGCCAATTAAATAAAAAAGATAAGATACCAAACTAATAAACCTGATTAGTGCAAAGCTACCTATTTCCCATTAAGAGAATTTGTCTTACTGTTTTTTTTCTCAAAAGTTGTATCAAGTTACAATTCTACTAGCTGGAAGTACTTGCAGTTTAGTACTATATTCCATAAATTATCACTTTTGGGGTCATTACTTATTTTAATTATAACGTCATAGATTTTATTTTGTTTTAAATCATGGATAAATCCTCACAATATGTATTAAATTCTCAACAATGCAAGCAGATATTTCTGTTGTAGCAGACCATTTGAATACAAATTTATTTACTTTTTTAAGATTTTATTTATTTATCTGACAGAGAGAGACCCAGTGAGAGAGGGAACACAAGCAGGAGGAGTGGGCGAGGGAGAAGCAGACTCCCCACTGAGCAGGGAGCCCAATGCGGGGATCGATCCCGGGACTCTGAGATCATGACCTGAGCCGAAGGGAGACACTTAACCAACTGAGCCACCCAGGCGCCCCTTACATTTATTTTCATAAACTGCTATGGCCTTGAAATAAAGACATCAATATGGTGCCACTGGTTTGGTACAGTATAAAAATGTGAGATTAAAGCCAAAGTCAAAAAAACCACAAACGTGTACATTCATCTACACAAACCATTTTTTTTATTCATGAGAACTTCTTTTAAAAAAAGTATTTTATAATCTTACTTAATTTTATATTATGGACTTTATTGACTCTATCAAGCTAATTTCTTAAATTATTGAAAACCTGGTTTAAGTGGAAGATATTTAGGGTGTTCAAAATGTATTCATTCTCTACTTACTGAAGATAGAATTATGATGACTTTCCACTGATATGAATCTAAATTTGAAACTATGTACTTATAAAGTGACAAACAGAAAAATTTGTATTATATGCTATATAATTGAGAAACAAAGAATGGAATGATACAGCTGCCTTTTTTTTGTCAATGTGGAAATGTATCCATATATATATATATATATATGCAAAGACCCTTTAAAACCTTTCTATAAACATGTATGTTCAAACTAACATTTATTAGCATGTTTAATTCCTTTCAATAAAAATGGAGAGTTGGAATCTGGAATAATGAGGGTGTGTCATTTAGGATCTGACCACTCTTGTTTTCATCCAATAGGACAAGGAAAATACATCTACTCTGTAATGGGCATTCTTCTTAGGCAATATCAATCCAAAATATTTTTATTCATAGCTACAAATCATCCTGTGACTACATCAAGAGGCAAGCCCGCCTGACCCAGATCATAGAGTTTCTTTGATGACATAGACAGGGTGCCCTTTGTACCAGGGAGGCTGACATGGGAGGCTTCTTCCCCTTCTGAGAATGACAGAATAGAAAATGTCTTCCAGAAAAGCCTTCCTATTCTGGATTATGGGGAGGAGAAGGGGAGGCAGAGAGAAGACGAGGATGCAAAGGTCCTTGTCTTCATCCCCTCCCCCCCTATTATTCTGGAAGCACTTTGGGGAAAGTGGTGGTAGGTATTGAGCAAGTAAGAGAACTTTGGGTGAAACGGTGGCTGACCCTTGTGGAGCATGGAAGCCTCCAGAGAAGTTCCATGGCAGTCACATCTAATAGGACATGGCAAGGAATATGGAAAAGTGGCAGAGACAAGTGGCCAAAGAGAGAAGCTGGGTTTCTTTGTGTGTGGCTCAGGAATTCTAGAGGCTGAGAGATCACCCTGTGAGCAAGGCCTTGGGTAAGGGCAAAGGACCCTGATAGTCACAGTCAAGTTCACGTCAGTGCTAGGCAGCAACAGATGCACCAAATACTCCAAGGAGTCAGTAGGGGACTGGACTGAGAGGCCAAACCAGACACACCAGGCAAACAGAGACCGGCAGAGATGGAGAGCGTTTGAGCTGGGTGCCCTCTTCCCGGCATCAAGAACTAGTAAGCACACCCTGCACCTGTACAATTTTAGGATGAGAGTAGGCAAGAGAGGAAGAGCAGCTTCACTGGTGAGTACATGTTTACCTTGAAAAGAGTGGTTAAAACAAGAGGTTGGGATGTTGTTTCAAGCAAGTGAAGTGTGACCCGACACAGCCCAGGGACATATTACCATCTAGGCAGCAGAGTGGACTCAGGAAGATTAGATTAGGGATTTAAAAAAAGGAGCTTTTAATTCTGTGCATATCTGAGTGCAGTGTGAGGAGAGTATATACTTTATAAATATCTATATTGTAATAATATGTGATATAATTTATTATATATAATATAAACATAGCAGAAACTAGTAGAACTTCACAGATTATCTCACAATTTAAAAAAAATCAAACTTCTGGAAGATTTATTTCAGAAAACACTAAAAATGTCAGTATTTTATTCCCAAAAATGAGAAATATAAATCTATGTTTTTCAAAGAGAATGAACAAGTAGCTCATTCTCTTTTAAAATTACATGGTCATTTCTTCTTATAAGAGTATACACCCAAATAAAACCACTGCATTTTTGCTTAAAAAAAAAATATATATATATGTGTGTATATATATATATATATATATATGTGTGTGTGTGTGTGTGTATATATATATATATATGTATCATTATCCTGTTCTAAAATTTTATTAAATGAGCTATATTGAAATTCAGTTATTTGCATTTCACCCACAATTCTTCTCATATATTTTTTTCTCGTTAATGTTTCCTATAGTTTGACTAAACAGTTAAGTGTTCAGTTTCTAGATTCTAATTGCTTATTTATATTGTCACATTTAAAAGACATTCAGTGGGGCACCTGGGTGGCTCAGTTAAGCATCTCCCTTTGGCTCAGGTCATGATCTCAGGGTCCTGGGATCGAGCCATGCATTGGGCTCCCTCCTTAGCGGAGAGTCTGCTTCTCCCTCTCCCTGCCTCTCTGCCTGTTTGTGCTCCTCTCTCTCTGTCAAATAGATAAATAAAATCTTTAAAAATGAAATAAAATAAAATAAAAGACATTCAGGGAATAATGTCAGTTCAAGGCCCAAGCATAGACGCTAAGTTTCCTGCCAATCCGGAATTGTAAGACATCACCAGTATTCACTATGAAAGCCATAATTGAGGAAGTCAAGCTAGGAATTCTAGAAAATTTTACTGAGAGCAAAAACCATGATATAATCAAGTTATCTATCATATAGTTCAAGAACGAAAACCATATTGCTGAACTCATGGAAATCTGGTCAGAAATATCCACACTACAGAACAACTTTGTATTTTGAATAGGAATGCTTCCCCATTGGGAAATGACAACTGATAAATTTGTTTAAAAAAAAAGAAAGAGAAAATCCTGACTTCTCTTTGCATATTTATATTTTTCACTGTGATTTGCATATGCGTATATTTTGCTGTGCTATTGTTTTATAGACAACTACAATCCACAAAGCCCTACTTACTCTTATCTTTCAGCCCAGTGTAGATAATAAGATCTAAGAAGCATTATGCCAGGTGTGGTCTCTGAAAGAGCTCTAGTTCAGGTAGAGAAAAGGGCAGACTCTTCTTTGCCTCTCTGCAAAGCAGAGCAGATGCCTAGAGTTGCATTAGTCATTGTAAACCCATTAGGTAAGTAGACTGAGGAAGAAAGCAAACACAGGATAAATGGCAGAGTGGGTAAGAGACAGCAGGAGCCCCTGCCTGAGCCCTTCCTGTCCACCCCTATGTTTTTTTATATGTGAGACAAACAAACCCTGCTTTGTTTAAGCCCCTGCTGTTTGGCTTCCTCTTACAGCCAGCTTCCTAAAGGCTATCCCTACCACTGCTTGTTGAAGGAGTTCAGAGAACATCACCGCAAAATATGCCACTTTGCTAAATTGACTCCTTTGAATGAAAGACACTTGAAAAAACAGCAAATACAGGAAAAACACTCAGTCCTTCCTTCTTTTTCATAAAAGCAGGATATTACATTCCCATGTGAAAGATGGACTCCCTGTATCAGAAGGAAGGTAACATTTTTATTATCAACAAGCACAAGAGGTTGAGACAGAGAGAATTCTATACAAGCAGACCTTGTTAAAATAATTCACACCTCCCTTTAGCCTCCCAACAGAGTTTAGTTGCCTTCCCACACCCGCCTCTCTCCCTTTCCCCTACTTCGAAAGCAAGTGAGTTTTGCCAATTCTTTGGGTCTTCATTTCCTTATGGGGGCTAAAACATCATGTAAAATTTATATAAATTTGTATGCTTTCTCCTCTTAATCTGTCTTTGTCACTTTAATTTTCAGACCCAGCCAGGGACCTTAAGCGAGGGTAGAGGAAAACTTCTTCCTCCCTGTGGATCAAATTATATCCATAAACATAATAAGGTTTGCCCAGATTTTCCAATAAAATTTTCCAATAAAATGTATTTTTAGTTCAGATTGGTTGGACTTAGTTTAGCTTAGAAGTAAATAATGTTACAAAGAAGCCTCTGAAAAGAATTTGCATGTATGTTCCTTCAAAAAATGCATTTGGGAGCTATTCTAGATGCTATTATTATAAGGTAAAATGTAGCTGCTTATAAAAAGTATATGATATACAAAAATTTCGAAGTCTTTTCAGCTAAAATGTGAAAATATTGGAATAAAACATGGTGGAAGCTTTCTTAAGGAATTTTCAACTTTATAGATTTGCAAAGAATTCCAAGTAAGTGTAAATAACTATTTAATTCTAGAAAGTATGAGTTTATCTGTATTCATGATAGCTGAAGAAATCTAAATATTTATAATAATGAGATATTTAACTTGTATAGGTTTTTTTCAGCTACTATTGACAAAGTTGATTTAGAGAATGGAAAAAAACCCAAGAACATCAATAACATTCTTTCAACTTTGTCTACAAAAACATTAGCAATGAGCAATAGAACATTAGCTCTCTTTTCCCTTAAACATATTTTTGGGGTGGTAGGGGAGGTGGTTTTCCATGATGAAATTATCAAATTATATCTTCACATGATCTGTTTCACACAAATTGCTGGTAATAATTTTGATTTAAGAAGAAGGCATAGACCTGGGGTCTGTGTTCATTAAATATCTTTCTTCAAAACCATAATCATTAGGGTTAAAAGGTTGATTTTACCATATCTCTACAAAGGAAATAAGTTTACAAGTGTAGATAAGAAAAGCACGTCACAACACAACACTGCAGTGATTGTGTTATCACTTTCTCCTTCAGGAACCCACAGTATGTGCCCACATAGATGTTCATCCCTAAAATTATGTAAATAATGGAATTAGCTAAAGAAGCTTTTATTTGAAACCTAAATGTTCCTTTCTCTACTGATATTCTCAATACAAATTTTGAAAATAAAACACATTTACTTAAGAGGGTCAGAATTTTAAAGCTGAAGGAGACCTTACTGATCCTAGAAATGAAAACAGGGGGGCTGCGGTCGTGGGGGCGGGGACGAAAAATGCTAAGTGACCCCTGGCCAAGGGGACTGAGATAACCAAGTAAGTAACTGGGAAAAAAAATGCTCTAGAAGAAATTAACCCAGAATTTATTCTCAGTTTTGGATGTGGGCAAACCCATAATTAGTAGATTGAGATTACGTCAGATATCTTAATATACTATTTTTTCCCATCTGTTCTCTTGTCTAAGAAATTATTGTTAAGACCAGATTTAAAGGGTCCTACCTATACCACTGCCATTAATATCTGATTTGTAATGTGACATCTTCCAAAGCTGTGTATTATTTTCTTTTTTTTTTAATCCTAATGATTTTTTTCTATCCTAATGACTGACCTGAATGCCACTCATTTATTTTACTTCTACTCATTTATTTTACATTATTGACACCCCTTCCTCCATACTGAATAATGCCTTCTCCTCCTCAGGTCCCCTCTCATTATCTTCTAGACAAGTTGCCAGTTAATCTTCAACATGTCAGATTCTTTCATTTTCTTCTTGAGCGCCGCATCGACTTCTTTACATAGATCTAACACAGGCACACTCTTAATCAAGGATGCTGCATATATAAAATCAATCTGAGTTTTATTTTTCTTCACACATCTAAGTACCTTCTACTGGCCCCACTATTTACTCAGATTGTTCTGTATATTTTATTTTCTACATGTAACTGTTTTACCTAATGTTTGAGCAATGGTAAATGGTTTATTATGGGCAGATTTATCAAATTTAATTAATGATCTTTATCTATTTTTCTAACTTTTAATTAAAGTAATAAAAGTGTCCGGGTAGCAAGTTTATATGCTTTGTTTTGTTTTTTAAGATTTTATTTATTTATTTGGGAGAGAGAGAGAGGGAGAAAGAGAGAGCATGAGTAGGGGGAGAGGGATAGGGAGGAGCAGACTCCCAACTGAGCAGGGAGCCCAACACGGGGCTCGATCCCAGGATCCTAGGATCCTAGGAGCACGACCTGAGCTGAAGGCTGACGCTTAACTGACTGGGCCACCCAAGTGCCTCAGTTTATATGTTTTTATCATGGTAAGATTTTCTGAGCAATCCTCCTCAAATATACGCCCCCAGCCAATCTATCATACAGATCAAACAAGTCATTTCAAGTCATGTGGGGCCATGTTACTATTTTAATTGGGTGAGCCTTGCCTAGACTCCTAAACTGAATTTGAAATTATTTCCAGAGAACAGTGAGTTGGTCCATAAGCATTTGACTAAAGAAAAAACTACTTTGCATCATAGAAATGGTAAAAAAGCAAAACAACAAAACAACAACAACAAAAAAAACAGTCTAGTACCTGTTACCAAAATTTGAAATGTTACAATGTTAAAAAATTAGAACAGCAGTGGTTGTAAGCACGTTAGTTTAAAGAATACAGTCAAATGGGGGCACCTGGGTGGCTCAGTCATTAAGCGTCTGCCTTCGGCTCAGGTCATGATCCCAGGGTCCTGGGATCGAGCCCCGCATCGGGCTCCCTGCTCGGCGGGAAGCCTGCTTCTCCCTCTCCCACTCCCCCTGCTTGTGTTCCCTCTCTTGCTCTGTCTCTCTCTGTCAAATAAATAAATAAAATCTTTAAAAAAAAAAAAAAAAAAAAGAATACAGTCAAATGATTTTAAAACACTCCAGAATGACTAAACAATTTCTTTATTCTTAAAACTGATTTTTGGTGCAGAGAAAATAACATTTATCCTCTCTGGAATTATGGACCCATTTAAACCACTTCCATCACCAAGGATTAGTCAGGATCCTGAATGCTGCTTACAACTTGTGGAATCAATCAACCTGGTTTCCTAAGTGCTTCAAGACATCTATCCACACTCTGCCCCCCAACAAAGTGACATGAAAGGGAACAGGTTCCAACAGAGTCAAAACTGCCAGGAGACATTTCAGAGTATTGTGCTGATGATGATCACCATGGAATGCGTTTTAGACTGTTAGATTTCATTTTCCCCATAAGCTGGGTAAGAATGCCAATCCCAAGTATGTATTCTGTCAAGTCAAAAAGTTCCACCACCCTGACAGATTCAGAGTATAGGTTCAACTATTAAAAGAGCACTTCTCCAAGTATTAAGGGGCTGCTCTGGGTGAGAAGAGATTAATTCCCAGACTCATGATTATGATACACTGTTTCAGAGCATCAGACTACCAGCTCTGTTCTTACTACCCATTGTCCCCAGGCTGAGTACTCACCCCATCGGGCCTGCCGTCTGAAGCAGTGACGATCAGAATGTAGCGATCGGTGCTCTCCCTGTCCAGGGCTTTCCCTAAGGTTAGAATCCCAGTACTAGTGACAGAGAAAACAAACAAACAGATAAGACACACAAAGATCTTAAGTCACAGGGAGCCTTTCTCCCATTGGGAACTACTTTCCACTGTTTTTTCCCTTTCAGCAAATGTAGCCTGAATATTTAAGATGCGTAATTCTCAGATTCATGTTGAAAATTGAAAAAAGCTTTTAAGGCTGTTGAGCTTCTTAGCAACAATGAAAAATTGCCAAACTGAAGGAGATAACCGAACTGATTCTCCAGCCTCCAGGAGAAAAATAAAACTGTGCTTAATTCATTCCGGGAAGAAAGATATCTATCTTGTTTATGATTATGTCAAAGTTGGAAGACTCCATTAATCTTTAGCAGTTTCATAATCCTTTGAATCAAGGAATGGTTTCTTAGAACTAATATATATTGCCATTTCCATTCATTGTCACATAGGTAGCCATGCTGGAAATGCAAACATCTTAATCCCATCTTTGACAAACATTAGCAATTAACATCTATTTTTTTCTTCTTTCTTAATTTCAAAACAATTGAGGCTCATTGTACAAAATTCAAAAATATACAGTGGAATATTAAAACTCTCATAGATACTGTGATTATTTTTGTAACATTTATTTTTATTCTCTATAATAATATCTGAATACATTATATCATTTTCCAAAGAGGAATCAGACTGTGCATTTTACATCCTATTTAAGAAAACATAATTTCATGAGCATTCACTCTCTCATTTTATAATTTATGAAAACAAACTTCTGTCAGATACACTAACAATTTTATCGTTTTGTTATTCTTTTGAAATTTAGATGGTTCTTAATTTTATTTATTATGTAATGGGAGATGAACAGCCTCTGGACAAATTCTCATAATTTGAATATTTTATACTACTTCATGCCCTTTCACTGTTTAAAATAAATGCCTCCAAGTATTTATGTCTTTTTTCTGCAATGTAATTTGTTTTATAACAGTTTTGTCACTTATAATGCTCTCTAAAACAAGTTCCACATTTATGTCTGAGATATTACCATCTGATATCCTACATGACATTTTAATAAAGTCCTAAAAAACATCTATTGTAGTGGACAAGTTATATTAATAAAACATTAAAACATTTATTCAAGCATAAAAACAATCTTTTTTGATTGATAGAAGGCTTTCACATTTTAATACAAGTGCTTTTATTGTTACACTAGAATTTAAGCCATTCACATCAAACATGGTAGTTGGGTAATGAGACTCAACATCAATGAATCAAAGTCAGAGTCCCAGTTACTGTGTTTTACTGTGTTGTTGATCATACAGACTGAAAAGTTCTAAATGTATGGTAGAACTAGGGAAAACTCTACGACTTGTACATTTTTAAATGTTCTGTCAAAATAACTGAAAACCAATTCCCAGAGTAGTTCATAACAATGGCTTTTGGAGTAACTTCCCACACTGCAGATGGTTCAGATAATCTCATTCTAAAATGACTTCAAGAGAAAAGTAAGACGTGTATTGCTTCAGAGACTTATTCACAAGCTACTTAAGAAATGAGAGACCTGAAAACCCAGCCATAGTACAATGAAAGAAAAAAAGAAAACTGAGTTATTGCTTTCCATTTTTTCCCCCTCAGTTTAAGGTTCAAATCTCTATATTCTTCTTTATACATTAAATTAGAAAATCTCTTGAAATATATATAGTATTCCCATTTAGAGCTGTATTATACATAAAAAGCTAATTTTTAATGGTCTGGTGTTTATCATGGAGACAGATCTTTGCTTGAGATGATGTGTGCCAGTGAGACAGGGTATTTGGGAAATGGAGAAGGAGAGAAAAAATAGGTACTATTTTTTTGGTATTTATAGACTAGTTGATGGGTACACACAAGCATGCTTTCCTGAAATTCCGGAAATAACTAGCAAACGTGAGTCTTCCTACCAGCTGGCTGGAAGCTACAGACCAGGATACATGGGGCTGCATTTAGGAATGCAGGAAATCTTCTAAGTTCCCATAATAAAAATATGTAAGAATCATTTCTGTTAAAACATCAACAATGGTGCTACTTAAATTTTACATGACTGAAAACCTATCTCACAGGAGTGACATCAGTGGTTTTGAAGATGGCCGTCAGCATCCCCAGTGTGACACTATGGTACACGTTTCTGGAGGGAGCAGAACTACCCTGATTCACAAAGACTTGTGTTTGCCATTCTGGAGGCTGCCTGAAGGAATAATGCATGCTGTTTGTCTTTATTTTGCCTAACTCAGAGCTCACTGGAGGCAGAAAAGCAGTGGGTTTTTCTGGAAGACTCTGTAAGGCAGGAAACAACCTGCAGTCACCTGAGGCAAAGATCATAGCTGAGGCATACAAGAGAGCATTGGATGCCTGGGAGGAAAGATGGGCAGAGAGTTTCTTGGGAAATTGGGGCACTTAAAAGCACCCATGTATACTTGGGAATGGAACAGAATTGAGAGTCCAGAGATAAGCCCATATGTCTGTGGCCGACTGATTTTCAACAAGGATGCCAAGATCATTCAATAGGGAAAGAATTGTCTCCTCAAAGGGTGCTGGGGCAGTTGGAGATCTCCACGTGAAAGAATGAAGTTGGACGATTTTATTACACCATATACAGAAATTAGGTCAAAATGGATCAACAATCTAAATATAAGTACTGAAACCATGAAACTTAGACAAAAATTCGAGGATAAATCTTCATGATCTTAGATTCGACAATGGATTTTAAATGGGACAGTAAGGGCATGAGCAGCAAAAGAAAAAAATGGGTATACTGGACTTCACCAAAATTAAGAATTTTTGCCATCATAAATAAAGTGGAAAAAAAAACCCTAGAAAATGAGAGAAAATACTTGCAATTCATATATCTGATAAGAATCTGGCTCACCAAATGTATTGGGGACTCTTAAAACTCAGCAACAAAAGTACAAATGACCCAATTAAAAAGTAGTCAAAGGACTTGAACAAGATATTTCTCCAAAGAAGATACAAACACGACAAACAAGTACATGAAAAGATACTCTTCAGGGAAGTAGAAATCAAAACTACAGTGAAATACCACTTCACACCCACTAGGATGGATATAATTAACAAAACAAAACAAATGGGGAAGTAACATGTTGACAAAGATATAAAGGAATTGGAACCCTTATACAGTGCTGGTGGGAATAGAAAATGGTCTTGTCCAAACAGTTTGGCAGTTCCTCAGAAAGTAAACATAAAATTACAATATGGCCCAGCAATTCCAATTCTGGAAATATACTCAAAAGAATTGAAATCAGATTCTTAAATGCACATACGTATGTGTCCATAGTAGCAGTATTCACAATAGCCAAGGCATAGAAAAACCAGCCCAAATGCCCATGCATGGATGAATGGATAAACAAATTGTATATACAAACAATGAGATATTACGCATGTATGAAAAGGAATGAAGTACTGATGTATGCTTCCACATGGTTGAGCTTCAAAACATTAGGCTAAGTGAAAAAAGCCAGACACAAAAGGTCGTTTGTTATATTCTTCCATTTATTTGACATATCCAGAATAGATCAATCCACAGAGGCAGAACATAAATTGGTGGTTTCCAGGGGCGAGGGGAGGGGCGGATAGGGAGCAGCTGCTTATTGGGTTGGGTTTCCTTTTGGAGTAAAGGATAAAGATATTCTGGACCTAGAGACAAGGGGTTGTTGTACAACCCTGAGTCAGCTAAATGCCATTGAATTGTTTTGAAATGGTTAATTTTATGCTATGTGAATTTCACTTCCTTTATATTAATTAGATTACACAGAATTCCCTCACTAAACTCGAAGGCTGTATTTCTGAAATGTGTGGTGCTGGACAAAATCAAGCTTTTTGAGACAATGAGTTGCTTTGCTTAACCATGAAAGTGGTGTTCAAAAGTTGTCTAAGCCATGCAATTAAAACGTAGAGGAGGTTATCTACGTCCACACAAACCAATCTGCTAGCATTTAAAACCTGCTTCTCCCAGTAGCCGCTTTCCCAAATTGCACTGTCGATTAGGAAATATTGTAGCAGCCACGTCACTGACAGAAATTATATCACAGGTTTCAGGCTTTGTATCCTAGGCTTCCTTGAAACGTTGTCAATATATCCCACTGGCTGCGATTTAATATCGTTTACACTTACAAGTGTCTGAGTCTGAGAGATTTATCGTGTTGCCCCTGGGCACCATGTTTCAAGCCTCATGATGATATTTAGAGAGGCTAGAGTATACTTGAAAATGTGTGATTGCTTCAAGTCGGATGTGGTGTTCTGTGTCAAATAGTGATTAGCGGTTAGCAAACGCAGACGGGCAGAGGGAGGTGGGTATTGGCAGAGGTTCAGAAAAGAGGACCATGGCAGGAGCTGAGGTGGTGAGGGCATGAGAAAGTAGTTCCATCTGAATACGGATTTGGAAAGTAGGCATGACAGAACAGAAAATGCGTATCATTTTCTTCTATGTTATGTAATCTTCAGAGTAATGCACACTGATGTGAAAAATCTAATAAGCTTTAAATTTAGGGTCAAACTGAATTTAGTCTTGTAGAAAAAAAATTAAAATGCCAGTGAGGATAAAAAGAAAATTTTTCAAATAAAATTCTAACAAGGGGCAGATCTAACTCTTTGAGGTTCTTCTGTTCAGCGTTTGAGCCTTTCAGTGTTATATCACATCCCCTGTATACAATTCCATTCAGAGGAATTCCTCACTCTCCTGCTATAAAAAATGTCAATATTTGGCCACCACCCTAGAAAGGAAGTGTTGTTTGCATCTTGTTTAAATGTTTACTGATCTGTGGCTATTTGATGAATTTGCTGTATCATATGCAACAATCAACAAAGACATTATGAAAAGTTGTTATAATAATGCAGTGCGTTACAGAACCACACAGATCTGGCCATTTAACAGGTGATATGGTATGATTTTCATGACAAATGCTTGTGATTTTTAGGAACAAGGCCTTTTCTTTAAAGAGTGGGTTACTTTTGTGGCTATATGACTAATCCAATACATTAATATGAGATAACAATCCAACATTTTGCAAATCCAAACTAGCATTGAAATGATTCTTTATTACTACTGATTCTTTTAAGGATTTATGAAAACTTTTGGCCTAGTTTTATTTCAATAGAACAAGTAGACTAATGGTTTTGTAATGACGATTATTGCTAAAATTTGTATCATAGCATAAATTAATATAATATTTAAAGTAAGCAATGAACATGTACTTTTTTTGTTGTTCTAAGAAGGAAAATGTAACCAGAAACATTATTTGTATACATTATAGTGTCTGATAAGGTAGACCATTCTTTCTTTTCTGTTATTCTCTAAAAGAGTACCTGAAGTATTCGAATCCTTAAAACTTAAATAGAAGCAGTAGCGCAAATTTGCACAGGCAGCCCAGAAGTTTCAGAGAGGGAAGGGATTGAAATTTCAACTTTTCCCCATTTCAAATGTGTGGTAATGGTCTAGGATAGCCTGCAACTACATTGACAGCAAAGCAATGAAGCGGCTGCCGTAAAATGACCATGGGATAGAAAGCAACGGACCTCGCATGCTGGACCCTGAATCAGGAATGGTCATCAAAAGAGATCATGCAATCCTCACAAGGACGTGCCCTCCTCTAGCTGTCCTGGAAGCATTCTCCACTTAAGGAGTTGATGTAGGAGCTGTGGTATAAGCAACTGTGGTCAGTGTAGACAAGGAGGATGCTGCGTCGACATCTTTCACACCTGAACGAATCTCTGGGACCTAATGGTGTCTCGTTGATTTCAAAGGCAGAGAGGAGAGAAATAGTAGAGACACACTTGCTAGGGTAGGAGCACAAGGGGAGAATTTCTTCGGTAAAATTGGTGGCTCATCAGCTTTCCCAGCCCGCAGTTGAAAAATCTTTCAGCCTTAGGGGAAAAGCAGATAAACACAGGAGTGGAAATCCTTCGCAGAGAGTAAGGGCTGGGCTTCCTGCTTGCTCAGGCAGGGGAAAGGCTCACTATTGTCTTTTTTAAAAAACAGCTTTATTAACGTGTAACTCCCATATGATCAAACTCACCCACTTAAAGGGTACAATTCAGTGAATGTTGGTATATTTGCAGGGTTGTCCAACCGTCACAATAATCAAATCTGGAACATGCTCTTCACTATTAGCATCACCCACTGGCAGTCTCTCCCTGTTCTCTCCCATCCCCAACCCCCAGCCCCAGGCAACCACTAATCTACTTTTTTTTTTTTTTAATCTCTATGGATTTGCCTATTCTGGACATTTCGTACAAATGGGATCATACCACATGCTGCCCTTTGTGAATGACCTTCCACTAGCATAATGTTGCTAAGGTCTGAGCTACGCTGTAGCAGGTGTCGACACTAGGTTCTCCTTTACTGACAAAGTAATTGTATGGATACACGTTCTGTTCCTTGTTCATCTGTAGATGGACATTCCAGTGGTTTCCACATTTTGCTATTGTAAATAATTCCGCTGTGTACATTCTTGTACAACTTTTCATGTGGATCCATGTTTTCATTTCTTGAGTAGATATGGGTAGAATTACTGGGTTATACGGTAACTCTGTGTTTCACATTTAGAAGAAATGGCACATTGTTCTCCAAAGTACACACTGACTTTACTTCCCCTCCAGAAATATATGAGGACTCTGAAATCTCACCCATACTTCTTATTTCCTTCCTTTTCTCATTATAGACATTCTACATAGGTGAGAAGCAGTATCTGGTGGTTTTCATCTGCATTTCCCTAATGACTGGTGATCACAAGTGAAACTCCACACACTGTTGGCCATTCATAAAGCTTCTTTGGAGAAATGTCTAGTCAATTCCTGTCCACTTTTATTTGGGTTATTTCTCTGTTTATTTTTGGGTTATAATAGTTCTTTGTGTATTCTAGATATACTTACATCCTTTATCATCTACATTGTTTAAAATATTTTCTCTCAGGCTGGGGGTGGTCTTTACTTTCTTGCTACTGTCTTTTGAAGCATATATTTTTCAAATTTTGATGAAGTCCAACTTATCTGTCTTCTTATTAATCACTTGTGGTTTTATGTCATATCTAGGAGAGCATTGCCTAATTCCAATCATGAAGATTTACTTCTGTATTTTCTTTAAAGAGTTAAATGCTTTTATCTCTAATATTTAGGTCTATGATCCACTTTGAGTTAATTTTTGCTAATGCTGTGAGGTAAAGATCCAACTTCATTCTTTTGCATGTGGCCCCAAATTTCATTTATTGTAAAGGTTATTCTTTCCTGGATGGATTGTCTTGGCCTTTCTTGGGGGGAAATCGATTGACCATAAATGTTATGATCTGGTTATTTCTGGACTCTTAACTTTATTCTAGTGATCTATACATGTACTTTTATACCAGTACCATTCAGTCATGATTCCTATTAAGGTGTCCCTTTAAAAAAAGTTTTATTTCTTTTGGGATGATTATAAATTACAGCTAATTGAGATTTGTATGTATCTATGGGGGAAATTCCAAATAGTTAAGTCTTTCCATTTTTTTAAATAGAAGTTTATTCATCTGTGAAATCGAAAAGTCTGAGAATTACTGTTTCCGGGCAAACTCACTCATGGTTGGCACGTCCTAGTTAGAGTGAAATTACAGGTGTTCCTCCCAAGACCAGTGACCATGCATGGTTCCCCTGATTTGGCATGATGCACCCATGTTCCTGAGATGAAAGCAGTGCTTGGCTTATCTGTGAAAATTCTCACTTTGTGATCATGGACCCCGTTCAGGTTTCCATTCTTTTAGGGAGTAAAACCACCCATGGACACACAGAAAGAATCAGAGAGGTAGCAAGCATGACTCCCTAAGGACCAGCCCTACGTGACAGCAACAGGGCAACTTTGCTCTTAGACAAGGGCAGCCAATGATCTCTCTGCAAACCTCGGTGTCTCCTTCCAGGCTCCTGGCTTTCTCCTGCCGCACTCCGAGGGGAGTAGAGTGACACCAATAAACACCCCAGAAGGCTTAGCAGGGCCATGGCAATGTTTTTGTCCTAGCTTTTTCAGAATATACCTACATTCCTCAAAAACGGAATGGTAGACTTCGGTGGTACTTTAAATGTGTTTGAATTATGCTTTGTCTTACAAAATTCTCTTTGAATGAACAATTTAGTGCCACATTACTCTTGGTAGAAATGCCCTTGTTATTATGAGTAACTGACAACTTTAAAGGGATCTAATTAATCCCAGCCTACAAATAAAATGTTTCCACCTCAGTGGATTTTTACCTAGTGAAAATGTTTAAAATAAATAGTCTCCTGGGTAAGATTTCTGAATTCAGAATTATCCCCCGCCCCCCGATCTCATTAGCATTCATAGGGAAAAAAAAGTAAAAGAAAACTACAACCAGCTGAAAACCCCTGATTAGAAGTCTGTTCCCCCACCGGTACACTGTTTAATGTCTTCAAAAAAATATATTTTGAAATCATTTTTAACTTACGTTTCCGAAAGATTGAAAACTCGTTGAGGATCTCCGTTCTCAATGGTGTATGATATTGGGTCTCCCTCTCTATCAGTTGCCTTCAGAGAGAAAACATGATTGAATTATCGAGTAATTGATACAGGTCCTAGTCCATACAGTGGAATATAGGAGCTGGAAACTAACAGCATGGAATATCCACAAGACTCTTAAGGGATAAAAAATGAGCTAATTCAGAATTTCATATCTGACCCCAGCATTTCTGTTATTTCCTCTCATTTGAAAGCAGTAACAATGAATAAGAATAATATTGCCCTAATGTGTACATAATCTTACCTGGTGCAGAAATAGATCAATGGCTCTTTTAAGGTTTATGTATTTAATTTACATGAGTGTATCTGTCTAGTTTAAACAAATGTGTTACAGTCTGCATAAATGTTTACAGTGTAGAGAAACTGTCTAGTCCACTGGTTTCTTTTTCTGCTAAGCATATATCAAGTCAGGAAGCTTTATGGTTAAGAATCCTGAATCTGAAGCCAGAAACCTAAATTTGAAACTGGCTCCCCTTACTAAATGTGTGATTATTTTTCAACTTCTTCATTTGTAAATGAGAACTTTAACAATACAAAAGTCAATCAATATTGGGAGGTTTGACTGACATTTCTGTCCAGAAGTCAAATTTTTAATTAAGCCAAGTGACCACCTTTTTCAGGCCTGCATTGTATTTCTTTTGAGCAATGATTTTGCATTATGATGGATACACACTCACTAAAATAAAATGGAATGAAATAAAGTAGTAAAATAAAATGAAATAATCAACTAGCTAGGGTAATATCTTGAAGCATTCCATTTCTAGCTAAATCTCAAATTTTAAATTGCTTTGAATTCATTATAATAGAAATGTCAGAGTAGAGAGTAAGAAACAAATATTTTTTTTAAACAGGCTCAGTGGAATTGATAGTAGATGCTTGATATTTTCCTCTTATTTTTCTGTTCTTTGCCAGGCAAGTATTAGCCAAAAAGAGAAAACAGAACTACAAATAATGACACAGTTAAGTTTTTGAAGAAACACAGAATTATGCTAGATTTAGTGAGACAGGGAAACTGAAGGACTCTATAAAAATCTGCTTTTTGCTCCTTTTCCTGCTTCTATTCTTCCTGGACCCACATCCCCACCTTATACATGTGTTGTAGTATGTCCCCCTTGTAAGGGATAAGGAATTAATGATTTCTTTGGACTCCTCTAGCACAACATATAACATCTAAGGGGTGGCCGGGCAAGAATGCCTGGATGAGGTCATCTCCTGTATGTTCCAGACTGATGAGGGAGCAGAAGGCAAGCAGAGGACAAAGCACAAGCTAACACCCTGCAACCTCTCCCTAGCCCCACTCTTGGGTGGGACATGTGTGACATTCTTCCAGGAAGCTCCCAACTATCTTTATGTTAATGCCTTGCTAGAGGGCAAAACAACCTTAACTTGACAATGGCAAAGCCCTGGTATCTGGTAGGTCCTCTTTAGCATATGCAAGTTCTTTGGAAACCTCCCTTTTCCTTACTTCCCCAACCCCATAGTATATAATCAGCCACCCCTCACAACCCCCGTACAGCAGCTCTTTCTGCCCACGGGTTCTGCCCTCTGCTTTAATAAAACCACCATTTTACACCAAAGAGGTCTCAAGAATTCTTTCTTGGTCGTGGGCTCCAGACATCACCCCACCGAACCTCACATATATTCTAAAACCACACCAGGACCACCCATGCTGGACATCTCAACCCAACACCCTTGGCTCCAGGGAATGTGACTTATGGAGGACACCTGGACACCTGTCCTTGTTCTCACCCGCTCCTGAAAGCCTGAAGGACATGCACACCACAACACAATCCTCAATAAAATCCTCAGACCCTGAATAAAGATGAGACTCTCTCTGCTTTCCTTTCTGTCTTCTAGACACTGCCTGTACCTGTATTCTCTCTGTATCTTCAATAAACTCTGCTCTTACCTGCTGCTGGCTTGCGTTAGATTTCCATCCTGCCTGCAGCCAGGCACCCTCCTGGCTGGTCCTGTGGGACCCTCTCTGGGTCCTCAGTACCTTGAAGTACTTATGTCATTAAGAGACTGCTTGTTACCACTGAAAAGCTCACACTAAAGTTTTTCCATTGTTTTTCTCTTTCAGTCAGTCATTTTTACCTGTCATATTGTTACAGATATTATCAATTTCTTTTTGTTTGTTCATTGGAATGTAGTTGCTGCTGCTTTCTGAAAGACAATTTATTATCTTGTATTTTCATAAAAGCCAGAAGAAATGGATTCTGAAGCAGGATAGCTCTGTGTAAATAATGTTAAGTCCAGATTAATGTTCCCCTTTCTTCTTATGTATCGAGTCTAATACTTAATATCGTTGCTTAGGGATGAAAGTGCTGTGAATGCTGAGTCATTTTATTTATTTAAGTCATTATGTTGTTATGTCACTAAAATAATAAGGGAGAAAAATTCCTAGAGAATTTTCAGTTTTTTCATCCACATTAATTACTTTCAATCCCTGAGGTACCTTGAAGTACTTCCTCCAGTTTTGTTTGACCATTTCAATACTTAAGAAATGTGAGAGCCGGTAATCTGCCTACTTCAATCTCATGCGAGGGTTGTGTCCATATTGGAAAGCTTGAAGACCCAGGATTTGGAAGGAAATCCTTATTTGATTGTTTTATTTCTTTCAGTCCTCTGTATTTGTTTCAGGATCTGTGGCCAAGGGCATAGTAATTAGGGAGGATTCATCATTTCTCAGTCAACGAAGCAAGGGGGGGATGGGGCTATCAGGATCAGACCTCTGAAATCTATCCATTACATGTGTTAGCACTTGTGTAAGTACTTTACATCTCTACTTGTCCGTATTTAAGGAGAGAAACTATTTCAAGTTTATTTATTTATTTGAGAGAGAGAGAGGGTGAACAGGGTAAGTGTGGAGGGAGAAGGAGAGAGAGAATCTTAAGCATACTCCCCACTGAGCACAGAGCCCGACTCAGGGCTCGATCCCACAATCCTGAGAGCATTACCTGAGCCGAAATCAAGAGTCGGATGCTCAACCGAGTGAGCCACCCAGGCGGCCCAAGGAGAGAAGTTATTTAAAGGAAGAAATAACACATAAGAGGAATAGCTGGAAAAATCAGAAAAAGCAATGATTCTTGGAGTATTAAGATATGATTATGTGCATATTTCTGACCTAAAATACATTTCTAAAAACATTTTTTAAATAGTTTATTTTTTTTCTCCTAGGGGTGCTTGGGTGGCTCAGTCGGTTAAGCATCTGCCTTTAGCTCAGGTCATGATCTCAGGGTCCTGGGATCTAACCCCACATTGGGCTCCCTGCTCAGCGGGGAGTCTGCTTCTCCCTCTGCCCCTCCCCTTTGCTTGTGCCCTCTCTCTCTCTCTCAAATAAATAAATAAAATCTTTAAAAAAATTAAAAAATATATTTTTTCTATATATAAGTCTAGCTAGCCATCTCTAAATGATGGGCAGAAATTCAAATATGATATTGAACAGTGAATCCTTAAGTTAGAATTCATTGACTATTTACTATGTATCAGGAACTATACTTGCATGCCTTGTCTCATTTAAACCTCAGAGCAACCATATAGTAAATGGGAAATGCAAAGGAGTTCAATTCTAGGAGTCTTTCTGGCACCACTCCAATTAGAGTTCCCTATAACTTACTTAATTTGAAAATACATCTTTTTTTTTTTTTTTTTTTTTAATCTGGAGATAAGAGTAACTCATCTTAAAAAGGAAGAAAGTAGTGTGAATGTCTTCCATAACAGAACAGAAAGGAATCTCTCATCCTTCGTGCAAATATATATTCCGTGCCTTTATTTCTGATCAGTCGGGTCCAATCCAAGCCTTCTGAGCAAGGTGTGGGAGCGTATGGGAGCCGTCGTCTTAGGGAGCTTTGCTGGGTGTGGGCTCCGGAGCCAGCCCCCTGGGGTGTAGTTCTGGCCGTGCCATTTCCTCTTAGGCAAGATGCCTAACGACAAAATGAAGCTAACAACAGTAACACACACAGTATTCACTCATGGATTCAACAAATAGTTATGAATCATCTGCACTGCGTTAATGAGCCCTGGGGTTTCCATGCAGACAAAAGTCCGTGAGCAACACAGACAAGAATTCTGCCTTTGTGCAACTTACACTGTAGTACTGGCAGTCAGAGACAAAACAAAATAATTCATGAAAATATACAGCTTTCAGATCTCTATAAATGCTGCGAAAATATGAGGTAATTTAGGAAGGGCATAAGGGAGGTGGGGAGGGGGTTGCAGTCATACATAGGTCATCGGGAAAGCTATCAGGAAAATGTGAACATTTGCAAACATTTGTGAAGGGCCAGAGAGCAAGTGTTGTGGGGAAGGGTGTTCTGGCAGAGAGCACCCGGAAGGAAAAGACCATGAGATGGAAACAGGCCTCATTAATGTGAGGAAGAGCAAGCAAATGGAAAACCAGCTCCCGTTTTGCTTGGCCTCAGGTAAACAACCTGAGGCTAAATACCTCGGGTTAAATAACTGAATGATGCTCACTTTGGACAGCTAGCAAGGAATAGAATTATTCAGTCCCTGGTCTGCTGATAGATGTTTAACAACACAATGAACTACAATCAAGCTAATTGTCCTGTAATGTTTGCTCGTAGGCCAAAGAGTAACTTTTAAAGATCAACGCCACTGCTGTTTCTAGTCTGCTCAACCAGGTAACTCACAGCATATAATTCAGGTCTCCCAGTTGTCAGAAGCACCAAGGACACAAAAGTATTTATCTCAATAAGCACGGTGCTTAGACACTGGAAAAAAGGAATTTTGAAAAAGAAAACAAATCTTCTCTAAACTAATATTCCATTCATGTTAAAGACGAATACAGCCATCAAATACCATCTGGTAGACTGCACTTTATGCACATAGAATGATTCTGCACATTTCACAGGACATTAAGACAAAGCACCTGCCCCGAGGGATTCTAAAATAGATAAAAATCAACAGATTTAGATGATCTTTTCTTTTCTCACTTAGGCAAACAAGTTCTGATTTATGTTATTAAACTACTCGAGAGCAAGAACGGAGGTTTTCAATTCAGTACAGCAGTGTTTCCAAAAATGTGTATGCGGGCACCCTGGTGTCAAATACTGGCCCTTTAACAAAATGTTAATGTTTACAAATCTATTTCGATGAATAATGCAGACTTTTTTATGTCAAGAAGTGCCGTTTTGTCATGTATGATCCTGATATAAAATTTCCTTCTGGAAATAAGTTCATTTATGTAAAGAAGTCAGATTATTCAATTTTCTAAAAAATATAAGTAAATTGATAAATAAGATGCAGTGTAACATATCTGAAACTTGGAAATAGAGCTCACATAGAATGTCCATATGATACAGGAGCGTACCCGAACACCTTCAATCCTGTCCAGCTATTAACTCTATTTCTCATTGTTCTCATTTTCTCTTGGAACCATCTTGATCGCATTTCCAACCATCCCAAGAATACTACACCGAAACTGCTCTTTTCAACACACCGAGTAAATTCCATATTAGTAAAATCACTGATCAGTCCACAGTCTTTGTTTCCATTTGTTTCTTTGTTTTGTTTGCTTTTAATGTGACCTCTCAGTAGCATCAGGAATAAATGATCTCTCCCTTCTCCTTAACACACTTTTTTCCCCAAGTCAACTTCAGGACATTTCTTCTGGGTCCCTGTTCCTGATCCTCCTCACCTCCTTGGCACTTTAAAATCAGCCTTTGGATGTCTTCTACTTTCACTCCCTCAAGAACCTCATCCAATCTCAAAGTTCTAAGTAGTACTTAAATGCTCAAGACCCCAAATGTATATTTTCTAGTCCAAACTTCTTCCCCAGACACATACCCAACTGCCTACTCAGTAGCTTTAATTAGATGTCAAAAGACATTTCAAATTTAACATGTCCAAAATTGAATTATTTCTCCTCTGACATTCTTTTCATTCTGGCTAATGGAAATCCAATCCTTCCAGTTGCTTGGGCTGTAACTTAGTAGCCATTCTTCACTTGTCTTCTCTCCCAAATCCACAATCACCAACAATCCTCTAGTATCTAACCACAAAAGAGAAAAAAAAAGTGGAAACCACTTCTCCCCATGTCCAGAAATATCACTCCAGGCTAGTCTGGACTACCGAAATAGCACCTTAACTATTTGCACAATTTCTCACATTTCAGTGCAGACCATTCTCAATAGAGAATCCATAGGATCCTTTTAAATTTTAAGTTTATTTGTGTCACTGCTCTATTCAAATTCTTCCATTAGTACTCAATTCCACTGAGAATAATTATCTCCACACTTCTCCAGGTCCTTGGGGACTTCATTTCTATAGGTTCCCTCCTCTCTTATTCTACTCCTGTCGCATTGGTATCTTCACTGTTCCTCAAACACACCAGGCAGGTCTGAACTTCAGGGCCTTTCCACATACAACCGAAGCACTCTGCCCCAAATGAGCCATGCCCACATGGCTCATCTTCTCACCTTCTTCAATTCTTTGCTAATGTCACCTTAGCAAAATCATCACTGATCAAATTGTCATCCCCCATATACTCCTCTCCATTTTTCCTCATGTACATATTCACATAGCATTTATTATCTCCTAAAATTCTGTATCACTCACATATATTTTGTTAATTTTTCTTTTTCTTACTAGAATGTAAGCTCCATGAAGGCAGATCACTTGTCCGTTTTGTTACTAATGTGCTTTAGTATTTACAATTTGGGCTTGCCTTTGCATTTCTTGTGGCCAAGAAGATAAGTTTAGTGTAATGAAGGAAGTGTAGTGATCTAGTTTGTTTTGTACTTCAATCAACTATATTTACAGTAAAAAAAATGTACTTTGATCTTCATCTTACATACCCCACATTTGTCTGTCTCAGTTTTTTCCAGACTCGAGTCAGAAAAGACATTGTGACAGAGAACACTAGCCCTTGTTACTACTGCCTATTGGTGGCGGCTAATAATCTCCAAAGGTAATCTAATTACTGTGGGGAGATATTTGGCTCCCGTCAGTTCTCAACACTCAACATTTGGTAATAAACCAAATAAATACAATACAGAAACAACATTTTTAATGCTAAAATAGCTAAACAAAATGACTCCTGTTCAGTTTTAAATAAATTGAAGAGTGTATGTGTGTTTCCAGGCCTATGGAGCTCTGAAGACCTACAAAGCCCCTACTTAGACTCTTGCATATTAGTTCAAGGGTTTCTCAAGCCCTCCCTCACACCCTACGTACTAGTTCCCAGACATCAGCACATCAAAACCAGATTTTCAAAATAGTGGAGTTAACAGAGCCAGGCCAATTGAATGGACTAAGCATACAGCTAATGGTCTGACAGGACTGAGGGAAAAAGACAGAAAAATCTATTTAAACAAGAGCATGGGGATCAATAAGCATAGGGATCCATTAAGCCTCACATACCACCATACCATTTGTTGATATAAATATAGAATTTAATTTAGAATCTAAGAGTCACATTAGCCTGTGTTCAGTAAGCCAAAAAATGTACTGGGCAACCATTATAAAGAATCTATTTCACGTTAGGTATCAGGAATGATATGTCATGTATTACAGTCCCTACCTTTGAGAAAATTCCCATCATTGGTGATATTAATACTGAAAAAGAGTTAAATAATGTTCAGAATACTTTGATTAAGCCTATACTTATAAAAAATAGCCCAGAGCTAGTAATCATAAGATTGAGGACCTAGTCCTAATTATCTCAGTTTTAACTACCTGAACTGGGCTCTGTCACTGAACCTATATTCTCAATCATTAAATGGATAAATAACACTTGAAATGTATAGTCTATATAGTTGATGTAGAATCAGATGCGGCAACGGATGTTTAGAAAACTCTAGAGTTCTATTCAAACTAAAAGTATTGTCTAAGGAACTGATTTAATTTGGTAACTAAAAATCTTGAGCTTTAAAGCAAAAAAAAAGGGGGGATAAAAGCTGTCACTTATTAGCTATGCAAATCACTAAACCTGTTTACGTCTCAGTGACTCCATGTATGATATTGAAATAAGATTATTCTCTTAATACATTTTTTTGCAGTTGATACCTGCATTTAAAAATGAGCAAAAATAGAGCACACAAGGGAAAGACTTCCAGAATGGCTGAGTGAAGTCCTCTCCCATGAAAACAACCATGACTACTAAAAAATAGTTTAAAAAAATTAAGGTCTCTGGAAGTTGTTCTAAGAGTGTACAGTAATGAGAGAAACATTTATTTTAAAAAAATCTACAAAATCTCAGTAAGAACAGCAGGAGTCTGTGGCATTGGAGCGATAAGGTATTCCCCCTCTAAATCTCAGCCAGCACAGCATGAGAGAAGGTCTACTGTGGCAGGTGTAAGCAGAATCACTGTACCCCTTCTCCCTCACAGCACCAGTGAAGGACTATGGCATCTGCCCTGGAGTGACAGGCCAACAGCATTCCTTATCCTCTGCCTGTCAGTCCATGTTGCAGAAACCCACTGTCTGCCATCTGCTAATTCTTTCTCCATCTATAATGGAATAAAATTAGAAACCAACAACATCAAGTTTCAAAATTCACAACTATACAGAAATGAAAACAGCACTCAGAGACAACGAAGACAATGCAAAGGAAATTAGAAAAAGCTTCAAAATGAATGAAAATTGTTTAAAAAATCCTCAAAAAATTAAAAATAAAGCTATCCTATGACCCAGCAATTGCACTACTGGGTATTTACCCCAAAGACAGAGATGTAGTGAAAAGAAGGGCCACATGCACCCCAATATTCATAGCAGCAATGTCTGCAATAGCCAAAGTGTGGAAAGAGCCGAGATGCCCTTCAACAGATGAATGGATAAAGAAGATGTGGTCCATATACACAATGGAATATTACTCAGCCATCAGAAAGGATGAATACCCAACTTTTACATCAACATGGATGGGACTGGAGGAGATTATGCTAAGTGATATAAGTCAACCGAGAAGTCAATTATCATATGGTTTCACTTATTTGTGGAACATAAGGAATAGCATGGAGGACATTAGGAGAAGGGAGGGAAAAATGGGGGGGAAATCAGAGGGGGAGATGAACCATGAGGGACTATAGACTCTGAGAAACAAACTGAGGGTTCTAGAGGGGAGGGGGTGGGGGATGGGTTAGCCTGGTGATGGGTATTGAAGAGGGCACGTACTGCATGGAGCACTGGGTGTTATACGCAAAATATGAATCATGGAACACTACATCAAAAACTAATGATGTAATGTATGGTGATTAACATAATAAAATAAAATAAAATTAAAAAAAAATCTACACTAAAACTTATGCAATAATATAAGGCAGTTCTTGGAGAAAAAGATATAGCTGTAAGCATCTATACCTACAAAGGGGTAAGTTTTCAAGTCAATAACTTTTCATCTAAGACAATGAAAAAAGAGTAAAATAAACCTAAAGCAAGGAGAAGGAAAGAAATAGAAATTAAAGTGGGAATTAATGAAATAAAAATAGAAAAACAGTAGAGAAGAATCAATGAAACCAAAAGTTGATGTTTTGAAAAGATCAACAAGATTGACAAGATCCTAGTCAGACTGATAAAGGAAAAAAAAAAAAAGACAGAGAAGAGAGAAAGTTCAAATTACTAAAATCAGGAACAAAAATGGAGCTATCCGTACTGGCCTCATAGCAATAAAGCAGATTTAGGGAAATCTGATGAAAAACTGTATCCCACCATATTAAATAACCTAGATGAAATGAACAGATCCCCAGCAGTACACAAATTACCAAAACTGATTCAAGATGATAAAGACAATCTGGATAGATGTATAATGAGTAAAAAGATAAAATTAGTAATCTCAAAAACGAAACAATAAAAAACTGCATTAAAGAAAAAAAAAAGGCCCAAATAGCTTTACTAGTGAATTCTACTAAACATTAAAGAATTGACAGCATTTTCACAATCTCTTCCAAAATATTTAAGAAGAGGAAACACTTCCTAATTATAGGGCTTATGTTACTGTCATACTGCAACCAGACAGAGGTACCCCAAGAAAAGAATGCTATAGGTCAACCTATCTTATGAATATAAGAGTAAAAATCCTTAACAAAATACTGGCAATTCAAATTCAGCAATATATAGAAACGATCGTACATAATGACCTAATGTGATTTGTCACAAGTATGCAAAGTTGTTACAACATAAGAAAATCAATTAATGTAATAAACAGATTTTTTTTTTTTTTTTTTAAGGATTATCTCAGCAAAATCAGGAAAAGCATTTGACAAAATCCAAAACTCCCAACTGGCATCATAGTGATGTTGAAAGACTCATAGCTTTCCCCTGGGGTCAGGAATAAGAGAAAGATTTATACTTAAAACTATTACAACATTCTACTGAAAGGTCTAGTTGGAGTAATTAGGCAAGAAAAAGACATAAAAGTCATTGTAGAAAGGAAGAAGTAACAGTATCTCCATTTGCAGATGACATTATCTTTTAAACAGAAAATCCTAAAGAATCCACTCAAAAACTATTAGACTAATAAATGAGTTCAGAAAGGATGCAGGATATAAGACCAATATGAAAATATCCATAGTATTTCTATATCCTTGTGAGGAATGATCACATGTGAAAATAACGAAAAGATTCCACTTCATAAAATTAAAAAAACCAAAATAATCAGTAATAAATATAATGAGAGAAGTAGAAACATTGCAGTCTGAAAATTACAAAACATTGTTAGAACTGCCTGATGTGGGGAGTCAGAGCCTGGGTGGGGGGTTGGCAGCCTGTCATGGGGCATCCACACCCATGTGGGGTCAAGGGCACTCACAATGCCTGGAATGGGATGGTAACCTAGGGGAATAAGCCAGGCTTCTGTGAGAGAGTTGTGGCTTGGTGTGGTCACAAAGCCCAAAGAGCCTTGCTGTTGAGCTACGAGGTCATGAGGCTGTCTGCGTGGGAAGGGGGCTGGTAGGACATCAATCTCCTGTGGCCTATCACAGCACAAGGGGAATGGAGAAGGGAACCGTTTATATATGATGGTAGCAGCTGGTAGTGAGATGTGCTGAAGTTTGGACTCCGTAGGGAAGGTGTTTGCGTGACCCTGTGCAGCACTCCAAAGTCCACGTAGGGTGGGGAGTGCATCTGTATTGGGAGAAGAGGGACAGTCAGGCTTGTGGCACCAGAACGTGAGTGGGGTAAGGAGGACTTCAGCATGGGTGTCAAGAGGAAACTGGTTATATTCATAAGTAAATATACTAAGGATAAACGGGCCAGTTTTCTCATTGTGACAGTTATTAGTGTGAACTTATAGCTTTATAGATATATATATGTTTATTTATTTATATATATTATATATTTACATATAATATTTCATAAGGTATAAAAATGTATACATACAATATTACATATAATGAGTATACATATGTTATGCAGACATATATGTAGGCATGAATGAATACAGATGAAAATGAACACGTGTGTATATATCATACACACTTCTGTATGTGGCGTGTGTAGACACGTGTGTGTATGAGTACATGCGTGCATGCACACAGAGATATGTACATATATTGACAGCTTAGGCCATTGAGAAGACCTGGAAGCAGAGAGAGCCATTAGCCAGGAACATTCTGTGCTCTCAGATCTGGGTTTCTAAATGCTACCCCACTTAAAGAAACCAGAGCTTTTTAGAGAAATGGTTAGATCTAGGACTGGGATAAGAGAAATCTAAAACGGGTGCTCAAAACATGACAGGGCCATGCGAAAAGACACAGAATCCCATTCAGATGGGCACGTCAAGGCTAATTCTGGGACGATTTGAGCATCAGAATAAATAATGATTGTCATGGTTTATCAACTGAAGCAGATAAATTTTTGAGCTCGTATTGGCATCGATAAATAAATGAATAAATACATGGGGGAGAAAAGATAGCTTTTCTTTTGGTAGAATACCAATTCACCAAGGTCAAAGAGATGATGGCATTAGAAGATCATCATTTGGCAACAGTCAAAATAATAATTCAGCCGAAGAACATCAATAGATGTTAAAAATAACGAGGGAAGGGGCCCCTGGGTGGCTCAGTAGTTAAGCGTCTGCCTTCAGCTCAGGTCATGATCCCGGAGTCCTGGGATCGAGCCCCGAATCGGGTTCTCTGCTCCACAGGAAGCCTGCTTCTCCCTCTCCCACTCCCCCTGCTTGTGTTCCCTCTCTGGCTGTCTGTCTCTCTGTCAAATAAATAAATAAAGTCTTTAAAAAAAATTAATGAGGGAAGATAAATAAAGGAAGAACATTTGCATAATCTCAAGGTAAGTCCTCCACACACTCGAAGGCGGGTGCAACTTAGATCAGGTTATCCACAGCAGCATTCCCTGGATGGGACACCTATAAACCATCCATCATCTGATAGGAGGCCATGACATCATCACTTCAGGGTTACCCTTGCTGAAATACCCATGACGGAACCAGTCACTGAGAGACATCAATGAACCCAAACTGAAGGAAAATGTAGAAAATAAGCTTCTTGCAATCTTCAAAAGCATTGAGGGAAGATTGGTGCATATGGAGGAGACCAACAAGGTATGATGCATAAAAGTCACACGTGATCCTGGCTTGGGTCATTTTGCCATAAAGGATGTTACAAGTGTAACCGGCAAAGGTTGACTGGAGTCACAGGGCTAGACTGCAGGAACACATCAAAGTCACTCTCTGATTTCCACTGCAGTGTGCTAGTTACATAGGAGACCTCACTCTTCATGGGAACTGGAAAGTGTACTCGGTGAATGCACAGCATGCTGGGAACTTACTCTCAAACATTCTTGTACGGTTCTCACATTTTTTTCTGTCAAGTCTTATATCATTTCAAAAGGAAAATTAACATAAATGTATGCATATGATGACAATGGCAAAGTCACCTCTCTATGTATTACTTGTGTATGTCCCTTACACACACACACACTTACATGTCTTACACAATCATATGTGACCAGAATGGGAAAATACAGTTAGACGCACACCGGCGGGTTCACGTGAGCTCTCTCATGAGAAGGGCTGGGGAATTACTCCGGGGGAAGGAAGTTAAGGAATGGGAGGTGAAGCAAAAATAGGGAATAAAAAAGAAAGTTGCATAAAAAAGAAATAGAGAGTGTAATATGACTGCACTTATGAATATACGCATACTAATTGTAAAATAAAATTAAACAAGGAAAGACGAAGTATAAACAGCTGGGTCCTCTCAGCTTACTATTGTTGGCATTAATCTTTGAATTTTTCTTCTTGATTCACGAAGGCGACTTCTGATTCAAATCACCCCGCTCATGCTGGTTAAATTAGGAGAAGTGTAGTTGCAATCAAGCCTTGCTGCTCTTTGTAATCATTTGTTTATCGAAATCAAAATTATGTACTTTTGTATGGGAGTAGGTAGTAGGGAATGACTCTGTTGCAAAGCTGAGTTAATTTTTATTGCTAGATAATTCTGCCTCTGTCTGTGAAACATATGTTTTCTTAATCTGGAGCTTCTTTAAAAAAAAAAAGAAATCATTTTGTGTGTTTGTGGAGTGAGGCGAGTGTGTGAATGAAGATCGGAGAAACAAAGACTTTTTCCCTTCACTTCCTTTTTAAAACTGCTACAGGATTTTGTGAATCCATGTAAAATAAAAAGTATCCAATACTAGAAGAAGCGACATGCAAATGAATTCTTCAGTTTCCTTAAGCAACTATTCCAAAGCAAATATTGTTTATCTTTTTATCTTAAAAAAAAAAAAATGTTTTCTTAGCTCCAAATCAGCTAATTCCAGGCAGTTAAGTGGAGAATCACCATGGGCACTTCTCAGCATCAATTTGGTTCCTGTTGTTTTCTCTAGACAACTGACACCTATTAGCTGTTTATCGAGTATACCTCAGAAACACTGTTTCTGTTCTCTAATTTACCAAAATCTCAGGGAAATACTGCATTTGCATACTGAAGCTTTAATCAACAGTAGCTGACAGTGTGTGAAGTAATAAACAGCTTCAAGGCATGCAATAAACTGAGGTTTATTTACAAAACTGTGCAGAGAATCCTTTATTGCCAAGTTACTAAAGGTAATACAGATTACTGCTATTATAGTAACAGTCGCTATCAAAGACTTGCTCAGCCAAATATTATTCTACATTCAAACCCACATTTCAAATTAATCTTTTTTTTTAATCTAACTTTTAGGAAGAGCAGAATGGTTTAATTCTGGTCAATTAAAGAAAAAAGAAAACCAAAAATGAAACCCAAAAATTCTTTTTATCAAGCAATTTAAAAACTGTAAACTTTGCTTTGAATCATACAATAGTCCTCTGGTATGAAGTAAATGAAACTCATCACTTTTATACTCTAGTTATAGACCTTGGTTGAAAGATCTTTTATAAGAAAGGGTTGATGAAACCACGTCTCCAACGTTTCCACAAAATCCAGTGGAAAGAGACTAAGGGGTGTCTGTTGGCTGCCACATAGAAAACTGGAAAGAGTCCTCCATGGCTTTTCGAGACAGGATACAAATAAGAAGATTAAAGATTAGAAACACAGCATTAAAGAGGAAATAAAGGTCAATGTGAGGTGTCTCTTGCTCAGATCTCCAAAGTAGGCTGTATTGCTACATATGCTCCCCCAGCAGTTGTCCAGAAAACTCCATTCAAGTTAGAGACCTCACAGTTTACCTTTCTGCTCTGGTGACCACTGCCCTCTGAGCCCTGGCTTCTCCGTTTCAGGAGCACTTTCACCTTGGGCTGAAATTCCGCATTGCACCACCCCTCCCACACGCCCGCATTCCTGTGGTTAGAAAAGCATGGCAATAATTCATTTGTAAAGGCATGCAACTATGGGAACAAAATCTCTGGAAAAATGCTAAACTGAATCTTCTCAAAATGTGTTCTTCCCCTTCTGAATATATTCAAGTAGTTTTAAAAAATTATGTTTTAAATTTTTTTTGGCATTTCTAGAGGGCGTATGTTACAGTTCATTGCTTTACTACACTTAGCATATTTTCTTTCAGAAAACGCTCTACTCGCCTTTTATCTTAAAAATTCCCCTTTACCTCATCTTGAGGCTGCATGCCCCCAGATCCTCATTTCAGGTTTAATAAAGAATAAGATGGGGGCACCTGGGTGGCTCAGTCATTAAGCATCTGCCTTTGGCTCAGGTCATGATCTCAGGGTCCTGGGATCGAGCCCCACGTCAGGCTCCCTGCTCAGCGGGGAGCCTGCTTCTCCTTCTCCCTCTGCCTGCCACTCTGCCTACTTGTGCTCTCTCTCTGTCAAATAAATAAAAAAATCTTAAAAAAAAAAAAAAAAAAGATTTTTTTTCATCTCCGTGTGATAACACTATGATATGCCTCCCAAATCCCCCTTCAGGGAAGTAATTATTCCCCTATGTGCTGGAAATGTCACCAACTGAGAGCCTTCAGCTGTTGGTCCTATTTGAGAGGCTTCAGATGTTGGTCCATCTGAAGACAGTCACCATGTCAAGGCCAAACTGGTTTCTAAAGCAACCTGCATCCGACTCATGCATGCAGGTGTATGAAGGGCCTACATCATTGTGCTGACCTTCCAACACTAAAGGGCTCTCTCAGCTCTAGAGCTTTCCATGGGGTCAGAGGAAGCTCACCTTCTCCCTAAACTTAATTCTGCTTGCTTTCCTCTCCTTTCCACAAGAGTTGATTCCAAAAACACTCTAATAAACCTCTGCAGCTGAATCTTCTCTGAAAACTCAACCTAAGATAGACGTCTATTTAACATCTAAAAAACAATATTGACTGTATAATTGGGCATGGGTCTAGAGTTTTAGGGCAGGGAGCTAAGGATAGAGGTATGAGCATATGACCACTTAAATCCATGAGACCAGATGAACTAATCCCAGGAGTGAATGTAAATAGAAAAAGAAGAGTTAAGGAGCTTGAGCTTCAGGGCATTCCAACTTTTAAGAGGCAGGGCAATGGGGAGGAACCATCAAAGTAGACAGAGGTGGGATCAACCAGGGAGCATGGGGAAAAGCCCAAGACACTGTGGTGTGCTAGAAATCAAACACGTAAGTTTCTAAATAAGGAAGGGATTATCCACTCTATCACACCTTGTCCATCAATGGGCAGGAAGATGGGGGATTCACTTGGCAATGGAATAAGCACGGGGACCAAAAGAGCCACATCTGTGGTTGGTGTGATTGAAAACCTGACTTTAGGGTCACCTGGGTGGCTCAGTCATTAGGCGTCTGCCTTTGGCTTGGGTCATGATCCCGGGGTCCTGGGATCAGGCCCTGCATCGGGCTCCCTGCTCATCAGGGAGCCTGCTTCTTCCTCTCCCACTCCCCCTGCTTGTGTTCCCTCTCTCGCTGTGTCTCTCTCTGTCAAAATAAATAAATAAAATCTTAAAAAAAAAAAAAAAAAAAAAGAAAACCTGACTTTACTGTGGTCAAGAGAGAACAGCAGGGAATCTGACCAACACATTCTTCAAGCTAGCCTGGATATCGGCGTTGAGTTGCTTCCACAAGGAAGGGAGGCACAGAAATGAGTAAGCAGCTCGAGTAAGTATGGGATCAAGGGCATTTTGTGTTGTTTGCTTGTGTTTAATTGGGAGATGCCACGGCAGATTTTGATGGTGATTGAAAGGACCAGACAGAGCTGGAACTGTTCATGCTGCAGGAAGGTCAGTGGGTGATTCTGAAGCAACGTCCTTGTGCAGCCCAGAGTGGGCCCAGTCCAGGAGAGTGCTATCTGGTCGTGCAAAGCACTCATACTTAAAAGGTGCTATGTTTTCATTTTGCACTGGGCCTTGCAAACTACGTAGCCAGTCCTGAGTGCTGTTCCGAGTGGGGTGCAATGTCGCGGTGTCGTTTGCAAAGTGGTTATTATGGATCATGACGATATAAGGAATTTAGAGTAAATACCTCTAGAGTAAAATTTATAGTAGTTTAGAAAAAAAATAAGTGATTTGACAGCTAATTTATATCTACCGAATCTAATAGTAAAAAAAATGGGCTTATATTTTTTTGTTTGTTTGTTTCCTACTTCCTTTTTCTAGTAATTCACTTAGATGACATCCTTCATTTCCAAGACTCCAAGAAGCACTGATCTAGTATGCAAGTGACCGTTTCAAGAGACACAAAGAGGGCTCATTTTTAATCACAGAAGTAAAAACAAAATACACAAATACAGATGCAGAGAGACTGGTAGGCGTGGTGACAAGAGGCTGTAAAAGTCTTCATCCATAGGTTTGATGAAAATACGGGGCAGGCGAGGCGCCAGAGTAGAGCCTGTCTCCTTGCCAGTGAATCTCTGCCTCGGGGCCTCACACAAACCACAGATCATCATGGGCAACCATCTGCACAATCAGCCCCAGCACTTCTGCTTTATGCTCGGTGATGCTAGGAAAGACCATTTTATCTTAAGTTATTTTTAGGTCCTTAATCATTTTTAAGAGAACTGGAGAATGTGGCTTTCTTTCTTTCTTTCTTTCTTTTTAAAGATTTTATTTATTTATTTGACAGAGAGAGACACAGTGAGAGAGAGAACAGAAGCAGGGGGAGTGGGAGAGGGAGAAGCAGGCTTCCCGCGGAGCAGGGAGCCCGATGCGGGGCTCGATCCTAGGACCCTGAGATCATGACATGAGCCGAAGGCAGACGCTTAATGACTGAGCCCCCCAGGCGTCCCTGGAGCTTTATTTCTTGCACCATGTCAAGAAGATCATTTTCACCCATTTTTATATGTCCTACTTCCTGTTAAAGCCTAAGTCAGAGGCAGAAGTGAAGTCTAACTCCACTAACATATGCACTTAAGTCACACATCTCATATATATGTATATAAGAGATAAATATGATATGAGATAAAATGTACATCTTACAACTCTTCTGGGGCAAGAACGCACATATTTTTTTTAATCATTTTTATTTCCTTCTTGAGGATGGAAGGGTCAAGAAAAAAATAATCTAGGATCCAGCTACTTTAAGTGTATCTGACTTAGATTTCTCCTTTCCCTACTCGCCCTGACACTTCTCTGGCTTCCTGCCTATGAGCATATTGCGGACTATGGAGGAATTATAGGGGCCAAATCACTGTTTGGGAAGAGGAAGACAGGCCTATGAATAGAAAAATATGTTTTTCTCACTTTCAACAGCTTTACATGCCCGGAGATGAAAAATCATTTCAGATAATATTCATCCCATAGTGTCAAGGGGATTAAACTTTTTGGGGGGAATTTAGACCTATCAGAACAACTGCTTTAAAGGAGAAAATTAACACTACAAATCAGATTTAATGTTTGCAAGAAGGAATTGCTTGGCATTGGGAGACATCTCTCTCTCTCTAAAATTCATCTATCTGTCTATCCATCCAACTATCTATTCTTCATTCAAAATATAAAATATACTTCGGGACCAGATGACCAGTATCAGCGGCATGTTTCCACCTCCTGATGTGCACCCACAGGGATATTATCCATTTGAGATAATGTTAATGATGAAAGAGCCCTCTGAGGTCTAGCGTAAGGAAAGACGAGAAAACATATTCTCCCCCCCTTGAAATGAAAATAAAGAGGAAAATCAATGAGACTCTCCTTTCTCACGCTTATCAAAATCAGGGAAACCTACTAAATAGAATATGTTATATATTACTAAATCAAAGGGAAAATGGTGATCTTTTTAGTGCGCTCTGCGGCATTAATCTACGCAGTAACACATTAAAGAGTCGGAATGCATCAAGAAAAGCTTCTTTGATGATGGCAGAGCAAATCTGCAAGTGAGCGATCTGAAGTGATCCCCATAATATAAATGACACTGCAGATCCTATGGCCCAGGGTTCATGATTCATGCACATTATACCTGCAGCAACCACATGACATCCATGGATCATAAACTGCTATTATCTTCAGGGGAAAAAAAAACAAAAAACACTTCCTATTGTACAAGAAATATTCATCAAAAAAGAAAGAGAAGAAAGAACCCCCAAACCTTCTAGAACATTTGGAAGATGTCAGAAAAATGAATTAGCACCTCCAACAGGACCTGTTAATGCAGAAGGTCAGGATCTACAATGGCCTGCATTTCTTCAAACTGTTCTGGAAATGGGTTAATTCCGGATCAAATCAAGGTAGCAGGCATTTTTCTTCAGGACTAAAATTAATAATTCTTTGAGGCATATAGTTTAAATTCTACCACTTTTTGAAACTATTAAAAAGGAGGAGAGGGGCACCTGGGTGGCTCAGTCAGTTAAGCGTCTGCCTTTGACTCAGGTCATAATCCCAGGGTCCTGGGATCAAGTCCCGCATTGGGCTCCCTGCTCAGCGGGAAGCCTGATTCTCCCTCTGCCTCTGCTGCTCCCCCTGCTTGTGCTCTCTCTCTCTCTGTCAAGTAAATAAATAAAATCTTTAAAAAAAAAACTTAAAAAAGGAGGAGAATGGATAAAGATGAAAGGGAGCTGCAGGTGGCATGTTGACCCAGCACCGCCTTACACTCATCCCTGGGGAATTTCAGCAGAAAAATGCACGTTTTTTTTCCCTCAAGTAACCAGATGTGCAACATCCAACTTTCTGGGCCACTTCTCATGGCTTTCTGGGTTGTTTTGTTGTTGTTGTTGTTTTAAGATTTTTATTTATTTGAGAGAAAGAGGGCAAAGCAGAGGCAGAGGGAGAGGGAGAAGCAGACCCCCTCTGAGCAGGGAGCCGATGCAGGACTCGATCCCAGGACCCTGAGCCAAAGGCAGACTTCACTGACTGAGCCACCCAGGCTCCCCGGGCTTTCTGTTTTCTCCCGCTACCCGTGTCTGAGCTGTTTCACGTGCCACTGCAGCTTTGGGCAGGAGAAGCTGGGAAAAGCAAATTCGCAGGAGTCAGGCAGCTCAAGGAGCAAGTTTAAAGCAGGGGCTAAGTTAAGTTTTCCCAGTATCACTGTTCGTTATCTGTATAATATTATTCTTCACTTTTGTAAAGAGGCAGGAAGCAACCATAAGAAAATAAAATCAAGTCTGATCAAGCAGATCCTAAAAAGAAAAGCAGCATCAGCTTCGTGGGCAGGTCTACTCCGCTACTGAAGTGGGTCCGAGTTGGAGAAGAGCTGAGGGCGCTGAGCGGACCTCCGTCTCCAGGAAAGGCAGGGAGAGCATTGACTCCAGGGTCGTGCAGCTTGATTTGGGATTTCCACTCCCAGCAGCATTCTCTAGGACTTTGGAAAGGCTACTGCACTGCTTTGTTAAGTGTATAAAAGACAAGGAAGCTTTCAAAAGCTTAGGGCAGTCCCTGGCTAATAGCAGCAATTCAAATTAGATGTTGATATTATTATTATTGATCTCTTGACCACCTACCTCTTGGGCTGCCAAAGTGTCACTTTATACTCTAAATTGCAAGTGATCATTTCTTCTCAAAGGAAGAATTAGTAAAATCATAAAGTGGGTGAATATATTCTTTGCAATGCATCCATTCCCCCATATTCTTTGACAGTCCACTTTCCTACTCATCCTTCCAAATGCCTGCTACCTTCTTGCTCACATTTAAAACCCCAAATCTTAGTGTGAGTTAACAGAGAAACAAGAATGGTAGAAATGGACCCTCAACTCTATGGTCAACTAATCTTCGGAAAAGCAGGAAAGAATGTCCAATGGAAAAAAGACAGTCTCTTCAACAAATGGTGTTGGGAAGATTGGACAGCCACATGCAGAAGAATGAAACCAGACCATTTCCATACACCACACACAAAAATAGACTCCAAATGGTTGAAAGACCTAAATGTGAGACAGGACTCCATCAAAATCCTAAAGGAGAACACAGGCAGCAACCTCTTCGACCTCGGCTGCAGCAACTTCTTCCTAGAAACATCGCCAAAGGCAAGGGAAGCAAGGGCAAAAATGAACTATTGGGACCTCATCAAGATAAAAAGCTTTTGCACAGCAAAAGAAACAGTCAAGAAAACCAAAAGACAACCGACAGAATGGGAGAAGATATTTGCAAATGACATATCAGATAAAGGGCTAGTATCCAAAATCTATAAAGAACTTCTTGAACTCAACACCCAAAGAACAAATGATCCAGTCAAGAAATAGAAGACACTAACAGACATTTTTCCAAAGAAGACATCCAAATGGCCAACAGACACATGAAAAGTGCTCAACATCACTCGGCATCAGGGAAATCCAAATCAAAACCTCAATGAGATATCACCTCACACCAGTCAGAATGGCTAAAATTAACAAGTCAGGAAACAACAGATGTTGGCGGGGATGCGGAGAAAGGGGAACCCTCCTGCACTGTTGGTGGGAATGCAAGCTGGTGCAGCTACTCTGGAAAACAGTATGGAGGTTCCTCAAAAAGTTGAAAATAGAGCTACCATATGGTCCAGCAATTGCACTACTGGGTATTTACCCCAAAGATACAAATGTGGGGATCCGAAGGGGTACGTGCACCCCAATGTTTATAGCAGCAATGTGCACAATAGCCAAACTGTGGAAAGAGCCAAGATGTCCATCGACAGATGAATGGATCAAGAAGGTGTTGTATATATATACAATGGAATATTATGCAGCCATCAAAAAGAATGAAATCTTGCCATTTGCAACAACGTGGATGGAACTGGAGGGTGTTATGCTGAGCGAAATAAGTCAATCAGAGAAAGACATGTATCATATGACCTCACTGATATGAGGAATTCTTAATCTCAGGAAACAAACTAAGGGTTGCTAGAGTGGTGGGGGTTGGAGGGGGATGGGGTGACTGGGTGATAGACATTGGGGAGGGTATGTTCTATGGTGAGTGCTGTGAATTGTGCAAGACTGTTGAATCACAGATCTGTACCTCTGAAACAAATAATATATTATATGTTAAAAAAAAGAAGAAGAAGAAGATAGCAGGAGGGGAAGAATGAAGGGGGGGAAATCGGAGGGGGAGATGAACCATGAGAGAGGATGGACTCTGAAAAACAAACTGAGGGTTCTAGAGGGGACGGGGGGTGGGAGGATAGGTTAGCCTGGTGATGGGTATTAAAGAGGGCACGTTCTACATGGAGCACTGGGTGTTATATGCAAATAATGAATCATGGAACACTACATCAAAAACTAATGATGTAATGTATGGTGATTAACATAACATAATTAAAAAAAAAAGAAAAACAAGAATGGTAATGAACAGGAATAAAAATAACTACCATTAGTTAAGTACTTTCTTTTTCTTATTTCTGGGCACTGAGCTACGCAATTTACATGCTGTCCGTTTCATCTGGGCTTCCAAAGACAATAATCTCCCCCGTTTCCCAAGCTCTTATAATTCTGCTTTCTGTTCTACACCAAAGGGTACATTAGTCTTCATTATTTTATTCATCTAGTATTTATTGATATGCAAATACTGACCTGAATATTTATATACACACACCATCCCTTGGTAACTAACGTTGCTTCTGTTTTCAGCTAGGTCACCTGAGACCCAGCTCAGATAACAGATTATTCTGACGCAGTTTAAATAATTAAATTTAATATACTCAGTTCAACTTACTATACGAAACTAAAATGCTAGGTCTTAGGACTGTATGTATTATATCTTATCTCTTTCAGTGGCACCTTTAAACTTCATTTCAATATAATGGATGGGCACTATTATGTGTGTGAGGGTTTTTTGTTTTTTGTTTTTTTTGGTTTGTTGGTCTGTTTTTGAATGACTACTCACAGTATACGCAGAGGCTAGCAAAATTTTTTTTTTTTCTTCTGTAAAAAGTCAGTAAAAATTTTAGGCTTTTTGGGCTATATCTGGTGTCTGCATATTATTCTTTTTTATTTTTTGTTGCCATTTCACTTATTTCTCCCTGGTCCCAATTCTTCACTCTTCAAGGATCATATGTGTGCAAGGAGGGGTAGAATTTTACTCTATCCCGACGGACATGTCTTAACCAGTTTATAAAGTATACTTGAGCTTCCCTTTGAGATGACCTACCCAGCCACAGGCGGGTGGATCATTTGATCCCCAACTTGTTATAATTAAGATTTGTTCTTTAGAGTCAGGCATGAACTTACAGCCAATGACTAGATACTTTGTCTGTAGAAGTGTGCAAGAAACTAAGTGCTCCATCATAAATGAGCCAGGTTATAAAGTCAAAGCCTTGAGAATCATGCCCTTTTCCACTTTGCTTAAGGTATCAAGCCGAGAAGTGTGGGAATGAAGTAGGGCTAAGGCCAGAGACGCTTGATTTAAATGCCAAATGCAATACAGATCTGAACCTCCATGCAATCTCTGAATTTTTTCCTTCCTGTGCGTTTTGGTTGTAAGTACAAAAGTTCAGCTCTGCATTATCCTGTGCCCAGTTTGGATAAGGAATCTCCTGGAGAAGAAATGAAACGGCTTCATTTCTTCCAGGCTGCTCTCAAGCTGCTGTGTTGCTCACTCCCGCTTCCATCGTACAGCTGACTCCTCCAGCCGTGTCTTGGTCTAAAAGTCTACAACTGTCATTTAGCAAAACTCTCTAACTCTTCCTAATAGGACACCTTCCTTTTTACTTTATTTATTTATTTTAAAAGATTTTATTTATTTATTTGACAGAGAGAGACACAGAGAGAGAGAGGGAACACAAGCAGGGGGAGTGGGAGAGGGAGAAGCAGGCTTCCCGCGGAGCAGGGAGCCCGATGCGGGGCTCGACCCCAGGACCCTGGGACCATGACCTGAGCCGAAGCAGACGCTTAACGACTGAGCCACCCAGGCACCCTTCCTTTTTACTTTAAAGCCAATTTTGTTTCTAGAGACTTCGAGTGTGTGATTTTCTCACTCGTATTCATCTTTCTTCCTCTCATTTCCCCTCTGACACTGGGATGGAGAGGCTACAGGGGAAAAACATGCTTCTTAAAGGGACTGACTGTGTTGAGGTTGCATGAGGATCAGTGTGGGAGGAATTGGCACCAGCAGACTCCACTGTTACGGGGCTGGATCCCAAGCCGCCATCCTAGGGACTGGTGGTGCCTGAGGGACATTCGTGAGTAATGCTCGGCTGGTGGCCCTTTGTTGTACATATTGGTGTGCATGCATGTCTCTTTTCCACATGCTGCAGTTCGTTCCCTTCATTTTTATTGACACTTAGGAGCCCGCACTCTGAGCTCTATGGCCCCCGGCAGGATAATCTTACCTACAATGTGGGCAGCAGTCCACACCCTCTTGCCAACTGCCCACTCCACCATGACACCTGGTTCCAGTGCCCGCCCCCCAGGGCAGTTGCACAGACTCAAATCTCAGCAGCCATTTGGTTAAAGAACTGGATGCCAACCTCCCCTACCTCCTCTTGGATTTTCTTCTCTCAGTCTTGGACTAAGAGAAACACTGGACCAGCAACCACTAGAGGACCAAAACATTCACCCTCACTATTTCTATGGTAGAGGTCTCCAAAACCATATGGGGTCTCTCCTACCTGGGTTCTTGGAGAGTATCCTATTAACGACCAGGAATTCTTTGAGGTAGGATCTGAGAATTTAGTATTTTTTACTTAACCGTGCTTTGTCCAGGTTATAATCCATATTTTGTCTATAACCTCTAGGTGAGAGAGGAAAATAGCCAACATTTCCTTTAATTGTTTATTCCTGAGACTATTGAGATAAATCGGATCTTCCCTTCAATCTGTCATATATTTTACCTTCATAAACATCATAAAATTAACCTTTGGAAAACACAAAACTAATGTAATATAAAAAACACCCACCACCCCATAGGGAAAAAAGAAAATTTAATAGTTTTTCTATAGCTGAAACTAAAATAATATGATATAGTAGAATCCTGATTTAGAAGTCAAAGGGGAGAAAATTAAAACAAAAAGAAACCCAAAAAACTACTCTGGCTCCCAAACCTTGCTGTTTCTAAGTTTCCATTTCCTCATTTGCCAGAGAATAAAGATAATACCCACCTATGTGTTAGGTCAGAGTGGTGACCCAATGCAATGGTGCATCATACAGAAGCCGAGGACACACAACTGTGTTTTAGTAGGTTAAGGTAGCTGACCTCCAAAAATGCATCACAACTAATAAGTGAAAAATTAAAAATAAAAGGTAATAAATAACTGAGAAGTATTATGGTAGAGACAATAATTTGAATTAAGAGAACTTGTTAAACACTCTGATTTATTGAATTCTACTAAATCAATTAATTGATATCTTTATTTGTTATTAGAAACAATGGATGTGATGCAGGATTTGGTGTTGTGACAACTAACTTTTACCCTTTCGTCTTTAGGAATGGATTATGTGGGGCGCCTGGGTGGCTCAGTTTTTTGAGCTACTGATTCTTGGTTTTGGCTCAAGTCATGATCTCAGGGTCAATGGGTTGGAGCCCTGTACTGGCCTCCATGCTCAAGAAGGAGTCTGCTTGAGGATTCTCTCCCTGTGTTCCTCAACCCGCTCTCACCCATACATGCATGTGCTCTCTAAGATAAATAAATCTTAAAAAAAAAAAGGACTATGTGATATATGAATGACTCAGCTATTTCTAAAAAGACTGCTTATCAATAAGTTGTTTGTAAAGGGAATATACATTTTCTCTTGGTCTAGAAAGTGAAATAGGAAGCATTCTGCAGTGGGGAGCAGGGAGGGTGATTAACAGGTGAAGACTTCTGAATGTTGGTTGAGCAATGGGTTTCTCATTTTTTGTAGCTCAGTTTCCCCATTTGTAAAATTACAATGATAATAGCTCCAATTGCTTTGGGTTTTTATAAGAATCAAATGGGGAAACATTATGTGTGCCGAAGTTTTATTTATTTATTTTATTTATATAAATGGTAACAGATGCATACATATTTATACACTTTAATGTTCGAAGTTAATATTTTGAAAATACTGGCAGTCCCTTTCTAGGGAAAGTAAGATATCCCTGTTCCACTGACATCAGCTTTTGCCATGTAACCTAAGGTGCCATTTGTCTACATGAAGATTGTACATTCTTGACCTATTAACTCAGGAGTAGCCATATGAATTGCTTTGGCCGATGGAAAAAAAAAAAATATGGTAGTTATTCCATGCCTCACTTGTAGGTAACAATGAAGAACTGGGTTTTGTTTTGTTCTGCTGTGTTTCCCACAGCAAACATTGCCCTCAGGAAATCCCTTGTTCTAGGCAGAGACCACTTCATCAGCTGGGTTGTGGAGTGAAGACTGAATACAGCACAGTCTCTGCTGACTGTTGATGGCACTGACTATGGAATTTGGCAACATAAACCTAGCTATCCTAACTGATCCCAACTTGACAGTTAAAGGTGGAGTGTGCCTAATAAACACCCAGAAAATAAGTAGCATGGTTTCAAGAGACTGGAAGCTGGTGAGGAAACTGTTACTGGAAGCTATCAGGATGGGAATCATGGTTGGCAGTGAAAACTCATTTAGCAAAATGGTTGCCTGCAATAACATGGAAGGCAAGCGATGAACCAAAGAACCCACAGCTCTTGACATCAGAGTAGCCAGGCAGTTAGTGCATGTCTCCCACAGGAGAATTATGCATCCCTGAGTTGAGGAGCTCAGGAGCAGTCTGTGCCTGGGTTTGGTGGATGAACCGCGGGCAGCAGGGTCAGGCGTCACTTCTGGGAGAAGCGTTAAGATCCAAATTGTGGTTTATTGTGCCTGTCTTTTCACTCTGTCAGAAGAACAACACTGCTCTGCATAGAGGCTGCCCTTTCATTTTGACATGGGGTGAATGATGGAGGATGGAGTGGGCACTGATCCATGGTGGATATACAGTGGGAGTGAGATATAACCCTTCTCAGTCACAAATTGCTGAAGTTCTGAGTCTGAGTGTGTGCAGAATATATCCTAGCTATCTGTAAAGGCAGGTGCCTCATTAAGTGCCACGTACACATTACCTATTACTATTTTTATATGAGCACCAGGGTAATGGTGATGGTACAAGGCGATTTCAAAATCTCAGAGGGACAAAGATGGAGGAGGCTGATGAAGCTAATATATTCTAGTTACTTAAGTACTTGAAGAAATTGGCTCCACATCCGGTGGTGTGCTGGTAAGGATTAACAACTAGCTGTGGATGGAGTGAAAGGTACTGATTTGTTGCATCTTCTAATTTCTGTAGCATAAATGTGCCCACCATGGCTGATTTCAGACTAAAGATGGACATGATGGGACATTGGGGCCATCTGTGCACAGGAGCTCCCACGATCCCATGATCCCAGTGCACAGCTGGGGCACACGCCTCTAATAGGTTTCACTGGCAAGTGGGGGTGGTGCACAATAATGCTTTGGAGAAGGATCTGACCAACTCTGGAAGAAAAAAAAAATGCCACCTAATGCCAACCCTGCTCAGCACAGGAAGTTTGGAAAAGCAGAGCCCTGGTTCACATTCTCTCCCACTGAATGCCATGGATGCCAGAGCCAGTCGAGACAGCCTTAATAAGCTGAGGAAAATCACAGCCTCCCCAGCAGTTTTGAGACAGAATGGAAGGAAAATACTTAGAAGGGGAAGAGAGGAGGAGAAAGAAGGATTGTTTTCTGAGAAGAAACCACTTTGATCTCAGTCAAAACAGATCATGCTGAAACCAGGCTGCTGTTCCCTGGGAAAATATATTTCTCCACAAATCCTGCCTTTCTAAATTGAGCAGTGAGTCAGCAGTGGGCAGTGCGGCGTGTGAAAAAGAGGAGGACGAGCCCCAGGTACCACTGATGCGTTCTGTTATTAGAAGTCTCTGGGAGAGTAATTTGGTAGAAGCTTTTCAGTTTTTAGGTCACTAGTTTAAATTCAGTCTCAGTTGATCAGGAGCAAAAGGGAATGGCTGGTGGCTTAGGAAAAAAGCCTTGGTGATGACACCCTCATTCTTTCCCATAGAGACTGCCACTGCAATCGGTACCCTTTCTTTTGCTCCTACCAGAAGCAGGAAGGGTGAAGAGAAATGTCATTTCACATATTCGCTCAGCTTTCACAGTAGAGAAATTTGAGATATGAAAAAGACCAACTCCTTTTCATCTTTAACTCACAGGTAGAGTTATTCTCCTATAATATGGTTCCTGGACCTTTCTGGGATTTATTGAAATGAGACCTAGGGCCATCTTATAAGTAGGATTATGTTACCTTATAGAAAGTGAAATCATACAAAGGCACATTCTGAAGGAATATTTAAACATAAAAAGTGTACAATTTCTTAGCCTGAATCTCACAAATCTAGGATTTATTTAGCTTTTCTTCTTGTTTACACAAATAAATCCATATATTTGTATATGTGGATTATATGTATATATATATAAGATTTTCATTATTCCATTAAATGTACTTGTCTTCATATTTGCTTTTCAGAGACTATGGGGTTCTTTTATTTTGTCCGTTAAAATACTCCAAATTTTCTTGTTGCTAATATGACTACCTTCACATAATCTTGTTTCCCACATATTTTAATAGTAAATGAACCACGGAAGCAAGGTCTCTGTAGTTACCTGGGGAAAAGCAACCAAATAGATACTAGAGCAGAGGCACAGAGAAGTATCTGGTAATGCCAGACAAAGTTCTGGCAGCCTCGGGTACTCTGAGGGATCTAAGGGAATGAGCCCTGTTTTGGACATAATGAAAATGTAACCAACTGATCTAGGCCCCAGTTACTTTCCACGGGGTTCACTTCCCATGTCTGGATCATGAGGCTGATGTGTCTCATTACTTTCATATCCTTTCCAGTTCAAACATTCGCTGCAATCTCCACTTTCACCTCATCAGGCTTTGGGTGAGAGGCTGTATGCATTCAAATGGGAGGTGGGCAAGATGTAACTATGCCTTGTGTCACCTCCTCTGGTGGTAAAGATCGATTCTGGGATTTTCCTGAAGCATCACATGCACATCTATCTGTCCTACCCTTCAAGGCCAGCTTTCCGAACTCTTGTCAGCAAGCTCAGCCATTCCTGTGTAATGACACGAGGAGAAGGTCGGTTCCCTGTCCTCTCGACACCCACGAGTAGAGTGATGTGTCACGTGATGATTCTTACAGCAAGGGGCAATTATCAACACCATGTGAAGCCTGACTTGTAGATTCAGTGAAAGATACAACCATTTCTGGCCAAATATGTTTTAGTCAGGAATATATAAACAGTGAAAACCAAGCAATCATCCTGCAAGTAACTCATATGCCTATGAATCTGGACCTGCAGATGCAAATATCACCTAGCCCTCCTCCCTTCACCTAAATGAATAAACGAGGCCCAGCAATTACGAGATTTGCCCATGGCCACAGAATGAAGTTGTCTGCCTCAGAATTAGAAAGCCTACCATCCGTCCGTGAACCCAAAGCTATTTTCTCTATACCACACTGCAGCAAAACTAAATCCTGCTGGGCAAAGGAATTCGAGACAGAAAATAATAGCTGCAGACTCTCTGGGTGCAAAGTACAAAATATTCAACTGCATGTTTCCAGTCCCTTTATTCTGTCTTGTAATGATTACAGCTAATCCCTGCCAGGTAACGTCAGTCCTTCAGTGGTGGCAATCAATAGAATAGATTAGCCGAGGAAACCCTCCGTCCACATGAGCCCCGTTTTCCTTTCCAGATAGAATTTCCCTGTACTAGAGTACAAGCAGACATGTGAATTCTCCCCCTTACCCACACACAAATAACAGACCCATCAGCCTTCAAGTTTGTCTCCATAGAGCTTTACATATCTACCAAGAAGCATACCTGTAGATTTAATAAAACAGCACCAATCCTCATGGCTTCACTGATTTCGAGGCTGTACATCAACTGTGGGAAGCAGGGAGGGCTTTGATTATTTGGAGGAAGCACTTCAATGTACACCGTGCAGATGGAGTGCCTGCAGAGAAAGAGAACAGAAACAAGATGGGGGAAAATCCACATCACCTTTAATGACAGACCGCAGTCCGCGGTCTGCCGTTGGGCTTATAGGAGAGGACATTTTGATTTTTTAGAGAAAACAATAAAATAATTCAGAATGAAAGGATGGCAAAATAAAAGCTACCACCGAAATATCATGTTTCTATGAAATTATCTCAGTAAAAAGAAAGGAAATGCCTCAGGGTACCAATTTTTTCCTGCTTAGATTAATAGTGTGAATTAAAACCAAATAGCTGTACAAATAAAGCTAATAAATTAACAGGAGCCTTGACTTCTGACTTTACTTTTTAATGTCTTTCTAATAGCAAAAGGTATTCTATAAATATCTGGTAATATGAGCTGTCCTTGGGGCTCTCTTCCTATTAAACCAGCAGAGGGAGTATTGATTAAAATAACACACAAAACAAAATCCGGGCTGTGTTTTATTAGTTTTCTTGCTGACATCAATGGCTTCATGTAAATGCATGTCAAGAGTCAGGCTCATAAAGTAATTGTTGTGTAAATTAGTTGCAAACAAAAGTCTTCTTTGAAGAATATACCATGAAAAGCTAGAAATTAGATTTAATTAAAGCCTTGTGTTGATAGGGAATTTTTTTGAAGGACAAGGGGACACTCTGTTACTATAAAGACAAAAATATGAGCACTAACATAATCAACTTTTTGGGTATCTAAACTCTGAAATTTCTTTGCTTAACAAAAGCTACAGAGGCAAGATGTTCAAGGTTTATACAGAAGTAGCGCTGGCTAAAATTAGAGTAATGAGAAAGTTAGTTGTCTTCCACCTGGAAGATGCTACCACTACTGTCGGACTACAGTTAGCCTTCTGTCTCGAAGACCATACAACCACTGCCTAAATTGCATGCTTTAAACTTATTTTAACAAAATCACTTTTCACTAAAAACACATTTGTTGTCATTTCTATTTGGGGGCTAGAATTTTCTTAAAATAGCCCAAAGTTCTTTTGGGGCACCTGGGTGGCTCAGTCGATTAAGCATCCAACCTTTTTTTTTTTTTAAGATTTTATTTATTTGACAGAGAGAGACACAGCGAGAGAGGAACACAAGCAGGGGCAGAGGGAGAGGGAGAACCGGACTCCCCGCTGAGCAAGGAGTCCGAAGTGGGACTCAATCCCAGGACCGTGGGATCATGACCTGAGCCGAAGGCAGACGCTTAACGACTGAGCCACCCAGGCACCCTAAGCGTCCAACTCTTGATTTCAATGCAGGTCATGATCTCAGGGTCATGAGATCGAGCCCCGTGTCAGGCTCCACGCTGAACGTTGACCCAGCTTAAGACTCTCTCTCTCCCTCTGCCCCTCCTCACCAGCTTACCCACTCACTGTTGCTCTCTCTCTCTCTAAAACCAAAGTTCTTTTTATTAATTGCTTCAATTAAAATACATGGTCACCAATAATGTTTTTCTGAGATTATTATGCTAAAAGAGACTATGTTTTAAAAAGCTTTGCAGAGGGCGCCTGGGTGGCTCAGTCGTTAGGCATCTGCCTTCGGCTCAGGTCATGATCCCAGGGTCCTGGGATCAAGCCCCACATCGGGCTCCCTGCTCGGCGGGAAGCCTGCTTCTCCCTCTCCCACTCCCCCTGCTTGTGTTCCCTCTCACGCTGTGTCTCTGTCAAATAAATAAATAAAATCTTTAAAAAAACAAAAATAAAAATAAAAATAAAAAGCTTTGCAGAGAAATACAGATCATAGGCACTGAAAATTTGTTTCAGGTTATCATCTTATGCCTAAGTCCAAACTGTTCCTGGACATACCCTCAATAGATGAGTACCTATAGAATATAAGCACTCTAAAAAGTTGCAGTGACTTAAAAAATTCACACTTAACATTTATCACAATATTGTTTCAAAATTATCTCATTTCAAATTAAAATCTTTTTTATAATCAGCTTTTATAATTTATAATAAAAGTATCTGTATTTATTCTGACCTCTGGATTTATCACTTTATTGTTAAAATCTGTCAATAAAATGAATCAAATTCTAATTGTTTTCTTTTCAAAATATATATATATATATATTTATATATATATTTACAACTGAGAATTTAAGAGTAAGATTTTTTTAAAGATTTTATTTATTTATTTGTTAGAGAGAGATAAAGAGAGAGAGAGAGCACAAGCAGGGGGAGCAGCAGAGGGAGAAGCAGGCTCCCCGCTGAGCAAGGAGCCCCATGCGGGACTCGATACCGGGACCCTGGGATCATGACCTGAGCTGAAGGCAGATGCTTAATAGACTGAGCCACCCACGTGCCCCTAAGAGTAAGATGTTTACAGTAGGTTAAAATGGTTGATGAAATGTTACTTATAAACTTACAAGTATTAATCTTAGGGCTAGATGCAAAGGAAAACATGGTGGGAAGGAAAATATCCACAAGTTACCAAATTTAATGTGCATTACAGAGACCCACTTCTCATTTTGAAGTAGACCTATTATCTTTCCAGGTGGTGACCTGGCTCCAGCAGCATCCCCAGGATGCATACTCTCCCTGTTACTACCCTCATGACCCTGGCTTCTTTGAGCATCTGTTATTCATCAAGTCATTTAAACATTTTATAAGTCTGTCCTTTTTCCAGCCAGCACATTGTCTGTGGATAAGAAGTCCTATAATATCTGCCCTCTGCCATATTGGTAAGAACCTTGGCTGAGGGATGTTGTTGAGCACAGGATTTTTAACCACACATTCCTGAGTTAGAATTTGGATGTGTACCACATCCTGGGCAAATTATTTCAGTTTGACCACTGCCATCTAAAAAAATGAGAGTAATACTAACACCTCAGTTTAGCATAAGGGTTAAATAAGATTACATATGTGTGTGTGTGTGTGTGCACATGCATGTATGTTGTGTATACATATGTATATGTATGCACATATAAAAATGTATTTATCCATTATTAATAATAATTGCTCAAAATTAGGAGTCTTATTCTATTCTATGGAATGGGGTAAATAGCTTGCATATACCTTATTAATTTCCCTTATAATATTTTAAACATTTTAATTGCATCCTTTCCCTTTTCTAGGCTAAATACTTAAGGGCATGATACCCTGGTTGCCTCCCCAAAGTGGGTTTGTGGTAGTGTCCATGTTGAGACATATTAGATCAGAATCTTCTGGTGTGGGACAGAAGACTCTACATTTTCTATGGATATACAATATCCTCACACACTTGATTTAGAAGACCACTGGCCCAGGAGCTCTTGGCAAAAAAAAAAAACAAAAAAAAAAACATGTAGGCTCACCTTCTTTTTAAATTAGTAGCCTGGGGCTTCCTCTATAAACTGACTTAACACTCACCTTGGTAACCCTGGAGGTAAGAGATTCTTTCACTGATTCACATTTTTTTTTTTTTTAACCTAGAACACACTTGTACTCCAGATTCAAAGTTTTCTTTCAAAAAGTTAGGCCTTTCCTGCTTTTGGCATTTTTTACAGCTTCAGCTCACTGGTCTGGAATACTTGATGAAGTCTTTACCAGAATATGAGGCTCTTTCCCCTCATGAGAATATGGTTTACACTGAACTGATTATGCTTTGTGGGTTTCCTTATTCTTTCCCCTAAGACTATTTTCCCACGAGGGAACTAAACTATTTACATCCACAATACCGCACAGAGGACCTCTACACCCAAAGATGCTGGTGTATCTGCTACAGAGAAGACAACTTTAAAATGCAACACAAAGAACCCTATGCCCCCAGGCAGAGGATAGACAGAACAGCTGTGGTCCAACACCAGCTTCTCCTTCATCCAACCTTATTCCTTCCCTTCCTCTGCTCCTTTCCACAATAATTCAAATGCTAAAATTGCTAATTACATATGCTTCTGCTCTTCCCCCTCCCCACTTGGATCTTGGGGTTGTTTGAGAAAGATCAATTTCAAGGTCTAGCATTTTTCATCTTCAACTTCTTGGCTCTTCCTACAAGCATTTAAATAAGCACCAGTCTTTTAAAATGCTATCTCCTTTTTATCACTGATGTCAGCATGGTATCAGAGTTAGCTTTCCTGAAACTAAATACCAATAGTATTCACAATAAAATGATACCATTAATGTTGTAATAAATATGAGTAATTCAACAGCATCAGTTAAGCACATAATAAAACAGGACAGTCACTAGATAAATAATAACATTTTATGTGAAATTTTGTATTAACATTTTATAGCTAGTCTTAAATGCATAAAATCAAGCAATTATAAATACAAATTTTATTTTTTAATATTGCCAGTATGATGTAGATAAATCTCTATTTCTAAAAAAAAAAAAGAAAGAAAATCATAAAGCTTTCTCTTTCTCATTTGGTAATGAAGGTCAAAGTAGAACCCAAGTGCTGATGTATTTTCTCAGGTAATCTTAAGATTTTAAAAGACCCTAGAAACAATCTAATTTAACTCTCTCATTTTACAAAAGAGGATTAGAAAATCAGAAAGATTAAGTGACTGAATCAAGGTTAAAAAGTTAATTAGGAACCGCATGCCATGCACCAATCATTTTATCGTAATTATATTATACGATATTTGGGAACAGGACTGTCCTTCATTCTCTTTATGAATACCTAATAGTACTACTTTATTCATATAAAACTTAAATAAATATTAATTTAATTTAATTCAATTCAATAAGTATAAGGAGACCTACATAAACCAATAGACTAAATACTATCTCCGAATGAAGTTACTTTTTGTATCTTTTGGTTTTTATCTGTCCTCTTATACTTATGAGAGACTCAACACAACAGAACAAAGATTACAGACTATTACTCCTCTCTCTGAATTCTTCAGTAAGTTTACTTAATTAGAATAACAAATACATAAATAGATAATTCATATAGGCCTTATTTTGTTATTTAAATTTATGAATTAAGACTTCCAATCTGAAAAAAAGAAAAAAAATGGAAAATTGCCTTTTTTTTTTTTTTTTTTTTTTATGTTATGATTTAAGTAGGTTTACATAGCACTGTTGCCTGCTGGGTCAATTTGTAAAATATATCAAGGTCTGTACTTCCATGCTGATAATTTTCAAATAGCCTCTACTTTTCAAAGGAAATACTGAAAGCAAAACTTCACAACTCTTCGGTTCATTCATCAAGTCAATGTGAAGGCTTAATTTTCCTCCAGAAAATAGCAAATGCCATTATCCTACAGGGAACATGACATTATCCCAGCAGGGAAAAAGGATGTATCCAGATTTTATTCTCTGTAGGTCCCACTTGATATTTGATCAAACATTATAAGGTGATCTTTTAGTGTCCAAACCATTGTCTATAAGGAAAACAATGAGGCCAGGTCAACTAAATGCTTAGTGTCACTGAAAAGAGCTGTGTATTCAGATTCTGAAGATGTCATTCTATTTCCCGGAGTCGAATACGATTTCACTCCAGTGAAATCCTCTTATTGCATTGATTATTGTAGGCAGCAGCTTACTTAGACAAATCAGTGGTATGACTTGCAAATAGGAACTGAGTAAGAAGTGGATTATAAAATCTCACTCATTAAATTATAAAATAGTTAAAAAGTCATTGGTCATAATATACAAGTATATATAGATTTTACCAAATCTACATAGCATGGGACTATCCTCAATGAAAATAAAGTCATAAAATAAATTGATGACTATTAAGGGATTTTAATAAAAGCTTAAATGGTAAAAACAAAAGGTGCCTTAATTCTTAAAATTAGCATTATTAGCACTGATATTAAGCAATTATAGTATTTTTTTTTTTCTCCAGAATAATCATGAGAAAAGGTCATGGCTATGGAAGAGAGTGGAAGATAAAGTCTAGAATCCAATAGTCCTAGTTCAGGTGAAGGTTCTATAACTCGTTTATGAGGTGGGTGGGAGTGTAGGCCAGGGGCCATTTAGCCAAGTCAATTATCATCTTTCAGCCTCAGATTTCTGGTCTGCAAATTTAGAGTAATACAAAGTCACAGTGTTGTTGTTCAGATTAGAAATTATGCATAGAGAGTAGCTTGTAAAATGTCTACTGCATGCTAATTAAATAGTATCAATCATGTTTAACTCCTCTTCAGAATAACCCAATATGAAAAAGGCTATTCTTTAAATTCATTCAAACTTTGACTCTTACTTTAGGTCAGTATATAATAGCATTCCTCATTTCTTCTCAAGGAACAGTCCTTAACCATTTTCTCATGTTCATATATATACATCTATTTGCCTTTTGGGTATATGAACAACGGTCAAATCCAACTAAATGAGTCCAAAATTCAGCTCATCTCCTTCACCCAAACCATGCATGCCAACTTGACATCACCACCCTGTCACCTTAAACAAAAAGGTCTAGATTTTTTTTTTTTTTTTGATGATTCCATCTCTCCACCTTCCTAACAGGCCCCGTTCAAGCCATTAGTCCCTGGATTTTTCCAGTGGTGGAGTCCTATCTCATCTCCCTCCCTCCAGTGTTGTCCCCCTCAAATTCATCTCCCACAGAGACACCAGACAGATTTTCCAGAAACTAAACTCAGAAGTTCTCACTCAACTTCTAATTTAAAGTCCTTCACGAATACTCTCCACAGACTGGATAATAAGTCCAAGCTTCTTAAAAAAACAAATTCAATTTTCCATGAAATGACCCTTAACTCTCCTGTCCCTTCTTGAATTGGTTTATGCACTGGTTACACTGACTAGACTGGTAATTACCCATAATGACCAAGCTCTTTCAGACCTCTCAGGCTGCACAAATAATGTGACATACTTTTCTCACCTGGTCAACCTTGACTCATTCTCCGAAACTCATCTGCTTGGGAGGCCTTCTAAGTACTCCCTCATTGTAACAAGTGCCCTCCTCAATGCCCCCAGAGAGCGGAGAAATTGGCTGAATCACACACTTACCATGCTGAACTGAATTTAATTATTTATAGTCCTACTTTCCACTCTTTACTGTAATTTTTTGGCACATGATGGCACTCTGTTTATCTTTGTATTTCCATGACACAGTAAGTGGTAGTTGTGTAGTAAATGGTTGATTGGATGGAATAGAAAATCTTACTATCATGGACACCCCCTTTTTTTTTTAACTTATTAGTGACAAAATTAGACAGAATTGGTGTATACTATGAAAGAAGGCAGAACAATTTCAAATCTGCCTTTCCGTTGTGGGAGCTCTTTAAAGTTATTTGAGTTTTGTATTACACTGCCTCACTTCCTAATTCATCTGTTTAAAAAACAGGGAAAAAAAAGATGTTTGTTAAGAACTTAGGAAAACAAGAAAAACAGATGACTTTTTAAGCACCTAGGGCATTCCACGAATTGTTTGAGAGACAACAGAACCACAGTGATTCTTGCCCTTGTGAACTAAAATTCCAGTGGGGAGGAGACGAGGCAGACCATCAGCTTCATACCCTAACTGAAGGTACATCATAGGCTATCTCAGGGCGGTCGTGCAGTGGATAAAAAGGGGCATAGAAGTAGGGAAAGGCTGTTGCAGCTCTAAATACTTTGTCTGGAAAGACTTTGCAAAGAAAGTGAGATGGTTGGGTAGGGGCCAGAAGGACCGGAGTCCATGGACAAATGGAAAGACGAGCCATCCAGGCTGAGGGGAAGGTCAAGCTAAAGGCTGGAAGGTAGCTGCCGGGCTCAGGGACAAAAGGAAGTGGCGTGAGGGCTGGAGTGGAGAAGCAGGGTGGAGCAGGAGATGATGTCCCACAGAGGAGGTGACACTAGGGAGCATCCTCTGGCTGGTGGCAGATGGCAATGTGTGCTGGGCTCCCTGGTCTTTTAAACGATTTTGTCTTTTACTTTGGATCAGATGTGAGACCCCAAGGAGAGCTTGAGCAAAAAGAAAGTGTGTTTCCTGTGTTACTAGAATCTCCCAGGCCCTGGAACAGAGAAGGGGTGGAAGGGGCACTGGCAGAAGCTTAAGGAGAAGATGTTTCAACAGCCGGGACCAGAGAGAAGTGTGGCACAGACTGGGATGTCAGTAACAAGAGCAAGGGATTGTCTGTTTCTGTGTGCTTTTCGGGAAGAGCTTAGAGGCGTTGCTCAAGACCGCATTTGAGTTTGAGAGAAAGGAACACACTGAGCATGGTTCCAGGGGTGCTTGGCCAGAGCAGCTGCAAGACCAGCCATCAGATGCCAAGTGACACACATGCTCTTGGAGGTATGTTGGATAGTCGGGAACCAGATCCCCCCAGAGGGACCTGGGGGTCTGGAAGTGACAGTGGGAGAGGAGGTTAGAGGTTAGGTTAGAAGAGGAGATAATGGGGAAGGGGCTACCATCTGCAGATGGAGGAGAAGACAGGATGAGACTCCACAGGAGAACACGAGGGAGGAGGAGGAGGGACAGTCCACTGATATCTGTGAGGAGCAGAGAGTCCCCCTAGGACAGCCCCACCATCGAAGATAAGAGAGCTGTGGAGTGTGGCGTGGAGGTGTAGGGTGCACTCTGGGGGATGGCTCAACGGGGAATGACCCCTCTCACTGTGTTACAGTCCTCCTGTCACATCGCCTGGCCCTTATGTAGTTTTGGGTAGTGGCTCTCTGAAAACTTTCTCTACTGCCTCCATAAGGTTGATGTCTTTAAAATTTCTTACCCTTTGGGATCAGTTTTGATAAACTGTATCTTCTGGAAAAATTATCCATTTCACTCATGTTTTCAAATTTTGCATATGTTAAAGTAAAGGTGTCTCTTATGATTCTTTTAATTTCCTCTGTTTCTGTAGTATTTCCTTCTTAGAATTTATTACTGAAATTTCTCCATTTTTTAAAAGCAGATTTATTTATTTATCTTAGAGAGAGACAAAGAGAGAGCATGGATGGGGAGGGGCAGAGGGAGAGAGAGAGGGAGAGGGAGAGAATCTCAAGCAGACTCCCCGCTGAGCACAGAGCCCAACGTGGGGCTTGATCTCATGACCCTGAGATCACGACCTGAGACAAAACCAAGAGTCAGATGCTTAACTGAATGCAGCACCCAGGTGCCCCTCCCTATTTTTGATTAAATGAGGTGGTGGTTTATCCATTTGATTATTTTTTATATTTTTTATCTCTTTTATTCAGAGAACAAAATTTGGATTTATTTACTGGTTTTAGAGATCTTTACCACTATTCACACTTGCTATTACAATTGTTAATTCTTTCTTGCATTTTTTGTGGTTTTTATTTCTTTCATGAGGTTACAGAACAGCTGTATGGAATCTTCATAAAAATTTCTCAAAAAGAGAAGAACAGACTAATTTCACTAAATAAAGTAACAAACATAATCTAGCATTTTAATTCAAGAATAAAACATCACAGCCTTGTGGCATTCATAGTAAGAATGTAAAATAGATTTATTTAGGAACTATATCAAGATCAATCATATGATTAGCTCAAGAACAAAAGTCATTACTGTCTTCATAGATGATGGGTATATATTTTCTTATTTTAAAAAGCCAATAAAATGGGAATAAACACTTTCTTAATATAATTTAATTTTTTTTTTTAAAACCATAAACCAATATACTGAGGAAATCTGGTAGACATTCCTACTTGAGTTAAAAACAAGATGAGCAAGGATGCCTGGGTGGCTTAGTCAATTAAGAGGCTGACTTTTGGTTTTGGCTTAGGCTGTGATCTCAGGGTCATGGGATCAAGCCCCGTGTCAGGCTCCGTGGTCAGCAGGGAATCTGTTTGAGATTCTCCTTCTCCCTCCATCCCTACCCCAAAGTGTGTTCTCTCTCTCTCAAATAAATAAATAAATAAATAAATAAAATCTTAAAAAAAAAAAAAAAGCATTTTTATTGAAACAATTAGCCAATGAAATTAAAGGAAAGAAAATGGAAGGAAGGATATCAAATTTTCACTATTTATAAATACATTCCTGGATAACACTGAAGAATTGATGAGAAAACTACAAAAATATAAAATAATTAAATAAGAAAGTGGGTTAAAATTAATAAAAAGATATTAATAGCTTTCACATATATAAATATCAACCAGATAGAAGAAGAAAGAGAAAAGAGTCTATGTACAATAATAGCAAAAGATAAGGAAACAGACCAACAAAGAAATGCACAGGACTCATATAAAGAAAATATTTAAAAAATAAAAACTCTTACAGGACACACAAGAAATTATGGGCAAATAGTTCTTGGATAGAAAGATTTGACATCAAAAACATATAATTTAATCCTAAGTAATTTATGAATTTAATGTGTTCCTAGTAAAAATATGGTTAAAAACTTCACTGAACTAGCTTATTTATAGTAAAAAAAAATTAATATAAAGAGCAACCAAGACATTTTTAGAGAAAAACAGCATTGGGGTAAGTTAGCACCACCATATTATGAAGCACAGTTTAAAACATTAACAATTAAAATTGTGACAATAGCTCATGAAAAGTTGGGTGAACTAATGGGATAGAAGAGAAAGTTTCAAATCAAACTCAAATAAATGAGAAAATGTATGATATAATTAATGTAACATCTCAAATCAGTGAGAAAAAGATGAACCATCTAGTATATTATATGGGAAAAATGGCAGAGTAGCCTAAAAAAAAATATTGCTGATTGATACTTCCTCCTGTACCCTAGGATAAATCCCAAATGCAACAAAGATTTAAACATACAGCATGAATCTATATAATCATTAATAGCAAATATAAAATAATTATAGCCTTGGCTTGAGATATCAATAGAAAGATGGGCAGAGACTATGAACACAGACTTTACAGGAAAAGTAACAGAATTGACTCATAAGCATAGGAAACAAACTTACTCATAAGGAAATAAAAATATGTTATTTTTTACCTATTAGATTGGCAAAAATCTACATGTTTGATATGACACACAGCTGGGGAGACTGTAGAATTACCTACTCTCAGACTTGACAGCTGGAACTGTAAATTGTTATGAGCCCCACGGAATACAATTTGGCCGTTATTGTTGAAACTTATAATTGCATGTGCCCTTTGGTAAATGAGGATTTACTATGCTGACATATTTGCACATATATTCAAAATGACGCTTGTTTGGTATCATTTATTTCTTCATTGTCAGTAAAGGAGCGACTGGAATTTGAAAGTCCATCGACAGTGGGTTTCTTACACAGTATAACACATGTATGAAAGAATATTATGTAGCTGAGAAAAGAGTTTTGAAGAAATTATTCAGTATTCATATTGAAAGAACCTCAGGATATGCTGTAAGGGGACAGACCCACCAGATGCAGGAATGAATTACTATTCATTCATATTTTCTTTAAATGCATACTGAAAATTGGGGAGCAAGCAAGAAATTAATAAAAAAGATATCTCAGGTAGGGCACTAAATAAATGCAGTTGTAATAGTGGCAAGTCTTTTGCTTTTTACTCTCTCACACCATCCATGTATCTATATATTTGAATATGTATGTATGGGTTGCATATATATTTTGTAGCTAAATGATCAATTCTATAATAAATTCTAGATAGAATATATAGTGCATATATTTTTATGTATGTGTGTATGCATATATATTTTGTATATATAAAGAGAGGATATATATATATATATATATATATATATATATATATATATATGTATATATTTGAATAATTACCCAGACATTGAGAGGCGGCTTCAAACCCAAGACATTTCATGTCGCTGCTATGTCTGTGACCTCTCACTGTTAGCAAACTTGCTTTTCAGCAATAAATTGCCTACCTGTTTCTGATATTTCCCAGTTCCCCCCTAGAATAGAGATCTGCATCCCTCACATCTGTGAAATCACAGTTACTTATTTTGTGGTTTAATCTTTATTGTCCTTTCCCTACAACTTAACCAAGTAAGAACGTGCAGTTCCTGAGAATTTGGGCCCTTGAATTTTCTGGTCAAATTTAGATGTGTCAGAATAAAAGTACACTTCCTGTGCTTCCTCTGTGTCAGGGCACGGTTAACCGGGAGCGCGGAGAAGGCGCAGTGGCTGCGCTGTGCCTTACCTTCTCTCCGCGGAAGGCGCATTATCCGCGGCCTGGACCGTGAGCGCGTAGGTGCGCCCCACCGTCAGTGCCACCCCCGGGGCGATGGTGATGAGGCCCGTGGTGTGGTTGATGACGAAGTCGCCCTGAGCCCCCACCAGGATTTCGTACGTGATCTCCCCGTTGGACCCTTCGTCTGCGTCCACGGCTGTGAGCTGGAACAGAAAACCACATCGTCAGTCCTCCTGGGGCTCAGCTTTCCATCCCGTGTCCCTGTTCCCTGACAAAAGGAGCATGCTTTCAAAGACAAAGTATAGGTGAAGAAAGATCTCTTGGCACATTCGCTCTTGTCTTGAAGGGTGGCAAGGGTGCGCCGATTTGGAAGCAATCCCAGCAGGAAGGTTTTTTTTTTTTTTTTTCTTTTCTTATGAAAGTGATAAAAGTTTTGGATCTTGAAGACTGTCTTTATTTTAATTTACTAAAGGAAAGAAGAGAAAGGGTCTAACAGCAAATCTAATATCACTATGGGAAAGTTAATTTTTTCCTTCTACGTTACCTCCTGTTCTGGACATAAAAACACAGATTACTGCCTACCGAGACTGGAGAAAACCTAGTGGGTGAAGTCTGTCTTTATTACTGTCATCCTTCCTTCTGCTTTTGCCTTTTACATCCATACTATTTTCCTTCCGTCTCTCAGAGAGTCTCCCGTCCTTGCATCCTTTTTATTTCTACTTCGCTTTAGGAAAGATCTTTATGATCTTGTTCACACTGACTTACAAAAGACGGAAAAGGCCTAGGGTATTGCCTTTCCAAAATCAAACAAATGCATCTCTGATTGTAGAATAGCTTACTAAAAAATTAGACTGTCAAGCCCAAGAAGTTTTGTTGTTGTTGTTGTTGTTGTTGTTGTTGTTTTTGAGAAAAGAGAATGAATTCAGAGGCCCTTGATATCACCACATGAGCATTCCTAAGGCTAATTTGTAGGTGTTTATAGTCATTATGAAGCAACTTGTATCCAAAAGTTAAAAGTATATTTGGGTCATTACATGTGAAAACGGAATGACCATTGTTAATTCAATAAAGCAAAATTAAGGTAAGAATGACTTAATGAGTTAAATAAGGCTCTTTGCTGTTAAATATAAATTTACCCCCTGGGGGGAAGTAGTAGTTCTAGTGGGAAATCTTATACTATGCATTTTACAGACATTCACAGAAATTTCTCTCTTTTTTTTTTAAAGATTTTATTAATTTATTTGCGAGAAATTGAGAGAGAGAGAGAGAGTGAGCACACAAGCAGGGGGAGGGGCAGAGGGAGAGGGACAAGCAGACTCTCCCCTGAGCAGGAAGCCAGATGCTGGGCTCGAACCCAGGACCCTGGGATCATGACCTGAACCGAAGGCAGACACTCAACCTACTGAGCCACCCAGGCACCCTCAGACATTCACAGAAATTTCTGTTTTCCTCATTCCAAAAGTGATCGATGGGGATAAGAAAGGTGGCCTCATATAAGTTTACACATAGGGGAAAATAATTAAAAGTTTCCTCTTGAATAAGTAAAATATATGATTTTAATAGGTAAACCTACAGAAAAAAATTTTCTTACTTACTAACATTTTCATATGTATTTCTAACCCCTAATTTTCACTTCTATAAAGTAATAGTTTTTTATTGTTCACAGATTCCTTTGGGTGACCCCTGGACCCTCTGGTGCACTTAGATCAAATGTAAGTGTGCACATTTACCTTGAAACTTGAATTCAATTTCAAGAGCGCCATGTTAATTAATGGCCCATTCAGATGTTCATGCTCACCATCCTGAGAAAATGTAAACAAAGTGCCTTACACACACCATCACCCTTAACGGGATATACAGTGCATACTCTGTTTCTGTGTTTAGCATCCACTGCATTCAGAATGATAATGTGCATAGAAATAGTAGCTACAAAAATAATTGAGAGGGAAGAAGGAAATTTGAGAGATTGGCATTCAGTTAGCTGAGATTAGGTATTTGGGGGTGGACAGATGTGGTCACCAGAAGGAAATGCATTTCATAAAATGACTCTGGGACTTATAGGAGGATGATAGACATGGTCCTAAAGGCAAAGGAGAAGGAAACTATTTGCAGAAACAGAACAGATGAATGATGTATATTTATGGAGAATGAGTCAAGCCAGACCGACTCAATTCTCTTTTGCATGTGGGTAAAATTAGAAAATTAAGAGTGGGGGTAGCAGAGGAGATATCAATTTTGATTATAGTAAATCACTTAACATAATGTCTCAGGAAATCTTAATTAAAATTTAGCTCAAATTGGATTCAATATTAACATTCTTCCTGGGACTTAAATTGGCTAAAGGAATCTAATGATAAATGGCAATGCATCAAGTTAAGAGCGGTTGAGGAGCATGCTTTGGGGATGTGGGTATTATGGCTGGCCTTATTTAACATTTTCATGAATGATATTGGAAGGGAGGATAAGCTGGATAATAATTAAATTGAGGAAGGCACCCATCTGGGAGGTGCTATAAATACCAGAGAGTACTGCAAAGCAGAGGTGAGGAAAACAGCCCCCAGACTGCAGAGCGAGCCAACCACAGAAGACAGGCAACACCACTAGATCCACAGAAACCAACGGCAGGTAGAGAGTTCAACAAATAAACCAAAAATCAGTTCCATGTTTAGGCGATTTAAATAACTTTACATTATTTTTCAGTTTTTTAGTACTAAGTCAGAACACAGTGGGCTAAAAACCAATATAACTGAGTCCCCACACGTGCAAACAAAACTATGGTGAAGCAATTATTTGGTCCAAGATTCGAAAAGGGAACGGAGACACTGGCTGAATATCCAGAAAAATGGTAATATCCCTTGTGAGAGACCCGGAACCTAAAGTCTGATGGGGATTTCATTCAGTTATGACCCAATGACTGTGACCAGGGGTCTCCTGAGATGAAGTCATGTGAAAGTGTTCCCAGAGCAGAGGGGGTGTCCGCCTCCTAAATCAAAGAGGACGGAGGAACAGTTGATGTTCATGGAGAAGCCAATGTGTTGCTTACAAGTTACCAGACAGTAGAATAAAATCTATCATTTGTAATTGGTTTCCTTCAGTGTTATGATACATAAATGGTAAGACACTCTAAGTCATGCATCTGTATCTCTTTTTCTGCAGTGTACTACAGTCCTCTTCACGGAGTTGAATCTCACCCTCCCACCATTCCTTCCTCTTGCCATCCCCATACCCACGCGTTCCAGACATCCTCAGCCACCCCTCTCTCCCACGATAAAAAAAAATAAAAACGAGTAAATAAACATGACATGGCTAGATCTGACTGTGGTTTATTTGTCTCCTCAATCTCTTTCCTGTGCCTGAGAAACTGAAAAATAATGGCTTTACGTAAAAGGACAAATGTAAAGAATGTTGGATCATAAACTGAAAAAACAACCTTAGATTGGAGTCTCACAAATGAAGCAAGGATTCAATAAAAGTCATAGTTCATACAGAAATCATCATACTTAAACTATAATCAACTGCACGTGGTGTTTTTATATGAATGATGTCTAAGCTGACCGTGACTAAGCATGTTGACCCATTGGCATCCTGGGCTTTGCTTCTAGGAAGAGCCTCTCATTTTCCCCGGAGAGATGCTCATCCCCTTCACAGCCCATGGGTGGGTGGGGCTGGTTCTAGCTCCAGCAATGCGAGTGAGATTCAGGCCTGGGCTGTTTGGTTTAAGAACTGGCAAGTTATCCAAGTTGGTAGAGTCAGGGTAACTCCCAGAACCACGGGAAAGAGTGGCTCTTAATTACCCAAGGGCTAGACTGGTCGATTTATATCTGACGTTTGCTCATCTTTACACCTGCATTGGGTCTCTCCAGGACTGAGAAAACGACAATGCCAGGAAATGGGGAGAATATCATTGATGATACTGTTTGCACGTTTGCCTGACCTTTACTGATATATGAACGAAAAACGTACTGCTTTTTTTAAAAAAGAAAAAGCTAGTTTAATTTGACATTATGTCTCTTCAACATTAGAATCCCAAATATTATAGGAAAAGAGTTATGATTAATGATTCTCCTTGGCTTGCTTTGTGACTATTTATTCTTCTAGGGGTCCTGTACTTGCAGGTTTTGGTATGCGGTGCCAAGTGGTCCCTAAATACATGAAATCATCCTTGATTATTGTATGATTATTCATTACAATGGCCAAAGATCATGCTATGGAAGTGGTAGAGTTACCCCTGTTTAGAAATCATGATTAGCTCCTTAACAAGTAATAAAAAATATGTATACATAGATAAACAACACACACACATATATATTTCCCTGTAATAAAGCAGTTCTTTTTTAAACAAAGCAATTATCTAAATTAATAAATTAAGCAGTTTAAAAAATATATATTTCTTAGAATGTCTTTCTCAATCTCTTTATTCTTCATATTAACTATTCAAACCAGGCAGACAAAAAAAAAAAAAAAATAGAGCCATATGTGTAAGTTTGGTGATATTTAGTACAAGGTAAGGTCATGGATACTCGTGTTTAGATCTCTTTAAAATGAAGTTCAATTTGCAAAGTGAACTCTGGATTGATGGCTTGTGAAAACATGTAAATCTGAGTTTAGAAAAGTCTGGAAAATTCTGTATCCTTTCCATAAGTGTTATAGAAGTGAGCCAACTGAGACTACTTGGTGATAATCATAAAAAAAGAATTAATTCCTAAACTTGCTTTGGGGAAAATAATAATCTGGAGGAAAACATTCATTTCTAAATAATTAATGAGAGCCTATAATGGTGCCAGGGACAGTGTTAGATGCTGGGGGTAAAATTGGTAATTAAAAGATGGGCTCCTCTTCTTCTCCTTTCCTCCTCCTCCTCCTTCTTCTTTTTGGAATGTACCATCAGAGAAGGAATATTATTAATAACAAGGAAATCTATACTGACCTGATGTGGCAGGCACTAGTGAAAATGAGCATAAGCAACCATGAGTGAGCTACAGGGTACGCATGAAAGTCCTCTGGTCTGGGTCACATTCGAGCTGGGAGTGAAAGATGGATTACACGCAGTTAGTGGAAAAGGGAAGGGCATGTGCGGGGACCCTGAGGACAGGGAAATGGATAAGGCTCTCGGGGACGCCGAATGTGACAATCTGGAGAGAGTAGCGCAGGAAGCCGAGCGACAAGCAGAGACATCCTGAAGGGCTTCTGGGGACGTGACAATGCCTTTGAGACTCAGCATGTGACAACTGAATGCTGGGTTTACTTGTATTCGGTATTTTATGGATAGTACTCTCTGCACTCTTTTTTTTCTCCTTTCATTTTTTGTTTTGAGAGCAGGGAATGCTGGAGAGAGTGCCATAATTTTAGGTAAGAAGGTTTCAGAAAATAGCAGTGAATTCATTTAGTGGTTCTTATTTATAATAAAAATTACAAAAGAACTGTGCTTGTCTCCAAAAAATGGATTGAAACATTTCACCCCTGACTTAGATAGCAAAATACATTTGAAGAAGGGGAAGTTTTGGTCCACAGGATAGACCCCAAATGAAAAATGAAGAATGAGCCTCACTGCTTCCCGTGGTGTGCACAGTCGACCAGCTAGACCACAGTCTTCTGCTGCATCACGATACAAAGTGTTTTGTTCAGGAAACCTCATCATCTGAATATCTGATTCAATCCAGTGCTTTCTATTACAAAGGGAGATCATCTATTAACAGGGGTTTCTTTGTATTCTAAGTTCACCTAGAGAGTAGGAAGGGTGAGCGATGGTGCTGGGGTGAACTCCTCAGGAAGGATCACTGAGAAGACACTCTGCCCTTTTCAGAACTTTTCCAGGAGAGTGTCTGAGACTTGCTTATTTTGATTTTTAGCTAAGGCAGAAAAGACTGCACTGTGCTTCCAGACATTTACTTCTATCTCCTAGTACGTCATGCCAATCCTTTCATTTTGTATTTTTCATTTCATGTAGATTTTTTTTTCTGTTTCTTTCTCAGTCTATTTGTGAAAATAGCAGAAGCGCAGTTCTTGAAGGCTTGTGCAATAAGTTGCAGGATTACTTTTTTGCTAAATGATTTTGCAATTCTCTTCAGACTGTACTTCCTTTGATTATTTTAATTCAACAGAACAAAGATTCAGTGCCCCAACACACCTGTTGCCCTATAATTTTTATTAGACAAAGAGAGGATGCCTAATATGAAATTTAGGGTCTTATAAAATGAATACATTTGCACAGTAGTGATATAAAGCCATATGGAATTTTCCTTCTTTGATAAAAATAAACTATAATCCATGACTTATATTTGATTCATGAAAATATTCACTTCAATTATTTCAGTAAAAAGAAAAAAAAGAAGTATTTTCTTCCTGTTAATACAGTGCCTTTATTTTATTTAATTCATTGGTTTCCCTTCAATTCATCATAGGAATCCCTATTTTCAACATTCTGTCCCTTACTTTATATTATACATTTGGTCTCATCTCTACTCCTGACTGAAACTGTTCTTTGAAAGTGGCAAAGAGGGGCATTGAGAAGGTAGGACTTCTGGTTCTGGTGGTGTGAGAAGGCTGGAAAATTCTTTTCTGAAAAAGCAAAAATCTAAGCAAAATGTGGGGTGCCTGGATGGCTCAGTCAGTTGAGCGTTGGACTCTTGATTTCAGCTCAGGTCATGATATTGGGGGTCCTGAGATCCAGCCCATGTCATAGGCTCTGCATTCAGCATGGGGTCAGCTTGAGATTCTCTCTCTCTCTCTCCCTCTGCCCCTCTTCTGCTCATGCTTGCTCGCTCTCTCTCTCTCAAATAAATATTTAAAAAAAAAATCTAAGTAAAATGATCAAAAACACCATTTGGGGCTCTAAGACTCCACTGAAGTGGACAAATTGAGACATTACTCACAAAAAAACAGTTGCAACATTAGGTAAGAAAAGCAGGAGTCGGTGGCCTTGTTTGGACATCACTGGATACCCCTGACCCCCCAAGTACACTTGACACATGTTATAAAAGTAGGGCTGGTCATGAAAAGCAGCAGGCTTGCTTTAAGAGAGGGCAGAGTGAGTTTGGTGTGGAGTTAGTAAAGAAGCACAGTGGGGACTGAATGTGGAACATTCAATACAAGTTGTAGAGCTGCTGTCTCAGCTGTTGTAAGCAAACAAGCCAGAAATTCAGCAGAAAAAGAGAGAAAATGAGAGCCCAGCAGAAGGGCTGGATAGGCTCTCCGCACATCTCTGAAACTACTCCCACACATGGAGGAGCCCTGGGGAATGTCCATGCCAACAGGAAGTCTTGGGCCTTGCCTAAGCTTCCTGTCCTCATCCCAACCCATGTTCAGGTCAACGGGCAGAGGGTGCAAGCAGCCTTATGGGCTTAGGTGTTTGTGCAAATCACTGGCTGACATGAAGCCACACAGAAATGAAGAATCAAAGCAAAAATCATGCAGAGACATTAGGAACCACACCCTTAAGAGAAATATGTTCAGGGGATGAAGTCCAGATATGTTATTAAAAAAAAGTCCTCAGAGTCAATATCAAAATCCAGAGGTACTATAGTGTTTAAACAAACTGAGTAATTAAAAAATAAATCTAGAGATTGTTAAAGAAAAGATTTTTCTGACACTTGCTAAAATGGTAAGGAAGGTACAGTTCAGGACCTTTGTGATAGGTGTCAGGACTATCACAATAGGTGGGGGAGAGGGGGGCTCAACTGAGCTCCAAAGAGCTGAGGATTTACAGCCAATGAGCAGAGTGGATGGAAAATTATTAGGAGAAGACATCAAGGGTAGGGGGCTTGTTAAACCAACTTAACAGGATTTTCGCAGAAGGCAGGCCAGGGTACTCAGATATCAGTGTAGGTGATGAGCAATTTTCAGCCAAATTGCCAAAAGATGAAGAAGATGTTAAGAGCAGCAAAAATACTCATTTCATAAAAGGACACAATGTATCATTTGTGGCTGACTTCTTATTACAAACAATAGAGGCTGGTAGACAGAGGAATGACATATTCCGAAGTACTGGGATGAAAAACAACCAACTATTGACCAGGGATAATATATCTGGTGAAACAATCCTTCAAACTAAAGGTAAAATAAAGACATTCAATCACTTTACATAATACATCATATTACTACAACAAAGGACAAAACCACATGATAATCTCAATAAATACAGAAAAAGCAGTTGATAAAACTGAATGTCTATTTATGGAAAACGAAGATTCAGCAAACTAGAAATAGGGGGAAATGTCTTCAACCTGAAAAAACCATCTATAGAACAACCAACAACTTGCGTTATGCTTAACAACGAGGGCTGAGTGCCTTTCCATCAGATCAGGAACAGGAAAAGGATGCTCTCAGCATTTTACTCCACTTTGTACTGGATTTTCAAGACAGTGCAACAAAATACATAAAAGAACAACAACAACAAAAGGCATCGGGTTGGTAAGATGAAGTAAAACTATACTTATTTGAAGAAGATATGATTTTCTATGTAAAAATGCTAAGTAATCCACAAGAAACTATAAGAACTAGCTAATGATTGCCAAGGTTAAACAAAATCTGTTGTATTTTACTATATTAGTGGTGAACAATCCAAAAATAAAAATATTTCCATCCACAGTAGCTTAAAAAATGACAAAATAACTAGGAATAAATTTAGCAAAATAGGTGCAAAATGTACATACCAAAATCCACAACATTGCTGAGATAAATTTAAAAGCATGTTGGAAAGACAGTCCATGTTCATGGATTGAAAGATGTAGTACTGTTAAGATGGAAATTCTCCACAATATATTTGATTTGTAAATTCAATAGAGCCTCTACCAAGATCCTTATCAAGCCTTTTTAGTAGAACTTGTCAAGTTAAGCCTAAAATTTATATGGAAAAAGAAGGGACCTAGAATAGCCACAGCAATTTTAGAAGAGAAAAATAATTAAAAAAAAAAAAGACACTATCTGATTTTGAAACATACTATCATTCTACAGTAATCAAGAAAATGTGGTTTTGGCATAAACTATACACAAAAGGAACAGAAGTCCAGAAATAACCTCTTCTGTTTACAGCTAACTGATTTTCAACAAAGATACCAAGGTTATTCAATGGGGAAAAGATCATTTCTACAGTAAAAACTGCTGAGACAATTACACATTTATGTGCAAAAGGTAAAAAATAAAAATAAAAATGAACTGAGACTTTTATTTTATAGCATTCAAAGTGGATCCCCCCATACAATGTAAAAGCTAAAACTATGAATCTCGTAGAAGATAAAACAAGAGAAAATCTTCATGAACTTAGGTTGGTAAACATTTCTTAAATATGACATCAAAGCATGATACACAAAAAGAAAAAATGATAAACTGAACTTTTTCAAAATTAAAAGCTTTAGCTCTTCCAAAACCACTACTAAGAATATGAGAGACAAAACATAGATTGTAAGAAAATATTTGCTAATCATATATCTGAGAATGGACTTGCATTTGCAATTTACAAAGAAGAATTACAAGTCAGTACTAAGAATACAAACATTACAAATTAAAAAAAAATGGGCAGAAGATTTGAACAGACATTTTATCAAAGATGGAAAAATTGCTAATGAGCACATGAAGAGATCTCAAAATCACTAGTCTTTGGGGAAATGCCAATTAAAATCACAATGAAATATGGCAAGGTACCTGCCATAATGGGCTTGATAAAGAAACTGACAATAGCAAGTGTCAGTGATGACGTGGACATGTAAAGGGTACAGGCATTTTGGAAAGGAGTTTGGCAGTTTCTTGAAAAGGTAAGTATATTCCTCTCATACGACTCAGCAGTTCTACTCCTAGGTGTCTCCAGATACACCCAATGGAAATAAAAAATACGTGTCCATAGAAAGGCATACAGAACATTCTTAGCTACATTATTCATATTCTCCAAAACTGGAAATAGTACAAATGTCTATCAGCTAGGTAACAGATAAAATGTGCTGTTTTTATGCAATGAATACTATTGAGTAATTCAAAGAAACATATATAGGACTGAGTCTACTGCATAGATGGCTAAACACAGTCATACTGTTTCTGCTGCTAAATACAGTAGTACTGAGTCACACTAAGTGAAAGAAGCCAGGCCAAAAGAAAAATAAAAGGCTATATGTTGTATATTACCAAATTTTTGAAATTTTTAGGGACAAAAAGCAGAACTGGTTTCCTAGAGGAAAGGTTCCTATTTCCACAGGGAACCATTCTGGGTGATGATGAGGTTTGGACTTGGATTGTGGTAATTGTTACACAGCTGTTACTAAAAAAAATCACCGAAATGTACACTGATGATAAATGTGTATTAGGACATGTAAATTGTGCTCAGCAATGCTGTTAAAAATTACAAAGAAAATTCAATCCACATATAGGGTCTTTATCCATTTTGCCTTTCTATGCATTGACGGGATACCATTCAGGCCGGCCAGAACCACTGTAATTGTTCATTCGTTGTTTTTGTGACTTGGTCCATTTTTCTCTCTCCTTTCTCCCTTCCAACACACGTTCCAAAGTTTAGGTCTTGGTTGTATTTATAAACAAGTTTTCCGTCTTTCTCTTTTAAACCTCTGTGTCCTGCTCTTCTCTCAGGTAGTTGACTATCTGCTCCATGTTACTCCACGACATCTTTTTAAACCTACTCCTTCTCCCTGGGAATGGAACAGAAGGGAAATTTCTGGAAAGCAAGGAAGCACATCAGCCTTATGGAAGAAAAGTGGAGTATAATCAGCAAATCCCACTTTGGAAGGATGGGTCTGTGTTAAGAAAAGTCATAAAAGGGAAAAAGGTGAAAATGTGGAATATGGAATGGGAATACGCAAGGATTTCAAGGGAGGATGTCTTCTGTGAGAACATTGTCAGAGAGAACATTTCAGAGAACCTTTCCGATGTGATACTGAGTCATGGCTAATGCTAGAGGAGGCCACAGCCTTTGGCTTTTGTGTGAAGCCAAGGTATAAGGCCTACCTGGGATCACTTGGAAATGTAGTTTTCCATGATACCTTTGGTGAGGTTTGGACAGATTAGGTGTCAACACTGTGTTGCCTCATGAGAGACAAATGCCTATTGCATTAAAATGATGCCCAGAAGCTCATGTCAGTGAAAATGTATACCTAGGGGATGGCATACGGTTAGGACGCTAAAGCAGATGAAACCCAGAGTTGACTGAGAGATAGTCTCTAATGCCTACCCCAGTAATGGAAAATGTATGATACGTGAGAACAACCTGGTTTTGTTGGGAAAGCTGATATAATAACATGGCATTATTAATTGTGTTGCGTTAAACATTCAATCTCTTGGCCTCAGCTGTATGATGCAATAAAGGATTTCTTGTTCATTTATGCAGTTGATAAAAATGAAGCCTGAGTGGATATTGATCTCTTGGATAGAAAGATTATTTGGGAAGGCAACCTAGAACTCACCAGCTAGGTAATAACCATGGGGACAGATTTGTTGGAGGAAGAATTTAATTTACGTTGGAAAAACTTACATACACAGTTCAATGTTTCCATCAGCACTAATAAAAAGGTGTAAGTGATAGAAGATGAAGGAAAGAAATAATCTTTAAAATGTTAAAGAAATATCAGACAACTTACTTAGGAAAAGGTATGGTTGGAAATGTATTTCGCAGAGGAAATTCCAATTCCTTACTGGATAAAAGATATTCAGGTGTTTACCAATGTTTTGGTAAGTCTGCTTTTATGCACTATGTATTATAGAAGTTGCTGTAACAAAACTTTCAGGAACATGCCTTCCCTGTATGTATCAAGGGGATAATATATCCCAAGTGCAGATGATTTAGAAGACATCAGAAGTTGTATTTAGAGGTCATAAGACTTCCACTATGTTCTTGCCATAAAAGTTATGTGTTGCCTACCCTGTATCCTCACTTGAAGCTAAATAAACTTGGTGCTACAGAGGCCTATTGGTTCTCAGTCTGAACCTAAGACCACTCCTGCTGATCAAGCAAATTGGGCAATGCATAAATTAGTTATGTCCAGATTATACTCTCTGCAGCCTTAATGTGAGCTGGTGATGCTTTGAAAAAAAAGCTTACAGGGCTACTCGTCACCCCTCTTCTGTTCAGCATGTCCTAGACTAATCCAAGATGGCAGCCTCCTCAGCAGAGCAGGTGTTTAGCAAAGGGATCTTCCAGATGTATAATTCATTAATGATACCATAATCATTAATTTTTTATGGACCATTCAAAGTATTGTTACTGGAGATGGGGCTCTCATTTAGGCATTCCTCTGCCTGATAAAAAGCTCAAGAATAAAGCAGCAACAAGGTGACCGTTGAAAGTGTTTCTTTATATTGCTTGAGAATTTGGAGAGTTAGCTCCTTTTCTGCGGCAACTTCATAATCCTCTTGTAGGGTTTCACTGAGTCTCATTACTCAGACTCGGAGACTGTAAACCGGAACCTTAAATGCTTTCAAGCGGCTACGCTCTCTCACGCTCGGCTTCTACCCTCATTACCTCTGAGAAAGAGTTCCTCAAAGTCGGCTTCGAAGAAATGCCATCGCCCAGGACTTAACTCATCAATTTAAAGACCTCGTCTTAAATACTTCTTCAAGAAACCTTACATTGTCTACAATGCGCAATCTGAATTACTCTGCTGTGCAGGATATGCCTTTAATTGAGAGGTAAACTGATACATTTATTCAGACCTTAATTTGTGCCAGATGCCGCGTTCTAACGCGTAGAAGATACTGACAGAATATTTTCTGTCAGCTTGTGGTCTAGAAGAGGAGACAGGAAAGAAAAGTTTCTTTAATAGATGTGCTAGTAGAGAAGGATAAGACTACAAAGTCCAGAAATGCCTGTAATGACATTCTTCTTGGAAGAAGAAACCAAGGCATACTTGACTTAGTAAAAGAAAGGCAAATCTCTCACCATTTGGTTCCTCCCCTGTCCAACAGCATTCAGAGTGGTGTCTTTAATGCCCCATGAAATACCATGCCTTTGGTTGTACCCGTCCACCTCCAATAACTTTGCCTGTCTGAGCACTTATCATCCTGATAGGTTCATGGAGTTCTCATCAGCAATGAAGCCTTCCCAGCTATTCAAGCCCTACCGAACCATCCTCCCCACTCATGTTCAATGAACTCTCATCGTATTCTTAGTCTGTTCCATGTAATTAAAAAAAAATAAATCAATAATGGTTTGTGATATTTTCTGATTATTTCACTGTGAATAAGGATCATCTCTTACAATATATATGAAGCTTCTCAAGGGTTAGCACTGCATCTTTTTCATCCTATTTTTCAGAGCCTCTAGTTTAGCATCACATACATAAAAATGTATACACATTAAATTATAATTTGTCTAAGGATATACATATATGGCATATGTTTGTAATATGCATGTATATTAGGGCTTTCTCAGTGGTGTTTTGCTTGTTTTATTGGCCAAACTGAATGAGCAAGTTTACTAGGCTTCCAAGAAATTCCTAATTCTCTATTTGGAATATTGGCTTTTTTCTAAGATTCTCTGTCTTTGAAACATCTCAATATGGAAGCATTTTTCTTTTACTCAAATAACTATGCTTTGACATTTTAACATAATTTACTGCAAGAGGGAGTTGAGAGGGAAACAGATTTTTTTTTTTCTGAAAAGCAAACAAACTTTGGTGATATACAGAAAAGGAAAAAATGTATAAAATGTATTACACATTTTTGTTTCTTTTAGTTTCTTCTGGTTTCTAAATTTCAAGCCAATTATTTAGTAAACCAGCAATATCTAGAACTGTAATGATGAGTAAGAATATTGCCAAAATTAAAAATGTAAAATGTAGATGATATTAAAAGCAACCATACACAATTAAAAGCTTTATAAAAATGCACGCATTTAAGCATCAATTACTGAAATTGACCATGGAGGGCTTTTACTGTGACAACCCAAAACATGCTAGATAGATATAAAAGCAAATGAACTTAACTGCCTTTACAAATACACTTCCTGAGAAAAGCTGGGTTTCTAAATATATCAGGAAAGGGCGATTGAAAAATAATATAAAAGCCGAATGCGAGAATTTTTTTTTACCTATACAAGTTCAAAATGCAGATGTTTGTGATCACTGTATTGATATCATTAATATTTTCCCCAAGTTTATCAAATGGGAAAGCTTAATCTACACAACACAACTCTTAAGGTCTTAAGAGCAATTTAGATGTTAAAAAATTTTGTAGTGTTTAATTGGATGATATGAGCCATAGTTATCATCATCAAAAAATAAAACCATTATATGCCTTTCTCCCCTACTACCCTAGTAATTACTGAAGGTCAGAAATTAAATGTTAGTCGTTTCTTTATTCCTTATGATTTGCACAGCGCTAAGCACTTCACTCAGCACAGTGAATGATTTTCAAATAAGTGTTATTCACTTTTATTTCTCCAAAAACATGTGAATGCTTTCTCATTACATTTTTTCAGTCAGATTGTTCAGCCTCTCAAGAGCCTTCATTGGAGAGATTCTTCTGGATAATCAAGCTGGGAAGTAAGATGTCCTAGGGATACGAATGCACCTGCAATTTAGCTGAGTAATTTTTAAATCACTTTAACCTGAAACATGGGTAATTTCCCAACACTCATACATAAATTAAAGAACACTTCTTTCACCTGTACCCATTAGTTCCTTTATCCATTTGTTCATTAAACAAAAATTTATAAAATGTTTACTATGGACCAGGTGCTCTGTCTGATGTTGTATACAGACAGCAGTAAAACAAGAGAGAAAATGGAGAAACCGACAGAGTCTACACATCATTTGAGCTTACTTGAGCTTATTAACTAATAGGAGAAACAGATCATTAAAATTATAATAAATTTGGAAATATGCTATGAAGGAAGAATCAGGCTGCCCTGGGATAATAGAGGGAGGATAATTTGGGAAAGGAGTCCCGGAAGGCTTCCTTGAAGAAGTGACATGTAAATTGAGATCTTAATGATGAAAAGCATGTGAATAAAAGTTGACGCATTAAAAGAGCAAGAGAAAGGTAGTTGACGAGAAGGAAATTGGAGAGACATCAGCAGACGGGTCATACAGGATAGTGACTGGGCTTTATTCTGATAGCTGCGGAAAATCACTGAAGGCATCAGCAGGACAATTACTGCTTTGCTCTCAAATTTACAAGAGTCCAGTGGGTGCTGCATCAACATGATGGGGAGAGGGGATACACCCAGAGCCCAGAGGAGTGCACTGTTGGGCCCCAGGAAGAGTTGATGGCAGCTTGCAGAAGATGATGGCAGTGGAAAGAGACTGGAGTAGATGCATTTGGTTGGTGCATAAGGAGAAATCAGTAGGACTTGGTAACTGATTGAGAGGAGGGAGTGAGACTGTCAGGAATAACTCTGGTTTCCAACCTGAGCGACAACATGGAAAGTGGTGCTTTCTCACAAGCAGGGAGTATCTTCCACATGTGCAAAATGCAGACGGTGTAACAGAGTCTCAGATTCAACGTGACTGAGTAACCCATACGATTTGAGGTATTTGTTTTCATTCTAATGCAAGTGGGTTTGGGTAAGAAATTTTATGGTCTTTGGTAAAATTAAATTGTTTCAAGTATCAAAAATAAATGAAAATTGTGTACGAATATAAAAATATGCTTACATTTCAATAAGGTTTGCTCATCAAATCATTATCTGGGATTTGCTGAAATACTAAATTCCGCCAAGACTTTACATAAATAGAACCCTCCCTCAAACTTGAGTCATGATATCACAAACCCAAACACACATGCACACACATTTACCACAGAGAACATTCTCATTATTTTACATAAAATAGTCAAAAGGCATTAAAATACTACATGGGCTTATCCAATTTTGTTTAAAATGCTGGAAATCATAAAAAATAATTTCAATATATACTTTTATATGTAGTGTTTATGTGTCCTCCACAGAGTACTAACTAATACACATGACACATAAGGATATACCCAGATAAGACAGTAAAGGTCATTAATAATCGTAAATGCTTTATACAATCCATGAGGACAGTTCAATAATAATAATAGCTAGATAACATTTATACACAACATATTTGCAAAGTACATGTGTTAGTTTATAATAATCAGAACACCTTTGTGAAGCTGGTACTATAGTTATCACCTTTTCAAAGAGTAAAAAACCTTGGTACAGATGACTAAGCTATTTGTCGAGAGTCACATAAGGGCACAAAGTGGCAGAACGGTACACAAAGTCTTTCGTCTTTAACTTGGATTCAACATCAACTCTGCCACTTATAAACTTTGTGATTTGTGACCGATCATTTACCCGTGTGTTAACTCAAATTCTTTATAAAATGAGGCTGGGAACAAGAAATATTTTCAAAGTCATTTCCAGCTGTACTATTCAGGGACCTGTAACTCAGCCTAAGTAAGAGAAATGTGTCAGTGTCGAGTGTCTTCTGTCTGAAGAGAAGGAAAGGCACGGCCTCGATGCAGCTGTGGAGTTAGGGAGGGGGCCGGGGGTGACACTTTGTCTATGACGGAGGGTATTCTTAAGCCAAACAGAATGCATTTCTAGAATGAGACTCTTTCTGCACTGACTGAGAGAGCATTGGGGGCACAAATTCCATGGCTATTTGGTGAACCCCCACCACGGGGAAGTGATTGTGCCGAGCACTAGTGGTTAGGTATCATTAAGAGTTCCTGTCCTAGAGGAATTTTAGGTCTGCAGGGTAGATAGACACATAAGAGCTAAGCGTCATGCAGGGCACAGTAAATCGTGTGGGGGTAAGAGCTGCTAGCTGGGCATGTGGGAAGATGGCGGAAGGAACTATTAATTCGGACTTGCTAGGAAAATAAAGGCTTTATTGAAAAAGTCACATTTGAGCTGTGTGTTAAAGAATGAAAAAAAAAAGATATAGTTTGGATCAAGCTTTGAAACTTGAGAGAGATGTCAATAGGCACAGAATGGGAAGGGATAGCCCATGCTGAAGTCAAACAGAAGGAACCAAATAAAACCCTCTATACGATCTCAAAGTCGATTACATGGAGGGATGTAGCAGGAGATGAGACAGAAGTATGTGAGGCATTACAGGAACGTTCTTGATGGCATGTGTGGAGATTGGGCTCTTCCTGAGGTAGGGAAGACCTGTCCTGATTCATGTTGCAGATTAAGTACCTGTGGGGCATCTGCGGAAACAGGGTTACCAGTCAGCATTCACTCTCATAGCCTAATTCCCAGCAGGCCATAGACGCGGAAAGGGTAATAATGACAGATCCCTTTTGAAACAGCAGTGTTAGCATCTGGACAGTCACCTGCATGCAGGCAGGGGAAGGGCAGGAATGAGAATCAGGACTCTGAGGTTGCTGCTAAGCCTGTGTTATCTTAGATTAGTGGTGCCCTTCACAACGTAATGGCCTCCAATGGAGACAGGGTGTGGGTGTCTGAGTCCGTGTGTGTTTCTGTATTAGATGAAAGATAGCAGATTAGCTAATTTATCTTGGAGTATGTCCAGTCCGAAGGGCCTACCCAAAACCTGCACTCCCCCGTACAACAGATCCTTGGAATGCCAGCTGGATGTTCAGGTCGCCACAGGGCATTTAACCGTGGGAGACATGACTATACATCGTGGTAATGACTCAGAACATGGGAATTCATGAAACAGAGCACTGCATACTGATTTCTGGAGAATGTTAATATTTAAAGAATGAGAAGTGAACAAGGACCCAACAACAAAGTCTCTTAGTCACCAAGGAGGTGGGATGAGAACCAGTTTTCCATAAAATGGGAAAGACAAGAGTTTTACCGGATAAAGGAGTGAGAAATGCTTTCGTGTTTGACAATTAAAGACAGACTTATCAGATTTATGATTTTGTATGATTCTCATGGTATGATGTGAGAGAAATAATAGAATAATTAATAATGAGGGAGTTATAAATTAATAAATTCTGGAAGTGTATCCATCAATCCAAGTGCCTGACTATATGAGAGTGGGACAGCAGCAAGAGGTCTTACCCAGGAGGAGAGTTTAGACCAGGGCAGGGGTTTATAGATGGACAAGAAAGAGTCAGTCTCTCGCTCTCTCTGTCAAATAAATAAATAAATAGATAAATAAATAAATAAATAAATCTTAAAAAAAAATAAAAATAAAAAAAGTCAGGAGAGAGGAAGACATTGCTGTAGTGAAAGAAAGGGAACAAAACAGAATAAGAGTAGAGCACAGGTGAAGGTGGGTTAGGGGAGGTTAAAGCAACAAAGAGGGGTAAGAAGTGGGACAGAAGATAGGAACTGAAGAACAAGAAAAATGGAAGGAGGTGGGGTAAGAATCGAAGGACTCAGCTCCATATGAGGCTCTGTCTTCATGAATTAGGAATTTCGATTTTCCGAGGTATGGAATCTTGTTAAGGGTAAAGATGAGTTTTCTCAAAACTGGCCATATATTAGAGATGCTTTGTTTTGTTAGGTGAAATCTCCCAAAGGGGCTCTATGGTGAGTGGCCAGATGGCTGAAATAAAACCATGTCAGTGTGGAGTTGAGGCCTCCCTATTTTCGAAGGCTGCTTGGGGAAATCTCTCTATTCAATTAGGATCAAGAACAGTGATTTATGAAAGTTGTAAGAGTTTAGGAATAGCATCTATGGAGTGTGGACTGGATAGGTAACCACTGATAGGAAAATCTACATCTTCAAAATATTAAAATTATATCTCAAAATCTGTATCTTCAATATCAGGCAATTGGTTTTTCGAGAAAACCAGCCATGTGTGAAATGAGACCTAGGACAACAGAGCATGACATCCATGAGTGTCACCCTGTAGGATTTCATCGATGGCCTACAAGACGGTCTTTCTTGCAAAAAATCATTCTCACTCACACCAGTAATTCCCCCCTAAACACAAGATATGCTAATAATCTGATTATACTTCATTTCCAGTTATAAAGGACGCAGATGCTGTTTTGGGGTAGTGCTCTTCCAGATGTGGCTCACAAACCACTCTGTTCCTATTTATAACACTCAGGCATAGGAGATATAAAGTCAGAGGACCAATTTATAACAGAATTGCTAATAAGGATCTGGTTCTTCGCATCTTTATGACCAACCTATCCACTGCTTAAGGCTCCTCCTAACAAGAAGGGGGTAGACTCAAATAGTCGAGTAGGTACTTACATCAGGCCAAGAAAGTCTCATGGCCACATTGAAGATGATAGATTAAAAATGATCTGATTAAAATATACTTAAAATCTAGGGATGCCTGGGTGGTTCAGCCAGTTAAGTGTCTGCCTTTGGCCCAGGTCATGATCTCAGGGTCCTGGGATCGAGTCCCACATTGGGCTCCTTGCTCAGCAGGGAATTTGCTTCTCCCTCTGCCCCTTCCCCTGCTTGTGCTCTCTTTCTCTCTCTGACAAATAAATAAAATTAAAATAAAATAAAATATACTTAAGATCTGTTATCTAAGGTGCTCTCTGCTGAAGAGTGCTCACTGTCCCCTTGGCTTCTAATATTCTCACTGTTTTTTTTTTTTTTTTTAAAGATTTTATTTATTTGACAGAGAGAGAGACACAGCGAGAGAGGGAACACAAGCAGGGGGAATGGGAGAGGGAGAAGCAGGCTTCCCGCGGAGCAGGGAGCCTGATGCGGGGCTCGATCCCAGGACCCTGGGATCATGACCTGAGCTGAAGGCAGACGCTTAACGCCTGAGCCACCCAGGTGCCCCATTCTCACTATTTTTGACATAAGAATACTAACCAAATGTAAACCAGTTGATCTTGGGGTCAGCGGGTAAAGGCAGGCTGGTGAGGGGCCGGGGTGGGAGCGGCACAGAACCTATTCTGCGACTCTTACAAGGCAGGTGCAGGCCACAGTTCTAATCAGTTTGCTTTATTTACAAACCTTTCTCTCAACAGGAAATCTATTTCCTTTTATTTCTAGGCCCCTGGAGGATGTTTTAGAGTCATACCATTCTGTTACCACACAGTGGGAATAACATTTAAAATACTAATTATAAGGTTTCATTTCTTGGTGCTTAAATAATTTTAAAAATAGAGCCACATAGATGCAAACAATATTCTATCTTCATAATCTGCGTGGTTCTGGGAGATATATAAAATATGAATCTTTAAAGGCAAGAAAAGATCTATTTTATAAAGAAGTACATAAGGGAAATGAACTTTTGCAGCCTGCAAATGCCAGAAATAAGCTTTTGATCCCCTCAGGCAAACATTTTTTGAGATACGGTTCCACCACATAATTGCTATGGTTTTCTTAGTTACACTTTCCAGTTCCCTGCTGTTTTTTTTTTTTTAATATATATATGTGTGTGTATATATATGTGTGTGTGTATATATATATATATATATATATAAACTTACTCTTATTTTCAATTATGTTATTATAGAGATGAGAATCAGGTCTAATTAAATAAGAACATGACAACGATTGTCATTCCTTGATCTGTATAAACTGTAATTTTGCTGCGTTTGTAGTAAGTGCCTCGGTAAAGATAAATGTCACTCTCCAGGTCTGCCAATCGACTAGAAATAAAGACCAGTGCGTTTATACCTTCCCGTTCATTCATATCCACTTGTCTGTGAGTCTCCCTCTGTCACCCCTGAGAAAACATTTATTAAGCATCTACTATACTGAGCATCTACTATAGGCTAGGCACTGTGGGTATAGATGTTATGGATGCAGAAATAAACTAATCAGAGTTCTGTTCTCAAAATAAATGGTTGAAAGGGCGGATTTCATCAATATGAGACATTCACAAGCAAGACAGGAATGAAACGTATCTGGCTTTCCCCCACGATACCAAATACAGCCGAGGGTATTCACGCATGCAAGCACATACAGGTGAATTTCCAGCCTTTCCAAAATTTTATATGACCGTATCTAATGATATAATGTAATTGTTATGTAATATGCAATTTAGTAATAATTGGAAGCTATTCAAATACCCCCAAAAGTATATAGAATCATGGCTTTCCTGACCTGAGCATTACTTAGAATTATTGAGTCTGACTCTCAGATTTAGAGGATAATCTACATCAGTGATCTTTACATGGGTGGGCAACTGAAACTCGTGGGGTTCGTTTTTCTAATATCAGTAAAGTATGTATTGCTTGTAGAGCTTCAGATCCAGGAAAGCGGATGTGAAATCTTGGTTGTCTGTATTTCTAAGACTCCCTGGAAAATTCTGCAGTACAGCTAGTTTGGAAAGTACTAGATTCAATTCTCCAGATTTCTAAAAACCCTCAAGGATGAATATTATGACTTATCTATGACTTATACTCAAAATACAAAAAAATCCCACATATTTTGAGATAACTTGTAATTTATTTAAATGCAGTAAGTACACAGTTAATAATAAAAATAAGAAATCAATGAGAAGGATTTTGCCCAATTTCTGTGTTTTCAAAGACACCGTTTACTATGTAATTCTAATTTTCTCTGTTGTAATGATTCCGTTTTTTTTTTTTAAAGATTTTATTTATTTATTTGAGAGAGAGAATGAGAGAGAGAGAGAGCACACGAGAGGGGGGAGGGTCAGAGGGAGAAGCAGACTCCCTGCTGAGCAGGGAGCCCGATGTGGGACTCGATCCCGGGACTCCAGGATCATGACCTGAGCTGAAGGCAGTCGCTCAACCAACTGAGCCACCCAGGCGCCCAAGTAATGATTCCGTTTTATGTCCAGGTAACCACTAACAGTTTTATCCACCAGTTTATTAAGGCAGTCTTCTGTCTTTATCGCCAAGGGAAATTTAACCCATATTTGCAGAAGTTCAAAATAATTTGAAGTTTTCAACTATATGTCTAATACCTGAAACTTAAGTGTTTTAAGTATATTATTATATTAACTATTTAAATATATTCATAGCATTAAATTTTTAAAAATCAATTATAAACTGGTCAAATAGCTATGCTTACATTTAATAACTAGTTAATTCCACTTTAGAGTGAATATAAATGGGGCACCTGGGCGGCTCAGTCAGTTAAGTGTCTCCCTTCGGCTCAGGTCGTGATCCCAGGGTCCTGGGAATGAGTCCCACGTCGGGCTGCCTGCTCAGGGGGGAGTCTGCTCCTCCCTCTGCCCCTCACTCTGTACTCTCCCCGCCCCCAAATAAATAAATAAAATCTTAAAAAAATAAAGTGCATACAGATACATTTTTATTTAAAAAGTAAACATAAATCTAAAGCTTTTTAAGCTAAACTTATGTCATATCATGAGTCTGAAGTTCATTTTCATTTCTTCAGCAGTTTCTTAACCTATGCATTGCATAATGCCCATGGAAGTAACTGCTTTGTGTAAATCCTCATACCATACAGGGAGTTACCTGAATGACACTGTCGCCGGGGCTCATGTCTGTATACAGATAGACATTGTAGGATATTTCAGGGAAGGTTGGAGTGTTATCATTTGCATCCATCACCCGAATATTGACAATAACTGGCTTGCTCTCTTGCACACCATCGAATGCCGTTATCTTTGGGGATAGAAAAATACATGTAACAGAAAAGTCATGCAAACATAAGCAGTACAGAATTCACTCTCATGATTTAAGATGTTTCTTATATATAATTTCAGTTTTAAATGGGTGCCAAAATGTTTTGTTGATAAAAGGAAATAAACCTGCAATAGTACATATAAGCAAAGTATTTTAATGTGCTAAGAAGCAATTACAGAGGATTCTGTTTTATTTTTAATATATTTCAATTCCAAGCACATTTTAAATAAGCAGACATGTAAAATGTCTTAGAGGCTTGGAGTGAGCCAGTAACATTGCTGATTCTTAGGAGTTAACTACTACTTAATTTTTTTTAAAAAAATAGGAAGTTATTCTTCACTTTTCCATATTTTGTATACAATGCCATAGATGCTTTTATAGCCAACATACTTAGATCACACAAGAAAGTAGGTGCCCTAGAGATGTGATGTCTTTTTCTGGTAATTCACAAAATGACAATTTTTAAAGGACTTATTGCCATTAGTTAATAGTGATATCTTAATTACACCATTAACATTTTAGGAAAGCCTGGCAAACAAAATCAGCATTATAACACTGCCATCTTTGTTCTGAATGATGTCCAAAATCCACTTTGTATCTAAATTCTAACTGTCAGGTTTCCTGGAATCTCTGGCTCTGCTGCATTAGGTTCTCCAGAAGGAAATCCTATATAAGTCCCACAATCTCTACTTTTCTATCAGCTCATTTTCCACTTATATCCGAATAAAATCTAGCTCAGAAATTTAGATAATACAGCTTTCTTTTCATCTGTATTCACTTCTCAACTGCACTAGTCATATATATACATTTTATGATAACTATTTGCAATTACAGTTTAATAACCTCCCCTCACCTTTTTTCTTTTTTCTTGATTAAACTATACTAGGATCTCTCCATCAGATAATTCTTTGTTTCGGGTGGGGGGGCTCTCCTGTGTGTTATAAGCTGCTTAGCAGCATCCTTGTTGTCTCCCTCCCTGATGTGAATAGCATCCCTCACAGTAGTGATGGCCAATGTGTCTGCAGATGTTGCCAAATGTATCCAGGGGATGGGCTTGGGGGGTGCAGGGATCATCCCAGTGGAGAACCCCTGGCCTAACCTTATGGCAAAATTTAAAATATAATAACAACAACAACAAAAAAACAACCCATAAAATAAGTTAAAATAAACTATGGGTTAGGAAATAATTCTTTACTTGTGGATTCTGCTGATAACATCTCAAATTTAAGTCAATTATGAGTGTACGGTGAAAAATGAGACCCCTATTTTCCTGTTTCCATCTTGAAAATCATTTTTCCTCTGTTGGAAAGGATGTTAACACAGCTGCACAAACTTATAAAACAGAAAAAGGAGAAATACATGTGAAGAATTTTATTATTGATATTCTCAGTTCTCAATTCCTTGAAAATATTGTATTTTTTCCTCCTAAATCATTGACTTCTTCGGTTTTAAACAGATATCTCTTTCTGTTGTGCACACACACACACACACACACACAAATGTATATACAAAATCTTTTTACCGAAAAAGTGTAAGTCTGCTGTTCTTCCCTGTCCACTGGCTGAAGTAAGGTGAGGTAGCGAGTAATGCCAGTTTGTGTAACAGTGAAGACTGAGGTGTAATCATTCAGGAAAAGGTGAAGCTCTGGGTCTTTCATCTTTGAAAAAAAGAATGCCATTATTTAAAATGGTGAATACATAATGCAGCTATTAGTTCATTAACTGGAGATTCATTTTGCAAATCTATCACAAAACTATGCATGACTGTAGTAAGACTTTCCAAAGACAAGATAGGTTTCACTAGACATTCACTCATTACTGAGCTGGATTATGCAAAGACAATGACCCCTTTTGTGGAAAACACCATAGCAGAATGAGTACAAGTACAATTAATGTGAGTAAAAGGAAAAGAATGGCATAGATAACAATCCAATTGAATATATTCTTTTTGGTTACTCAATATCAATATTCTCCAGAACTTCGTTGGGCTTGAGAAATAAGAAATAAATGCAAGAAAAGAAAATTGGAGGCCAAAATTTTAGCTGTAGGATTGTACAACTACTTCATTTGTAGTAATAAACTGTACATATGCCTATTATTATTCTGTTCTCACGTTTAATGTAAAATAGAAATAAAATTGGTTATGTATAATTCATTACCTATAAATATCATGCTTGCTTTTTCTTATTTTAATGCTGCAAAGGCTCTCCAAAGGGAAACATAATGTTTATTTTAATTTAAAAATTTCAGATGATTACATTGAAGATATATGAATTGGCTGCACTGTGTCTGATAAGAGTCCAGAAAGATGACATATACATAAAGAAGGGATTGCAGAAGTTCAAAACAGAGATAATTACGCATTGACAACCCTTCACAGTTTTACTGCCCTCCTGAAAGATAAGATTAATCTCTGCATGTTGGAGAAAGAACAAGGATGTAAGTGGGGAAGCGTGGACTGATGTCTGGTAGTGGAGTAAGAAGGCAGGTGGGGCAGGGAAAAGATGAGTGAGAGACAGGACCACGGACAAGGATTTACACAAACAACAGCAACAGACATGACACAGGGAGGTGAGGTGTTTCTGTAGGTTTTGACAACTATAAAAATATTATGCACTAAGGGGAGTGGGGGATACAGGCTTCCAGTTATGGAATGAGTAAGTCACGGGAATGAAAGGCACAGCACAGGGAATAGAGTCCCTGGTCCTGTAAGAGCATCATGTGGTGACAGATGGGAGCCATGCAGGTGCTGAGCTTGGCATACAGAGAAGTCGCATTGCTATGGCGTCCACCTGAAACTCATGTCACAGCACGTGTCAACTAGACTCAAATGAAAAATACACATTATGCATAGCATAGTGTGATGTGTAACTTAATATCATCGATTACTTCCTAAAGTCTGAAATCAGGGGCTGAGGGCAGAGTATAGAGTTTGGAATTGTTAAAGACATGTTCATTTGATTAAAAAATTAGAACTCAACTTTTTTTTTTAAGATTTTATTTATTTATTTGACAGAGAGAGAGAGACAGCGAGAGAGGGAACACAAGCAGGGGAGTGGGAGAGGGAGAAGCAGACTTCCCACAGAGCAGGGAGCCTGATGCGGGGCTCGATCCCAGGACCCTGGGATCATGACCTGAGCAGAAGGCAGATGCTTAACCTACTGAGCCACCCAGGCACCACTAGAACTCACCTTTTAAAAATTTCTATGTGAAAGTGAGAAAGTTGAAATGTTTCCTACTATATTAAAAGGTACACCTTATTTGATCCACAGATACTGTAATCTCTATACCTTTTTAAAGATTCAATATGTGTATATTTCAAATAACTCTGAAATGAATGGTTTCATTTGAACCTAACACAAGTTCTCTATTTGTAGTATTTCATTAGGAGATAGCATTTAGCTATACTATTGTAGCGTCTACGTCCATGATTGTGATATAAGTCCAGTATGCTACATTTATTGATCCTGGAACAAGAAAAAAATAATACTATAGATAATCATTTCCAATGGTCTCTTTATTATGAAATAAAGTTGTTAAGAGCTGTGAAAAGTCAGAGGCTTTCCATTGATACTTTCTTTCTTTTTTAATTTTTTATTTTAATTCCAGTATAGTTAACATGCAGTATTGTATTTCAGGTGTACAATATCGTGATTCAGCAATTCTTTTTTTTAAATTTTTAAATTATTTTTATTTTTATTTTTTATTTATTTTATTAACATATAATGTATTATTTATTTCATGGGTACAGGTCACAGATACTCTCAAACAGGAACCTCAGGCTCCATGTCAGTGTTGTGACCCCCATTGCTCAGCATGGCTAGCAGGGAGGGTGTTTGGATAATCAAGTATGTTAGTTAATAAAAAGTTAAATTATTTATTTTAAAAAGTAGACTATAAACTGCATGTAAACTCAACATATCTTGAACCATATTTTGAGGTTGCTTCTTATTGCGTACTTTAAGGTCAACTGCAATAAAATCCAATGGTTACTTTTAAATGAGCAGAAAAGTTAGAATGCAGTTTCAATTAACAACAACAACAAAAACTAAGTAAGTATGAGTGCCTGTCATTTTTTAGTGTTTATCCTTGATTTTACCAACCAAGGTAAAAATCACTAGGCTGTTAAATTTATATATTTTTTCCTATTCTCTGAGTTTACCCACAACGGTGCCAAAGAACAGCTTCCTTCACTCAGACCTGCAACAGCCAGTAATCCAAGCTGAGCAAGCTGAACAAGCTCTGGTATGGGACTTGACATAGCAAATATTTACTTCCTTCCCTTTATTCAAGTCCTTCAGTCATTCTTTACTTGCTTATAACTGATATTCTCTCTCAATTTCTTTTCTTCCTTTCAACCACAGCCTCTGTTAGTAAGTTTGTTAGATATATTCATTTGTATTCTCACCACATGTTGTAGGCGTGTTTTGTTTTTTTTTTTTAATGCCAGGTATTGTGATGGTGCAAGAATACAGTGGATGTTGGGTTGTGAGCCAGCTTGTGCATATGTGAGACTGCACAATATGCTTGTGTTACAAACAACACTGTCCCTTTTCCCAGTTTATGGAAGCCGCAAGATTTTCACTGTCCAATGCTTCCCATTTGAAGATGATATACACACCAGGACTTCATAAACAGACTCTCATATTTTATAACCAGAAACATTAAAGACCTTTTGATAACTTAATTGTCTTCACTTCAAGTCCTGTTGTAATAACTAAAGCCTAAAATAACATTTCCCAGACATGCAGATTATTTTTTTGTAAAAAGATAACATAACACAGAAAGCTATGATTGTCCATGGCATCTTACAGTTCATTCTAATCTGTCCTGCTCAGTTAATCTCTGATTAAATTTTAACTTGTGAATTTTATGAACATTTCACGTAGTAACTTTTTAAAATCTACATATTGGATACATAGATACCATTGGTGATTATCTGGATATTTCTTTGAGGACAAGAATTTAAGAATACAGATTTGGAAATATTCAGCCAGTTATTACTCAAAGCTTAATACTTGGATTTATTTTTAAGGATAATACTAGTTTCAGGTGTGGTATATTATGAGTATAAATAGACAGATGATGCTCTGGCTTATTATTCTGACAGGGACAATAGATTTTATGTAGTCCTTGTGTTTATAAATTTGTTTAAAATACATATTAGTTTTTAACTAATTAATATGTACACAGAAGGCTGACTAATAAATGTTCTTTTCCCCTCTGACAAATGGTAATATTATTTTATCTAAAGTATATATTCACTATATACCATAAGTATATCATTTTATTGATTTGTGTATTATTTTCTGAGAGGGTAAAATAAACTCTGATATTCACTCACAGCACAGAAAAAAAAGAAGGCAAAAGTAAACACATATGCAAATGCAAGGATAAAGAAACACGTGAATGTAAAATTAGAAATTGCATCATATAGAAGAAAGACATTCAAATATAACAAGTAATTGGATTTAAAGCCAATTTTGGGTTTCCAACAGGAATCAAAATATTGTCTCATACACACACACAAGCTTATATGCATCCTCATATATATACACATATAACACAGAAATGTGTGTGTTTATGTGCATATGTATACATATGCATACTTATGTGCATACATAAATTATAAAGTGTAACAAGAAATGACAAAAAATTTAATCTCATCCGCCAGTTTGAATTGGTCAGCAGTGGTTGTCTTCAGACAACCTTGTTCAAAAAGGTTCAATTCCACACTCAGAATCTTTTAGGAGGAATACAGTGATTGGATTATGAACATTTGTCATGACTGCAAAAACATTTAACAATTGAATAATCTTTGTTAAAGTTTATATGCAGTTTGGATTCCACACAATTCATTCTACTCTAACCAATAATATGAGGAACATAGATTTAAATTACATCTACAAGCATATATATATTTAAAGTAGTTGTAGATGTCTTTATAAGTGATAATGAAGTAACTGTCTACTTGTTTTAGTAGAAAAGAAAAAGAGGTAGGAAATGAACCACAGCAATTCACAAAAGAGCAAACACAAAATAAACACCCAGTACCTACAGGAATTCCACCAGGTGGGACCTATTTACAAATTTAACATTAAGAAAAAAACAATGCAAGCATAAATGACTACAAACATACATACAGCATACAAGTTTACACTAGTAAGAAACAAACAAACAACAGCAACAACCTTTTCCAGTACATTTAAACTAATAACTTTTTTCAAGGTGCATTTTTGTCTTCACATTATGACCTTACACAGAACAGCATAAGAATATGTATGAGGCATATAAGCACAGGATACCTTTAAGAGTGTATTGTATTAGATTCAAGGATGCCTTTATCTTGAAACAGTAGCACTTTATGCAGGCACATGAACCCAGCTGGAATTATAAGTGACTCACTGCCTATAAGCCAAGTGGGTAACCTCTGTAGATTACTAATCCCTGTTATGTATTTTTTTGGAACCAGAATTCAATAATCAACTTTCAGTTGTTTGGCTTCTGAAAACCTGATGGTTTCTGACATCCCCTTGAAAACCTTGGGCATGTCTTGATTTACCCATCTTCTGGGCTATTTTGAAATTATGAGCTAAGAATACTTGAAAAAACACATAAATGCAATTCATATTTTTCTATATATAATATTTGTATCTATATGTTGATACATTTTAAAAAAGATTTTATTTATTTATTTGACACAGAGAGAGAGACAGTGAGAGAGGGAACACAAGCAGGGGCAGTGAGAGAGGAAGAAGCAGGCTTCCCGCTGAGCAGGGAGCCCGATGTGGGGCTTGATCCCAGGACCCTGGGATCATGACCTCAGCTGAAAGCAGACACTTAACTACTGAGCCACCCAGGTGTCCCACTATATGTTGATATTTATATAACTATAGAAAAGAAACACTGACACAAATACTTTTTTTACTCTTTTTCAGTTTCACTGTGACCTTTAAGATTCTTTCTGACCCGAAATCTACACTGTTAATAACACCACAATTCACCAATCCCTGCTACTGTGTTTTTATCTTACTTTCCACTGAGTTGAAGGAAGAAAAACAACTTAATTTTTGGACAAATAACCCAAGTTTGCTCTCTTCTTGGCATGTGCCCTGTGGCATAACTATTCTTGAAGCAACTCAAGAAATTGACTCCTACCGTGATGACTTATTTTCATGCCTGATACTGAACCTCTTTTTCTGTTAGTAAAATCTGTATGTGGTGACATGTCTCTGTCTTTATTCTTAAATCCTATTATCCCTATGCTGATTAACTTCACTAATTCTGACATTCAAAAACAGCAAGAATTTACCATGTAGTAAAATTCTTGCCTGTGAATTAAAAGGGCCTTGAAGTTTCTTTTGTTAACACAGATCTTTAAATAACCTAGCAATGAACATACTTTACTTTTTAAAAATAAACAGTCGTTGGCCTGGAAAAAGACATGATTCAGAAGGACATCAATACATCTTGAAACATATTAATGGTTGTTCTATGAATTTATTCGGTGTGCTGCAAATACAAACTATAAGGAATACTGGATGAGTTGCAAGAAGGTTAGTTTCAACTCAATATGATGAGATTTCTAGGAATTAGTTGTTCAACCATGGAATGGGCTGTACTGTGACACAGATCAATATCACTAGAATTTCTGATGCATATGTTAGATATCCTCATTCCTTTACTCATGCCCAAATGCATGAGCTCATTAAACAATTACTAGAGAGGGGCGGAGCAAGATGGTGAAGGAGTAGGAGACCTGGATTTCGTCTGGTCCCAGGAATTCAACTGGATAGGGATCAAACCATTCTGAACACCTACGAACTCAACAGGAGATCGAAGAAAAGAAAAGCAACAACTCTCCGAATAGATAAGCAACCACTACCTGAAAGACAAAATGACAAGACAGAAAAAATCATCAACAAAAAAAATAAGAGGCAGTACCGACTGCCAGGGACCTACTCAATACGGATATTAGTACGACGTCAGAACTAGAGTTCAGAATGATGATTTTAAAGATACTAGCTGGGCTTGAAAAAAGCATGGAAGTTATTAGAGAAACGCTTTCTGGAGAAATAAAAGAACTAAAATCTAACCAAGTCGAATCAAAAAGGGTATTAATGAGGTGCAATAAAAAATGGGGGCACTAACTGCTAGGATAAATGAGGCAGAAGAGAGAATCAGTAATATAGAAGACCAAATGATGGAAAATAAAGAAGCTGAGAAAAAGAGAGATAAACAACTACTGGATCACGAGGGCAGAATTTGAGAGATAAGTGATACCAAAGATGAAACAATATTAGAATAATTGGGATCCCAAAAGAAGAAGAAAGAGAGAGAGGGGCAGAAGGTATATTGGAGCAAATTATAGCGGAGAACATCCCTAATTTGGGGAAGGAAACAGGCATCAAAATCCAGGAGGCACAGAGAACCCCTCTCAAAATCAATAAAAATAGGTCAACACCCTAACATCTAATAGTAAAACTTACGAGTCTCAGAGACAAAGAGAAAATCCTGAAAGCAGCTCGGGAGAAGAAATATGTAACCTACAATGGTAGAAACATTAGATTGGCAACAGACCTATCCACAGAAGACCTGGCAGGCCAGAAAGGACTGGCATGATATATTCAGAGCACTAAATGAGAAAAATATGCAGCCAAGAATACTATATCCAGCTAGGCTGTCATTGAAAATAGAAGGAGAGATAAAAAGCTTCCAGGACAAACAAAAATTAAAGGAATTTGCAAACACAAAACCAGCCCTACAAGAAATATTGAAAGGGGTCTTCTAAGTAAAGAGAGGGCCTAAAAGCAACATAGACCAGGAAGGAACACAGACAATATACAGTAACAGTCACCTTTCAGGCAATACAATGGCACTAAATTCATATCTTTCAATAGTTGCCCTGAATGTAAATGGGCTAAATGCCGCAATCAAAAGACACAGGCTATCAGATTGGATTAAAAAACAAGACCAATCAATAAGCTACTGCAAGAGACTCATTTTAGACCCAAAGACACCCCCAGACTGAAAGTGAAGGGGGGGGAAACCATTTACCATGCTAGTGGACATCAAGAGAAAGCTGGGGTGGCAATCCTTATATCAGACAAATTAGATTTTAAACCAAAGACTGTAATAAGAGATGAGGAAGGACACTATATCCTACTTAAAGGGTCTATCCAACAAGAAGATCTAACAATTGTAAATATCTATGCCCCTAACATGGGAGCAGCCAATTATATAAGGGAATTAATAACAAAAGCAAAGAAACACATCAACAACAATACAATAATAGTGGGGGACTTTAACACCCCCCTCACTGAAATGGACACATCGTCTAAGCAAAAGATCAACAAGGAAATAAAGACTTTAAATGACACACTGGACCAAATGGACTTCACAGACATATTCAGAACATTCCATCCCAAAGCAACGGAATACACATTCTTCTCTAGTGCCCATGGAACATTCTCCAGAATCGATCACATCCTAGGTCATAAATCAGGTCTCAACCGGTACCAAAAGATTGGGATCATTCATTCCCTGCCTATTTTCAGACCACAATGCTTTGAAACTAGAACTCAATCACAACAGGAAAGTCGGAAAGAAATCAAACACATGGAGGCTAAAGAGCATCCTACTAAAGAATGAATGGGTCAACCAGGAAATTAAAGAAGAATTAAAAAGATTCATGGAAACCAATGAAAATGAAAACACAACTGTTCAATATCTTTGGGATACAGCAAAGGCAGTCCTAAGAGGAAAGTATATAGCAATACAAGCCTTTCTCAAGAAACAAGAAAGGTCTCAAGTATACAACCTAACGCTACACCTAAAGGAGCTGGAGAAAGAACAGCAAATAAAGCCTAAACCCAGCAGGAGAAGAGAAATAATAAAGATCAGAGCAGAAATCAATGAAATAGAAACCAAAAGAACAGTAGAACAGATCAACGAAACTAGGAGCTGGTTCTTTGAAAGAATTAACAAGTTTGATAAACCCCTGGCCAGACTTATCAAAAAGAAAAGAGAAATGACCCAAATGAACAAAATCATGAATGAAAGAGGAGATCACAACCAACACCAAAGAAATATAAACAATTATAAGAACATATTAGGAACAACTCTATGCCAGTAAATTAGACAACCTGGAAGAAATGGATGCATTCCTAGAGATGTATCAACTACCAAAACTGAACCAGGAAGAAATACAAAACCTGAACAGACCTATAACCACTAAGGAAATTGAAGCAGTCATCAAAAATCTCCCAATAAACAAAAGCCCAGGGCCAGATGGCTTCCCAGGGGAATTCTACCAAACATTTCAAGAAGAATTAATACCTATTCTTCTGAAACTGTTCCAAAAAATAGAAATGGAAGGAAAACTTCCAAACTCGTTTTATGAGGCCACCATTACCTTGATCCCCAAAACAAAGACCCCATCAAAAAGGAGAATTACAGACCAATATCCCTGATGAACATGGATGCAAAAATTCTCACCAAAATACTAGCCAATAGGATCCAACAGTACATTGAAAGGGTTATTCACCATGACCAAGTGGGATATATCCCTGGGCTGCAAGGTTGGTTCAACATCCGCAAATCAATCAACATGATACAATACATTAACAAAAGAAAGAACAAGAATCATATGAGCCTCTCAATAGATGCAGAGAAAGCATTTGACAAAGTAAAGCATCCTGTCTTGATCAAAACCCTTCAGAGTATAGGGAGAGAGGGTACATATCTCAATATCATAAAAGCCATCTATGAAAAACCTACAGCGAATATCATTCTCAATGGGGAAAAACTGAGAGCTTTCTCCCTAAGGTCAGGAATGCGGCAGGGATATCCACTATCACCACTGCTATTCAATATAGTATTAGAAGTCCTAGCCACAGCAATCAGACAACAAAAAGAAATCAAAGGCATCCAAATTGGCAAAGAAGAAGTCAAACTCTCACTCTTTGCAGATGATATGATATTTTATGTGGAAAACCCAAAAGACTCCACCCCAAAACTGCTAGAACTCATACAGGAATTCAGTCAAGTGGCAAGAGATAAAATCAATGCACAGAAGTCAGTGGCATTCCTATACACCAACAATAAGACAGAAGAAAGAGAAACTAAGGAGTTGATCCCATTTACAATTGCACCCAAAACCATGAGATACCTAGGAATAAATCTAACCGAAGAGGCAAAGGATCTGTACTCATAAAACTATAAAATACTCATGAAAGAAATAGAGGAAGACACAAAGAAATGGAAAAACTTTCCACGCTCATGGATTGGAAGAACAAATATTGTGAAGATGTCAATGCTACCTAGAGCAATCTACACATTCAATGCAATCCCCATCAAAATACCATCCACTTTTTTCAAAGAAATGGAACAAATCATCCTAAAATTTGTATGGAACCAGAAAAGACCCCGCATAGCCAGAGGAATGTTGAAAAAGAAAAGCAAAGCTGGCGGCATCACAATTCCAGACTTCCAGCTCTACTACAAAGCTGTCATCATCAAGACAGTATGGTACTGGCACAAAAACAGACACATAGATCAATGGAACAGAATAGAGAGCCCAGAAATGGACCCTCAACTCTATGGTCAACTAATCTTCGACAAAGCAGGAAAGAATGTCCAATGGAAAAAAGACAGTCTCTTCAACAAATGGTATTGGGAAAATTGGATAGCCACATGCAGAAGAATGAAACTGGACCATTTCCTTACACCACACACAAAAATAGACTCCAAATGGTTGAAAGACTTCAATGTGACACAGGAGTCCATCAAAATCCTAAAGGAGAACACAGGCAGCAACCTCTTCGACCTCAGCTGCAGCAACTTCTTCCTAGAAACATCGCCAAAGGCAAGGGAAGCAAGGGCAAAAATGAACTATTGGGACTTCATCAAGATAAAAAGCTTTTGCACAGGAAAAGAAACAGTCGACAAAACCAAAAGACAACCGACAGAATGGGAGAAGATATTTGCAAATGACATATCAGATAAAGGGCTAGTATCCAAAATCTATAAAGAACTTCTTAAACTCAACACCGAAAGAACAAATGATCCAATCAAGAAATAGGCAGAAGACATGAACAGACATTTTTCCAAAGAAGACATCCAAATGGCCAACAGACACATGAAAAAGTCCTCAACATTGCTCGGCATCAGGGAAATCCAAATCAAAACCTCAATGAGATATCACCTCACACCAGTCAGAATGGCTAAAATTAACAAGTCAGGAAATGACAGATGTTGGCGGGGATGTGGAGAAAGGGGAACCCTCCTACACTGTTGGTGGGAATGCAAGCTGGTGCAGCCACTCTGGAAAACAGTGTGGAGGTTCCTCAAAAAGTTGAAATTAGAGCTACCATACGAATGTAGGGATCCGAAAGGCTCCGTGCACCCTGATGTTTATAGCAGCAATGTCCACAATAGCCAAACTGTGGAAAGAGCCAAGATGTCCATCGACAGATGAATGGATAAAGACGATGTGGTATATACATACAATGGAATATTATGCAGCCATTAAAAGGAATGAGATCTTGCCATTTGCAATGACGTTGATGGTCCTGGAGGGTGTTATGCTGAGCGAAATAAGTCAGAGAAAGACATGTATCATATGACCTCACTGATATGAGGAATTCTTTACCTCAGGAAATAAACTGAGGGTTGCTAGAGTGGTGGGGGGTGGGAGGGATGGGGTAGCTGGGTGATAGGCATTGGGGAGGGTATGTGCTATGGTGAGCGCTGTGAATTGTGCAAGACTGTTGAATCACAGATCTGTACCTCTGAAACAAATAATACAATATATGTTTAAAAAAAAAGAAGAAGAAGATAGCAGGAGGGGAAGAATGAAGGGGGGGAAATCGGAGGGGGAGACAAACCATGAGAGGATGGACTCTGAAAAACAAACTGAGGGTTCTAGAGGGGAGGGGGGTGGGAGGATGGTTTAGCCTGGTGATGGGTATTAACGAGGGCACATTCTGCATGGAGCACTGGGTGTTATACACAAACAATGAATCATGGAACACTACATCAAAAACTAATGATGTAATGTATGGTGATTAACACAACAATAAAAGATTAAAAAAAAAGAAATCACCCCTTAAAAAAAAAAAAAAAAACAATTACTAGAATGTATTAAGTTCTGGGAACTGTGTTAGATCTTCAGGATACAGAAGTAATTGAGATGTAGGCCCTATCCTGCATTTAAGTTCAAAGAGGGAGCAAGGCACCTACGATGACGTGAATAGTGCAGGAGAGAAATGCATGGAGGAGAGTTATGCAGCTCATCTGGGAGGAAGCAGAGTCTGGGCAAGATGCATGAATGAGGCCAAGCCTGAGCAGAATTCTAAACACTGAGCTTAAGTTGCCCATGCCGGCTTGGGTAATGAAGGATGGAAGATTTCAAAATGTACAAAACGTCACAAACAATGGAAATGAGATGAGAAGCAGGTTGGCATGTGCAGGAGACTACAAGTAGATGCTAAAGGTAACAGGTGGGGCGGGGAGTTTCAGAAAATGAGACGGTAGGAATATGCGGGCATCTAGCGACACTAGCCATTCTCTTGTGCGGGGGATGTGAAGTCGCACCAGCACGTCAGGCAGGCTTGTGATACAGTCCCCTGTGAGCTCCTGAAGGGATCACTGTTAGGGGCTGGGTGACAGAGAGGCCTGAGTCAGAAAAAAACATGAAGGCAGGGACTCTCATTCCAATGAGAGACGAACACGTAGGGTGATGGCTGTCAGATGGGAGAAGAAAAGAGAATTGCTGAAACATTCAGAAGACTAAACAGGAAAGATGCGAAGACCTTCAGTTGTCAGGAGCAAACGGAAATCAACGACTCCCAGGTTTCAAGATTGAGTGTCACAAAGAGGTGCTGTATCTGATCCTGAAAGGTGGGTCTTAGGGGAACATTTCACATAGTAGAGGAAGGTGGATTAAATTACGGTTAATATTCTGTGGACTTATTTACATTATAGATATATAGGAGCTGTATACAATATTTTAGAGACATTTATAACTAGGAGATTAGAGATACTTGTTCACTTTCAAGGCACCTCACAGCACTCATTGTAGTTAATTTCAGGAAGAGGGTGGGACTACATAAGAAACAAATGGTCAGAACACAGCGTTCAACTAGTGACATTTGGCACCACTCTCCATGTGCATGGGGTCATCTATGGGAACTGTCCTCTCCCTGCCCTCCCCACCAGCCCCAAGTGAAGGAGCAGGCCAAGGCGGCAATCACCGCTCCCATATAACTTTTTGGATCATAGGTGATTGAGCAAAAGGGGCAACTGGTGAATGCAAGCCCCTCAGCGTCATACAACCGTCACATGGTAGGACCAAAAGTCAAAGGGCGGGTGTCCAAGTCCCGAGAACCACAGCCGGCTGCCCCACCCCCGGAAACTCTCAGAGAATCTAACAAGCTAACTGGAATTGTCAGCTAAAGAGCCCAATGCTAATAGTGTTTAGTCCCAGGAGCTCTCCCCACCCACCTCAGTGACACCCTGTAAGTCCCACCATCCTTACAAAGTCTCTTAGAATGAAATCTTAGATTCTTTAAAGTGAATAACAATCCGGAAAAATAGGAATGTACACAAGTAAGTGTAGGGCTTAGTATGCAAACGTTCGGTAATATAAATACATCAAGCAAAATAATAATGATAATAATAAATATATCAAGTGAGTACAAACATGTACATTTTGCAATTATGGAGAAACTGTAACTGTTCTTTTCTTCAGGATTTAGCTTCTGCACACCACTGTGTTCATGAAGGTATGACATAAACCATTATAATTTTCCAAATTCACTAGTCACTGCTTAAAGTATGATCACGCATTCCAATTTAAAAATGAAAGAAAATCCACACCAAAATTTATGGGACATCACCAGGCCTACAAACTATAGTAGCTTAGCCTATATAAAACGTATTAAGGTGGCTCTAAATTTTCTAGTGAGGATTCACTAAATGAAGACATTCAGGGGATCCTTAACCCCCTAAGCTGGGACGGGAAATTGTGCAGGTATACGCACTTTTCTGGAAAAAAGTCTGTAGCATTCATCAGCTGTTATCATAGTCAGGTTAGAGCCAGACCGTAGCAAATAGATAGTGGCTTTCTAGTTTGATGCTTAAAATCAGGGACTTTGTTTCCCATAGACCTTGGCTCAAGGACCATCTCCACCATTTATGAACTCTGTAATCACATCAGGCATTTAAAATAGCTTCCACCTCCCCTTTTGCAATATGGGAAATTGCATCTACTATGTTTGCTGTGAGATTTAAGGAAATTAATGCAAGATAAAGCAATTCCTACATTGTCTGGCAGGCACCAAGAACTCAATGATAGCTACTGTGTAAAACGTGATGAGATGGAAGAGCAGAGGCTAAGAAAAACAGGAACGGTGGATGAGAGAAGAGAAAGCACCAGGAGGCATAACGACATCTGGAAAGAGGAGCGTGCACACAGAGTTGTCACATCCTCTGTGGAGTGTTACATGCTTTTTCCAGAAAGAGAAAAAAAAAAAAAAAAAAAAAAAACTGGGAAAATTCCCTCTTTATTTACTAGATGGATGACAAAGCTCCATGGAAGGAGATTTGGGGGACACCTCACTGCTGTGCTGTCCAATTAGTGACAGGGGATGACTTACACTTAAATTAATTAACCAAAACATTAGAATTCGGTTCTCAGGCTAGTGTCCTGTCCCACGCTGCATGGCCACACAGGGCTCGCGGCTCCGGGAGCGGACAGCCCAGCTGCAGAACATCTCCATCCTCACGGGAAGTCTAACCCGACAGCACCACCAGACAGGAGAGAGACTGCTAGTCAGGACTTCCCACTTTGCAAGAAACAAATCCAACTGAACGTATGTTTAAAAAAAAAAAAAAAAAAAAAAAAAGATACGTGGAGAATTATGTGGTAGGTCATGGAATCGAAGGAAAATCTTTTAGAGTTCAGCAAAGGCTTGGGGATCTTATAACCTAAACAACAGGACCCCAACAGGTCTCTTTTCTGCCCCTTCTCTCTTGCTGGTGACAGGCTTCCGCCATGTTGCCAGCAAACTCAGCTGTCTCCAAAGTCCTTCCCACTTCTTTAATACATGATGCCAAAGCCTTCCAGCTATAATTCTTCATTTTTCCTTTCCTGGAAGGGCTCTGGCTGGCCTGGTATAGATTTTCTGTCCACTCTTCATAGCCAAAGAGGGACTGAGAAGGTCAGGTAGGCTGACCCGCCCAGCCTGGACCATTTTCCACTGTGTGAGCCGGTGTCCGCATCACCACCACCACAGGCAACGATGTGTGGAGTGGACGGTCTGAGCATCAGCACAGCCACCAGCAGAAGTGGGAGCAGGTCAGCTGCCCCCAAATAACATAGCATCCGGAAAGTCCCCCAAATCATACTCCAGGGCTGCCTTCATGTTTTCGTAGACTCATTGTGTAATGTCATGAGCGTTCCCTATCAGCAACTGTATAAACAGTTTTTAACTCATTATTAATAAAAGAGATTGTCCTGGGGGTTTAGCAAACTATAAATGAAACATTCGTTTTCTTCCCTATACCCGGTATCTGTAAACTGAAAAAAAAAAAAAAAAAAAAAATGGTCGCTGAATTAAAACATGCTCTTTTTTTATAGTATTCTTGCTGTGAAATGAAATTACAACACTAAAATTCTCATTTATAAGACTCTTATTCACAAGGACTCTGTTCTCTATTCTAGACCTCCTGTCGCTAGGTCTTTGTAAAAGTTCCCGTTGACATAAATGTAGCAAGACGTGTTAACGAAACAAGGACAACATTTATATTGAGCTTACATCTTCTATATCCTTGTCCAGAGCCACAATCCTCAGAGGAGAGGTCAAATTCAGACTGTCGGAGATGGTTGCTCCCACTGGGGCGGATTCCAGGATATAGCCCTGGTAACTGGGCATCGTGAAATACGGACTCTGATTGTTTTCATCCAGGATTTCAATATGGAGACTGGCGAAGGCAGGAAGAGGATGGCCATTGTCCTGTTCAGCCTAGAAAAGAATTTTTAAAAAAGTTAAAAAGTTATATGTTATCGGATCACTTTTCGTACTATTTATGAGGATTCTCTTTTGAACTCATGCCATTACAGAAAGAAGAAATGCTTTAGAGTTGAGGGGCTCGGGGCCCTTAGAAAGCTTAAATGAGGAAGAGAAAGTCCAGAGAGGCTTCATCACCGTTTTGGTCTCCTGTCCTAAAACTCAGTGTATATTAAAAAAATATATATTAATAATCACTGCAGTGAGTTACTGTATTTGTCATTGAATGTTGTAGAAGAGATAACTGTGCTTTCATACAGTTAGAAAACCAAGAAACAAAGGTATTTGGTAAACTGTTGATAAAATATGTAAGTACATGAAAAAAAGATTCATAATGTATTATATATACTTTATTCTCTTCTGTGTCTTCTTGCTCCACATGAATGATCAAATCCCCAAATAATTCATATTTCCATATAAAATTAATAGATTAAGGCTATATTTCTGCCCATGGAAAGTCCTCAAAAGCATATTATAAGGGACAGAGATGATTTCAATGAAATACTTTTAATAGCTGTAGAATTTCAAATGTTATTTAATTGCATATGTTATTCAAGTAAAATTAATATTCATGTCCTAGAAATATGTTTGTTTTCCTGTTTTTTTCTCCTCTTCAGTTTAAAAAATTGATGACAATTTACATTTCCAATAAATTTTCTTTCCATGACCACATGGTCATGTTGGGACTTGGGGAAACACCAACCCTTGACTTTCTGTTTTATTAAGAAAATGTGTCTTACTCTATAGCAATCCAAAAGTTTTATCTAAGGGAAGATTTCATCAAAACTGACTTCTAGAAAATTTCCTCCAAATGTTAGGAGAAACCTGGACACAACTCAATAGAATGTACATCTATTAAAATAGATTCAAAGTCTCTGCTGTCAATTTTTATTGATAAGTTTTCCCCATTATTGCAATAGTTGTATTTTGAAATTAACTCCAAGTGAAAGTTAAATATTTTATATTAAATCCTGGAGTGCTTTCCTGGATGAAATAATAACATTTTGGCCATGAAAATTTATAAGTAGTTCAGATAGATACCTCTGATATCTCAATCCAGAGGCAAGAACCTGGGCCTTCTAGAAGGTAATTGTGCACTTTCCTCCAATTGTAATTTAGCATTTTCATCAACTAAGAGGGTAATTAACAAATCATAGTGATGTTTGGCTGTGCTGGTAACTCTGAACCAAAAAAAATCACAATATTTTTCCCTTCATATTATTATTAATATTGAAGATATTTTGAAGTATCATTTATGCTAATTACTAATTTGAAATTATGGTAATTAATAAACTCACTGTAACATTGTTATTTAAAGCATTGATAAAACTACCTATTTTTGTTTTTTTTTAATATTTTGAATAACTCTAATTCAATGCATTAGGTTCCCTCTATAACGTTATGTCATTTATTTTACGCTTTTGAATTTTCTTTGGGAACAGACCGCCAGAGTGGTCCATGGAGTAAAATGTTCATGAGCTCCGCTTCGCACTGAGGACAACAATCCTGAAATAATGTGTAGCCTTTTCTGGAATGATGTATTCTTTCACATGTAGCCATATGTGCTGCTGACACCACGGGTGGCTCCTTCTGCATCCAGTGGTTGTGATTAATTTGTGCTGAGCCATGGCCGCTCCTCTAGGAGTCCCCTCTGCGACACCCAGCGGGCTCGCTGAACACAGCTGATCGGGGTGAGAGGTACAGTCTATGACCAGAAAACATTGCTTTTATACTGGATGAAACCAGTTGGTCTGTATGGGGTTCCGACCCAGCAGCTGTGATCTGATTAAAGCAGGAGCAGTTCGTACACACAAGTCATTCTGAACAGGACCTTTTCTCTCTCCCTTTCTTTTGTAGCTAATTATCCCAAAAGCCATTATGTCCTATCCATATGGACATACTAGTGATGTCATGAAAAGTCATAAAATCTATCATTTGTTCTCTACCTGCCCCCCGCCCCTGGTCCCAATAAACACACACCAACACACAATTTATGGATGGAGAGAGGAAAACAAAAAGCCAAATTTTATCACAGTGACAGAAGCTTATGTTTTACATTCAGCTCATAGGTTGTTAATTTTTACTGCCAGCTGTGAAGCTAGGAAAAACATGTATTATCTGCATGATGAAAACAAAGTAGTCCAATGAAAAGGAAATAAAACCCAAATTAGATCTATGGGAACAATCTAATTCTGCATATCCTTAAATGTAACATGTGAAATTCTGTTTTAACCCTTGCATTAGTTTGTCGTTAATAGGGTTGATATGTTTGGATTGCTATTACATACCTCATCCGATTTCGGTGTTTCAGGGGTGCTAACCAGGTATCTGTCTTCAAGGTCCACATTCTTAATCCCTACCCTATTTTGTATACCCCTCTCTAAATGCAAAAACATATTCTTTTGTGTTGATGAAGAAGCAGAAGGATGAGTTTTAAGTTCAAGGCCACATCACATGTAAGTAACAGACAAGCACCCAAACTCAGCTGTCTAGATTTATGAGAGACTACACAGGGAAATTCACCCCATGTTTCTCCAATTCAGAGAATGCAAATGAATATACAAATATAAGACGGATAGAAGAAATTAGTGGCAGGAAAGAATATTAATAACATAGATACTCCAGATTAATTAGAGGTAAAATATGGCACTTAACACAAATTAATACTATTATACTCTGCAGTGAGACCATGCATCAAACCTGTCATCCGATCCTCTCTTCTTCTAAACAATATAAATAGGAATTCTCAAAAATCTGACTTATTCTGTTCCCCTGTAATGAGTGGTGAATGAGATGTAAAGCACAAAAAAGCAGGTCAAGTGAAACAAGGTGGGGTTTTTAAAAAATCACTTCATCCCATAAAGATAACTTTATTTATATCTACAGAGTCTGCAGTTACAAGTTAAACATTGTATTTAAAAGTCAGGTTTTGTTTGGAGAATTTCTGGGCATGAGTCCCATTTTCAGTAATGAAACTAAAAGCCAAGAAAGCAGAAGTATAAGAAAAATAAGCTATTTAGTTACTTTGGAGGGCAAAACACTGAAAGAGACAAACTACTCCATTTTCAATATTAAAACAAGGAAGTGTTGATAATCTCTTCGCTCGCTGCACCCGAGGACTGAGAACACAGAATAACTTTTCTTGCTGGTGGGTGGCAAGCAACTTCACAAATCCTACCATCTCTAATATGAACCCTTTCAAGTAGATAGAGGGATTTAGGAGAGAAAGGGAAAGTGGGGGAGATGATCAAGACATATAAATGAATTCTAGGAAAGAAGAAAGAGATCATTTTCTCCTAGGCAGTCAGGAGATCTTTGTCGTGCACCTGTAAGATGCACTTGTCACACCCATGTGTTCACCGCTGTGGGTGTCCCTCCTCACAGGCGTCCCCAAGCCCGCCCCGGTCAGGCTCTGCCCTGGCCTCACACAGCTGTCCTTGTCAAAACCATCAGGTCGCCAACACTGATGAAAGCAGGATTTAGTCTCAGGCCTTATCCCTGCGACCTATCTTCAGCATTTCAAGCACTGTTCACTACTAGCCTTTCCAGCAACACTTTCTCTTGGTCTCCTGCCCGCTTCTCCTCATTCTCCTTCGCTGATCTGTCCCTTTCTCCATCACTCCTGACGGTGGGAGAGGCCCGGGAGGGAGGGCTGGGCTGTCTCCTTCTCCTCCCACCCAGGTTCCGGTGGATGCCGTCCGCATGTAATTGCCTGAGAAATGTCAGTAACGTCGTTGACTCCCAACTGACCTCTCCTGCCTATCCCAGCGTCTATACCCACCTCACACCTCTGCGTGGGGATCGATGAACTTTTCTAATGTGAGCTCTGCCGAGGGGTGTTCTCACCCTCACAAACCCGCTCCATGGTTGTTTACGATTCATGGCGGCCCATTCTTCCACCTGCTCAGGCCACCTCCACTCCTGCCTCTGCACACCTCACGGTTAATCCATGAGCATACTTTATTGACTATAAACTTTAAAATATGGGGCGCCTGGGTGGCTCAGTCAGTGAAGCATCTGCCTTCAGCTCAGGTCACGATCCCATAATCCTGGGATCCAGCCCTGCATCGGGCTCCCTGCTCAACAGGGAGTCTGCTTCTTCCTCTCCCTCTAAAGTTTCCCCTGCTTTGGGCTCTCTCTCTCTCTCTCAATGTGTCAAATAAATAAATAAAATCTTTAAAAAAAATCACTTGTGGAAAAAAATAGGACATATATCACATTTAAAAGTAAAATAAAATATAAAATATAAGCAGGATCGGGCGCCTGGGTGGCTCAGTTGGTTAAGCGACTGCCTTCGGCTCAGGTCATGATCCTGGAGTCCCGGGATCGAGTCCCGCATCGGGCTCCCTGCTCAGCAGGGAGTCTGCTTCTCCCTCTGACCCTCCCCCCTCTCATGCTCTCTGTCTCTCATTCTCTCTCTCAAATAAATAAATAAAATCTTTAAAAAAAAATATATATATATAAGCAGGATCTAACTACTTCTCACCTCCTCCCTGGTTACCACCCTGATCCCACTACCACCATCTGCCCCCTGATCACTTTAACTTCTCTGTCAGAGTCCACCCTGGCCAGGAGCCCACGCCCATAATGGGAGCCAGGCTTTCATGAAAGAATAGCCCGATTGGGTCACTTCTCTCACCAAAGCCTTCAAGGACTTCCATTTCTCCCGGGCTTCCATCATGCTCCTGTCCTTCTCACTCCGTGGGCTCTGTCCCTCTCCTGGACCCCACGTTCCTCTTCAGTCAAGCCTTCAGGCGACACAGGATGATGTTCCTCAAGCCTGCCTCTCCCAGATAAGCACAGGCTGCTTATTTGCATCACTAGGAGGCTGACTCTGAAACCAGGCACGCCCATGCCGCCCAGACTTCCAGCACCCCTCATTCCCACTTCTGAATGCAACTTGCAAGCAGACCTGAGGAAGAGGGTTTGCTTTGGAGAATTTTGCTGGAAGGCTCAATTTATACTTCCATTTTCTTTTTTTGGTTAGCAATTATACTCACTTTTTCCTAACCGATTTAGATTATTAAAATCTATTTACTCACATTTTCAACCAATTAATTTATCTATTAGCATCAACAATCTTACTAGTTTACACCTTTCCAAGAGCCAGGCACTGAGACACGCCTGCCTTGGGATTCAAACAAGAATGACTTGGACTTTTATTTGAAAACAAATGCTTATGAAAGTCTGAACATTTCCTTGACAACACATTGTTATTGAATTCTCTCACAAGTGGAAAGTGTGTGGTTGTGCAAGGTATACCTCGGAGGTCAGCCGCAGTAAAAAACTAACAAAAGGAAAGGTGCAGAACACTATTATGATTCTGATACAAGATATGATACTTCAATGTGATCATAAAAACAATTTAAGCGCTGCCTGGGTGGCTCAGCTGGTTGAGTGCCTGACTCTTGATTTCGGCTCAGGTCATGATCTCAGGGTTGTGAGATCAAGCCCCACATTGGGCTCTGTGCTTAGCGGGGAGTCTGCTTGTCCCTCTCCTTCTGCTTCTCCTCCCAGCGTGTGCTCTCTCTAATAAATTAATAAATACAATCTTAAAAAAAAATTTTAAAACAGACAAAAGTAATTTATATTGTTATAATCATCCAGTTGGGGTCCTTGTGTGGCCAGGAGAGGGTGGTGAGACATCTGGGTGTTCCTAATACCCCCCCCTTTTTTTTATATATCTGGGTGCCTCTATTTGTGAAAACCCATCAAGAGGGACCGTTTTCAATAAAAAGTTTACTAAAACCTGCTATATACTTGCTCTCCCAAAATGTGCACATAGGCTGCCCCTCCTCCCACCACAATGAACTAGTAACTAGTTTGTGACCACTAGTTTATAGTAAGGTAGTTAACTAATTTATGGTCACTCAAGGGCAAATGATGCAGCTTAATAAAGTGTGATCTAGGAAGTGACCGGAACAGCCAACATTATAAAGATATTTAAACATTACGGATGCTTGCCTCTTCCAATCCATCATTTCATTAAAGGCAGACTCCAGAAGTAGACCCCGCCTTCTGTACTTTCCATCAGTGTTTCTCAAACACTGAGGTTTCTAAAGCCCTTCTCGTCCGATGCTTCCATGTCTCACGTGAGGTCCCTGTTAAGGCACATTCCTGGGGGCTCAGTCAGGCTATTTGTCTGTTTCTTTAATTATTATTTTAATGTTACCTGCCTTACTGGGTTCCAAATGACGTTAATACATGGTGGGCTCTCCACTTTAATGCCCTAAAAGACATGTGGGCATCTTGATTCAGTGGGGGGAGCCCTGAAATCTGCCTTGCAGAAATGAGCGCATCCCGTGATCATGGTATGCCCAGCCAGGAGCCCTCTGGGAACCAGTTAGGTCTGGTATTTCGTCTTCTCTGGCTCAGGCTCCTAGGTAGCTCTTACAGTGTAGGCCAATACTGCTCTAGCCTCAGGTACAAGTAATTGTTAGTTTTTCACCTTTAAGCAAAGTTTTAAATTTCAGTTGGACTGAACAGTTGGAAATGAAAGTGCAGGGACCTCACTTGTATAAGGGAGCTCTCTGTAGGATCCTGCTCAGCTCACTAAAGCCCTACAGGGGATTTGGGGCCAAAGCCCTAGTAATGGACAATAGGTTACATTTCCTTTCTACATGCGTACATATTTCTTTTGAGATGTCTTCAGGAGAGATGGCTGTGGCAAGCCTCTGTTCCCTGGGTTAAAGATTATATTAATAGTACTAATTAATTAATAATTAAAAATAAGTATATTCCATTGCTTCTTGGCCCTTCTTATAAAATTATAGTGCCTTGATCCTACAGAAACGTTCTTTATTTAAACTTTAATACTCTAACAAATTAAAGATGCCTAAAGATTTTGACAGCAAGGGCACTTGTAACAGTGACTAAAAATATTTGAGAACTTACAGAACCATACCATAATTTATCAGATAAAATACAAAAAATCGGCGTGTATATCACACAACTGGTTTGTTTGTAATATCATAAATACAGCAAAGAAGTACATTCTTGGTTGGAAATAAATAAATTTTCTATTTGACAAAAAAGAAAAAAAATGTCTTCAGAGAGAATATAGACAACACACACCCATCAAGGGTTCATAATATGACAACAAAATCATACTGACACACTTCCCACAAAGGGAATATTTTTAATAAAGTGAAGTATATTTTATCCTCACTTGAAGAATATGCCCTTTCTGTTTATAATTTATTACATCAAATCTTCAAAGTTCCCGTACATCTTTCAATAATAAAAATCTTTCTCTTTGCTTAGTGTTTGAGATAAGAACTGACACCAGAATGACTAAAGCAATTTTGAATGATTTAAGGAAGAAAAACCCAGTTGCTCTGGGGAAGACATAGGCTCAGAAAACCCCTGCTTATCGCAGATATGTCCGGTTCTTCAGCTGGTGTTTTGAACATGGGAATCATCTTGGCTATAAAGAGCGAGGCCAGCCAGAGACAGAATTATGATGGTGATGAAGTAGTCACTTTATCCTGGAATACGTCTGTTTTATCTCCCTTACTTTGCCCTGCCATCTGCCTCCCCAACCAGGAAAGGCCCATGCAGGTTTCTGATCCCGTTCCCACTGAGTTTGCTCTCAACCAGGGAAAAACCCCATTGAAGTATCTTATATGAATTAGTGGACTGGAAAAGTCCATCCTGGAATATCTGAATTTCAAAAAAAACCCATCAGTATCCAAAAAAAAAAAAAAAAAACAAAAAACCCTGATCTCCAAGTGGGTTATTTTTCAGAGCCTGGAAGCTAGGGAGAGTGAGAGTTTAGTGTTTCTCCTATGTACAATGCTTATTCTTGAGAAAAAATAGTCAGCAGACCTATCTAGCTTACAAGTTGTTAGATTATATCTAAATTTTCCATGCAGCAACCAAGAGGCTTATGAAGACCGCTCGGGAATGGTTGTGCAGGAGGGTGGCGAGAGTCGACGTGTGTGAAGGGGTGTAGTGGGGAGGGATGGATGGTAAGGCCTGCTCAGAAAGTGGCTCCAATTGAACATTTTACAATATTTGGACTTGCTGTTGTACTCCTACAATGACCTTTGCAGACAATAGGGCCTTGCCAAAATCAAGACACTGTGAGCAGAATGGATAAATTGCTTTTCTTCTTCCAAGCAGCTGCAGGTCACCTTGTAAGGAAGGAAAGAGGCCAACTAAAATATCACCTCTGTGTGTCTATCGTCAGCTTGCACATTTGGAGAGCCGCAATATTCAACTATTATATTCCATTTCTCTTCTAACTCAGCTGGATGAATAACAACGTGAGACAAGAGGACATGATACATTCTTTCCTTTTATTAATTTCCATAATTGACAGATTAGTCAATTCATTCAGCCTCATCCTGAGAATTTTTAAAGAAATGTGGACTGCCAGGAGGTTATACAAGTATGCAGTGTTGCTTTGAGGAAACAAAAATAATGGTTTATGTGTTAATCGGCTAAATTAAAAAAAAGAAAGGAACATAAAAGAGGAGCATGTATCAGATGTGTTGATGGGTTTCTAAAAGTGCATTATTCATTAAGAAATCCATGGAGAGATTGTTATTCCATTATTAATAAGCACTAATGCCTGAAATTTCTGTGGGATAATTTCTCTAAAATGGATCAAGGACTTTGGCTCTTAATGGACTCGAACTTCCTCACCTTAGAGATTCTGCTAGGAGAGCAGACAGAGTTTATTCTCCAATGACCTGCTGATCGGAGATCTGGGGCATGTCTGTGCCTCGTTCTTGAAGCAGGAATCCATGAGGACAGGGAGAGAAAACGTGGCTAGAATATTTCCAACCAGAGCATTCATCTTGCCTGCTGTGGATGGAAACATCAGCTCTGAGTTTCTGTCCTGACCCCGGCTCGCTGGAGGTTCCTACTCAATCTTTCCTAAAGGGAGGATGCATGCCTTTCTTCCCTCCTCTTTAATTTCTCTCTTTTTGGATAGACTGACAGCAGAAAGAACAGTAACTTGCACTTCACAGTCTCCTTAGCAGACTTGACTGATTTTGATAGTTGTTTCATCTTCATGGGAGATGCCACCCTTTGTATTTTGAGACGTGATGCCTGATGGTCTGTGACTTGCAGCTCTGTCTGTCGGCTCCTGGCACCCGTGATCTTTCAGATCAACCAAGTTTCCATGGGAAATCCATGTGGCGGGTAAATGGCCCGGTGTCCTGAAGGCAGCATGGAGTGGCATGGCCCAATTTTGTTTTAGGCACACTCTGTCGGCAACATGGGGACACAGGGAGGATGCAAGGAGAAGCGGCTAAGGTTTGAGAGACTGCCTGCGTGAGATGGTGGCCCGTGATGGGGGACTAGAGGACTACCAAGGGCAGGGGGACATGCAGGAGAAACTCCAGAGCTACATGAAGAGGACCTGATAAGGACTGCACAGGGCTGCGTGGGAGCAGGTACCTGGGGAACCGGCATCTCTTGGCTCGGGTGACTGGCCGATTACATGGTGTTGATGCAAAGAGAAAAGCAGGAGTAGAAGCTTTCAGATTTTAAAAGGTGTAGAGTTTGCTGCATTCCTTTTTTAGATTTTATTTATTTGACAGATATTGAGAGAGAGAGAGAGAGCACAAGCAAGGGGAGCGGCAGACAGAAGGAGAAGCAGGCTCCCTGCTGAGCAAGGAACCTGATGCAGGACTTGATCCCAGGACCCTGGGATCATGACCTGAGCCGAAGGCAGATGCTTCACCGAATGAGCCACCCAGGTGCCCCGAGTCTGTTGCATTCTTAACGTGACACAAGTCCATAATGCTAGGACTAGTTGTCTGGCTGGTAACCGGAAATTCCGATGTGGACATCAGGAGGGAAGTAAGTCTGAAAGCGTCCTTTCCACACTGGTGCCTTCCTCGACACAGAGCTTTCATGCGTTTCCATCTCTCCCACACCAAGTGAAGTGCCAGGCAACCCTTAAGTACTCCAAGGACGTGGCAAACTGAAAACTAGCCAACGCCGTAAGCCTTAAACACAGCAGCTCTGAGTGTTCCACTGAGTCTCTGTGAAGGAAAGTATCACTGCTATCACTGTTCACATAGAGGCCAAGTGCTCTCTGGGGCTGTGGCGTTAGAAATCCATGAGGATGCTAGCTGTTCTCTCTGACCTCGAGCAAAATACCTTGCCAGGGTCACCATCAAATCAGCACTGATATTCAAGCTAGCCAGTTTCAATTCCGTGGCTCAGTATCTGCACAAAATATATCTTTTTTTCTTTTTTAGAAGGAGTGTTTGTTTGTTCAGTATAGTCATAAACAGCTTTAACCTCTGCCTTCACATGGGTCTGGCCTTTTATTCCAGGGGCTGAATTTGAGAAGTTTATTGTATCCTTATTCTGGACAGACAGACAAGATGAAGTCGTATCAAATGCACACACTTTCGAAGGTAGGTATTTAAATACAGTGAAGATGCAGGTACACAAATCCAGCTACCCTATAAGTTTGATTGGAGAAAATCATTACGTCAAATATTTCTTGAGCACCTTCTATGCACTCGACATGGATGGAGTAGGGCTTGGGCCACAGTGTAAATATACTACCATCTGCCCTACTGTAAAGGTCGAGAGGAAATACACAGGAAAATCGAATGTAGGGTGGTTAGAGCCACCATGGGGATGAGCGGGATGCGGGGAGAAGCTTCCAAGCTTCTTTCCAGAGTGATTATCTTAGCCTCTGACACATCAGTGAAGCATTGATGCCAATCACTGATGCATCCATGTGAGCCAGACTGCCCAGTAGGAAAAGAAAGGGTGACTCAGAGGAGATGGGGGCAGCCCCCACAGATGCCTGGAGGCCAGAGAGAAGACGGAAGATTGAGAGCGCGGCGAGTGCTTCAGGCTGGCAGGACAGAGAGCGTGCAGGGTGGCGGCTGAGGGCTTAGGTTAATGTGCCTGTGGTGTGGCAAGACAAGGGATTACAGCTCAGCCTGCAATACGGCGATGGTAGGCCGGTGGTAACAACCTAAACATCAGAGAGACTGTGATGTGGTCACGTCTGTGAACCTCGCTTTAGCTGTTAATCCACGGGATTTAGATTACAAAAAAAAAAAAAAAAGTCATGTTTGAGCAACTGCGAGACACTGAATTATTAATAATTTATCCACTTGATATTTGTATTAGGTGTCCAGACCATAAATATATCAACTAATAATATGTTTTTTAACAAATAATGCACTTAAAATAATAAAAGTGAATTTTCTGGGCTTTGTGATAGCTACTCCATGCATGAACTGATTCATTATCACCCAGAAAATAAAATATGCTTTCATATTTCTATCTCCTAGTTGCTTTCTGTTTTGTAACTATGGTGATCACACAACTTTTCATCCAAACTGGGGCTGTTTTGAGAGTGAAAGAGATGTTACAAATAATTATACAAAGACAACAGGAACGAATATGAACCGTCCTGGGCAAAACAAATGTATGATTCTTATTCAAAATGTGCATTTCATTTTAAGAATGCTTAAGTGATTACAATCATTTAAAATTTGGGATAGTGTTTTGAAATGGAACATCCTTTCTTCTTTTAATTGGACTCATTTCACTCCTTTAATATTCTCAAGTTGGTGGACTACTCCATTTTGTTTCCCTAATTTCACCCTTACATTTTTGTCAGTATCCTGAGTAAATCCCGGGCTGAAATGGATGAAATAAAGATGATAAATCTCTTAACCATGACGCTTCCCAGCTGTTAAATGTGCATATAGTTTTCTAAAGCAGGATTTTCAAAGTCTAGGAGAAAATACTTCATTTTATTTTATTTTTTCTTAGCTCCCGAAACAGAAATTGGGATCAAATCCAATAAAAACTTTTATGACCAATGAAAAATGAAGCATTATTGAAATAAGAAAAAGGGAAGAAGTTGAAAGACTCACTAAGAGAGCTGCCAGACTATAGCACCTCAACAGATCCTGATACAAAGGCTCAATATCCAGCTATTATTCAAGCTGGTGACACACTATTATTCTTATAGATTGATACCTTTGCTTATTATCCCCTTGACTGCACACAAAACACAGTAATTTGAATCTAATAATGTCTGTAAAAACTTCCATTAATAATATAAAGTGTTATTAAAACATAAAAAAATTATCTATGGCCTGTTCTAATTGATTTTTGTTTCTATAATTGATGGGCTGAGTTTCATTGTACCTGGGTACACCAGGACAACTAACTTAGATAATAAAGGAAAATAACTGATTTCAGGGTTGAAATGAGGCAGTTTGGTAACAGTGCTTTGTCAGTTTTCTTAGCTCCCACAGAGAGCAGCACCACAGGGCTACACAGAGATCAACGGTAGACAATGGATACATATTTTTGAGTTTTATATAGTTCCATGATAATTGAAATAGTCAGCGCAAGAAGATAAATCTCGTGCATGGCCGTTTTATACAAATGGTAAAAGGAGTCTGTCTTTGTTGAATGACTCCCAAACCCCTACTGAATAAAATCGAAGGAAAAAGCAATTTCACATAAGGCTCTCCTCCTGGTCTGGCCCTATACCTTGTTTCACCATTAACTGTTCATAGCCTGCTGCAACGCACCTCCTAGTTTTTACTTCTGCTCTTCAAACATAGTTCCCACTTCTATTCATTGGCCAAAACCTCCTGACACAGCAATATTTAGCGTGCGGTAATCTCCAGAACATCTTCCTGGAGTCCCCAGATTAATTTATATGTCCCAATTCTGTACTTTTCCAGCACTTTTTAGTTGTCTTCCTATTAGCAGCTGATGTGACATATTTGATTTATCAGCATGTAGGACTCTTTGCCCTTAGACACTACAAGTTCTTCAAGGACAAGGGACTACCGAATAATCTCAGGATCTGGTAATGTATATAACAGGATTGGTGCTCACAAAATATGTCCTAATTTGAGCTAAAATTAAATGTATGTCTGTGCATTATTGTTTGTAGTTGTACCAACAGAGAGTTAAACCAGACAACGATTTCTAAGCAACTGCATCTTGGTGAAGTGAAAAGAGTATGGCTCTCACTTAGATAAACCTAAGTTTGAATCTCAGTGCTGCCGTGTCTCAGGGAGGTAATTCTGAAATAGTCAGTCCCTTACCCTGTCTGAGCTTTACTTTCCCACGTTTGTATCAGTGAGTTTCCTACCAAGATTATGGCTCTAATTCAATGAAAAATGTACTTAAGTAACTTGGACATGCTCAGTAAACTTCCTTATCTTACTTCCTCTTCCTTTAACACTTTTAAATAAATAAAAAAAAAAAATACCCTCAGGCTACATTTCTATAGCTATGGTTCTATCTGTGTAGCTATGAGAAAGTCATAATACACACCAGACTTACTCCCTGTCCTTGCTCAGGTCTGTCCTATTACTTAGAGTGCCCTTCTACCACCCTCGTCTCTGTCCATATATTGCCATTATTCCTCACTATCTAGCTCAAATCTTACCTGCCCAGCAAAGTCTATCAGAATTAATTGACAGATCATCCTGGTTTCCACAGTACCTCTTAAATGATTTTATTACAGTGCAGTAGATATTATTTAACTGTAATTGTAATACCAAATGGATTCCCCTAGTTTTGATAATTTTTCCAGTCTAGGATCATTTTTCAAAAGAAAGAAAATAATGAGACATATATTGAAAGAATTTCTGGACAGGTAAGATCTTTTCTTTTTATGTTAGAAAGACAAACAATATTTTAAAACATAGTATGATATTAAAATAAAAATATATAAATCCATGCACATTTAAATATATTCATGAGCAGCTTTTGTGGTCAAGAACTGATACCTTTTAGCAAGAAAAAAAATAAATGTTAGAAAATGTAACAATGTTATATTATGTAGCATTATATACATTTGGCCAGGGCATTTATTACATATAAAAATACTCAGTATTTGAATCATGTCATAATATAAACAGTTATCTTAAAGAAAGGCAACACAATGTATTAAAATAGCTGCACTTCACTTTTTTAAACATTGCTGTCAGATTAATTTTAATTTTTGTAACATAAAAGTGCCTACAATAGCCACTACAAGTTTCTTTGATTAGCAGTTTATAAACACAAACAAATAAGAAATTAGTTTAATTTACCTTAATAACCAAATCAAATTTCTGGTGAAAGTCTCTGTTTACTGGCTCCAGGAGACTAAGTTCTGCAGTCCTAGGATGCATATGGAAAAATCGTGGGTAATCCTCAGGAGTCCCTGAAAGACATTGAGATTTTAGCACATAATTGAGAACAATACGTAATATGTGTGTGTGCTATATCTATTTCCCTTCATTAACTGAGGAACAGAATCACAATTTCATTACTAAATTAACTTTCAAAATTTATGCAGTCTAGGGAAAGGAGACACAAATGTGGTATACAATTAATTCGCTTATGAGTAAGAAGATGGAGAGTATTTTTTATTTCAGTGATTTTCCAAATATCTTTTATTAGGAGAGCTCGTTAATTAATTTGAAACTTCATCACATGTAAAGAGATATTATGTGTAGGGATAGCAAATTTTGAAGTATAAAATTGTGTTTTAATGGTGCATAAATCTTAATTATAGCCTGCATGGTCTTCTACCGTAACTTGTAATAAACAAAGACTAGTAATTTGTACCAAATATCAAGCTGCTTGAAAATTAAAATGAACATATTCTGTTCCAGCTGGGCAAATATTTTTCTTAAGGCAAGAATCCAGCTAATTATATCAATCATATTAAATAAAACTATACTGACGATACTGTTAATGCCTAGAGAGGATATTTTTTAAGCATAGGCATTTTAGTGAGTTGAAATACATTTCTTCCTGCAGAAGTTTCCTTCAGTTGCATTATCTTCCTGTGTATGATGTGACATTCTTTTTCTCAAAGTGAAGAATAAGTAGAAGTCAAATCGTATAACTATAGAGTATATGTATGCATTTGGCACAACAATAGCCATAAGAATGAAATAACTGTGGCTTCCAATTATTAAAGCCTACAGTGTACTAAATGCAAATAATCATCAATAAGTCTGTAAATAATTCCCATTTTACAGAGAAGGACTTGGCAACTTCAAGATATTTAATAATTTGTCCAAGACCAAAGAGACAATGTAAGACAGAGCTTGCATTCAAATCGAGGTTGCCAGAGTCAGACATAACCAAAACTGGATTAATTTCTATTCTTCCTTTGCTTCAACACTGAGACAAGAAGAGAAACTCTGCTGGGGTATTATATGAGGGGAAATAAAAAAGTTTGCCAGTAAAATAGACTTGAAAATCCAGAAATGGTCAAAATTGCACATGGCAATTTAGCATATGATAAAGTAGTCATCTCAAAACAGTAGGGTAAATGGATTTTTGAATACTAGCATTTATCAAATAGAACAGCCATATTGGAAATGATAGAATTGCATCCATTTTTTATACTAGAGTAAATCCCAAATGGAGAGTATATTCATATATAATAAACAATGAAACAATACAAGTGCTAGTAATAGATGAAAACATGGATGAATTCTACTGTAATGTGAGAGTGGGCATCTCTCTCCTAACTATGGCTCAAAATGAAGAAGCAATAAGGGAATAGAGAGATAAATTTGATGACATTACAAAATAGCATGGCAAGACACAATAAACAAAGTAAAACCACAAGTGACAAACTAGGGAAAATATTTGCAATTAACAGACACAAAATGTTCATATCCCTAACATATGTAGATTTACAAATTAGGAAAGAAAAAGATCAGCAATACATTAAAAAAGATTGGGCTACAGAATGAAAAGAGTTCATTGAAAGAGAGAGAAATGACTCTTGACCAAGTACAAAGATGCTCACCTTTATTCACAAGAAGAAAAATTCAAATTAAATTTGATATTAAACTGAGATTCCATTTCCTATTTGTTAGATTAGTAATGGCCCAAAGTGGACACCATACTCTATTGTGAGCCCGTGAGAAAACATACACTTTCAGACATTTCTGGTATTATTAAAAGAGTGTTATAAAACCTATGATGGAAAATTTGGCATAGTCCATGAAAATGATGTGAGTATTGGGGAATTCTAAAAAGATGGCAAAGTAGGAAGCATTAGGAATCTATCTCTTCATGTAGACAACAATTGGCAAAATCTTTCTGATGTAACTCTTTCAAAACTCTGGAGTCTACTGAAATCTTCCAAATTTCAGAGTCAGGTCTGAACAGTAAAATACAATTAATTTCTACCAATTATAGCTCTAAGCACAGTAGCCGCTACCTATCTCCCAACCCTCTGCCACTTGGCAGGGAGCTGGGCCCATGTTCCTGGAGAATCTTATACACAGTTTGGGAGCAAGGTTCGGCAAAAAGGACCATGTCCTTCAAATAGCAGACATCTGTGCTCTCACAGGTGATTGCTGTTTCTCATCACAGAGGCGCAGGTGACTATTGTTGTCACACACACACACACACACACACACACACACACACACACACACCCATTGTTCCCATTGTTGTAAGCTTCTCCACCTAGGCTGAATTAATTTCCAGGAGATCTGAAGGGCCAGCATCGTTTTTACCCCCTTCATTTTTCTCTCTCTCTTCCCCCCCCCCCCCCTAGAAGCCCAGCATTAAAGAGTAGGACATCCAAAAGCAACTGTACATGAGGGGAAATTAGAAAGTCACCATGCATACCCAGGGGAAAGCATAGGCTCAGAAATTACTTGAGGAGATCTTAAGTATTTATACTTCAGACTAGTCCTCAGCACAGAGACAGAATAGAACTGTAAAAAAAAAATAAATAAATCAATCAATCAACAAAAATAGAAACAAAAGCCAGTAAACCCTGGGAAAGTAAAAAATTCCGATTTCCAGAGTAACATTATTAGAATCAAATGTTCAATTTTCAACAACAACAACATAGAGTGTACATAAAAACAGAAAGATATGGCCCATTCAAAGGAAAAAAAAGAGACCAAATCAACAGAAATTGCACCTCAAAAACACCTGATTGATGACCTACTAGACAAAGATGTTAAAACAACTGTATTAAAGATGCTTAAGGCACTAAAAATAGGTATAGACAAAGTCAAGAAACTAATATATGACCAAAATGGAAATATTAATAAAGATACAGAAAATCTAAAAAGAAACTATAAGAAATTCTGGAGCTAAAAATGACAATACTGAAATGAAAAGTTTACTAGAAAGATTCAAAGACAGATTGAGCAGGCAGAAGGAATCAATAAACTGAAGATAGGGCAATAGAAATTATTGAGTCTGAGTAACAGAAAAGAAAAAAAAAAAGATTAAACAAAAGGGAACTGTGCCTAACTGACCTGTAGGGTACTATTAAGACCAACATACACATTGTGGGAGTCTCAAAAGGAGAAAAGACAGAAAGGGGCAGAGAGAATGTTTTTAAAAAAATATCTTAAAATTGCCAAAGTTTGATGAGAGATAGAGATAGAGATCCAAAAAGCTCAATAAAATTCATGTAAGATGGATTTAAAGACACACCAAGACACTTCATAATCTAACTCAAAAGACAAAGACAAGGAGAGAATCTGGAAAGTAGCTAGAGAGAAGTGACTCATTGCATACAAAGGATGCTCATTAAGATTATCAGCCTTTTTGCTATCAGAAACCTTGGAGGCCAGAAGACAGTGTCCCTATATATTCAAAGTGCTAAAGGAAAGCAAAATGTCAAAAAAGAATCCTATATCTGGCAAAACTGTCCATCTAAAGTGGCAGAAATATTAAGGCATTCCCAGATGAATGCTGAGGGAGTCCATTACCACTAGACCAGTGAGGACAGTAGGCTATAACCTGAAGCAGAGTGGGGAGTAAAGATCTCAGGAAAGTAAATATATGGGCAATTATAAAAGCTAGTATTATAGTAATAAAAGTCTATAACTCCACTTTGTGGTTTCTACATAACTTCAGACACTAAGAAATTTAGGAGAATTATTAGTTTATGTTTTCAGGCACATAATGTATAAACATGTAAATTTGCTATACTTAAAAGGGTGAGGATTGAGCTGGAAAGGAACAGAGTTTCGTATGTTATTAAAGTTAAACTGGCATAAATTCAAGTTAGAGTGCTATGACTTTAGGATTCAAATATAATTCCCATGATGAAAACAAAGAAAACAATTACAGCATATACACAAAAGGAAATGAGAAAGGAATTTAAACTCTACAAAAAAATCAACAAAACACAAAAGAAGATAGTACTGAAGGAAATGAGGGATGAGAAAGCTGTAAGATATATGGAAAACAAGTAGCAAGATGACAGAAGTCCCTCCTTATCACTAATGACTTTAAATGTAAATTAATTAAACTCTCCACTCAAAGATAGACAAATGGATTAAAAAAACATAATCCAACTATATCCTGTCTACAAGAGACTCACTTTAGATTCCAAGAAACAAATAAATTGATAGTGAAAGGCTGACATATGCCATACCTTGAGGACAGTATGATAAATCAAATAAGCTAGTCATAAAAAAGAAAATTACTGCATGATTTTACTTATATAAAGTACTTACAATCACAGAGACAGTAGGTAGAATCACATATTCTAGAGGTTGTGGAGAAGAGGAGACTAGGGAATTATTGCTTGATGGGTATAGAATTTCAATTTTATAAAATGAAAAGAGTTATAGACACACAAGCTTATGAATGAATTTAATATCACTAAACGGTATACTTAGAAATGGTTAAGATGGTAAACTGTATGTTATGTCTATTTTACCACAATTAAAAATTGAAGAAAATCATATTAGCATTTATTTTTGACCAGAAATCCCACTTCAAGGAATTTTTGCATTTTAATAATAAAAGATAAGTAATCACCTAAATATACTTCAATAGTGGTCTGGTTGAATAAATGTTGATGCATTCTCAAGTGGATAATAATTGAAATGACAAAAATGAATGATAAGTATCTTTACTCATTACTGTATTACTGTAGAGTTAACTTCAGTTAGGCTTAGTGAAAAAACAACTTGGAGAAAAGTACATTTAGTATTACTAACATTTAAGAAAGAGGAGTACACACACATGCAAATAAAAAGAAATACATATACATATGTGTATATATGAATATTAATAAAATGATAAACTACAACATTAAAAAAGTGTTACATATGAGGGAGAGATAGAATGTTGAGGGAATAGGCAATGAAGCTAGATTAAATTAACTATACCACTTTTTTTTATTTTAGAGTCATATAAATATTACATATCATATAAAACATTGAATATAAGGGCAGTTAAAAAATAAAAATAAAATAAAATAATCTAAATGTTTATTCAGTTGGTGACATAAACACAAACAGAAAAGGACCATCTCAGATAACTTTAAAAGATAGTACCTTGATTTCACATTCACAGTGTAACCTAGCTCTAAAATAATAGAAATTACAAAAAAAACCCTGTCTATGATAATAATATTGTTCATGTTAGTGTTGTTATTCTAAGATGGTTATGGAAGTATTTTGCCAGAAATGAAATGAATAAGTATGTGGTGTCTTAATTCTATCATTCTCAGTGTTAGAAACAATTCTTATCATAGAAAACTGGATTGCCATAGAAACTTAAGGAAATTTACGGCTATCCTCCAAGTTTTGATATTGTGGATATATAGGAATTTATGATCAGTCTCAGTCAAATGTTACTGATGAAAGAAACTCTTCCTTTGGTAGACAAAAGCAATTATGATATACAACTTATCTCCAGATGATTTTCAATGAAAACCTTCAAGTGACCCCTGAATATTAAGTACTTTGCAAAAGCCAGGCTATTATTGAAGTATAAAAATGTCTTCCAAGAACAGAAGTGCATGTCTAAGTTTAAGGACCCTACAGATTAATTTAGTTTTCTCATTTAGAAAATGTGATATTCATTCCATTTAGCAAAAGTATACTTAATTCATCTGAAAAAGTTGCTTCTTGGTTCCAGTTCAAGATGGTGACATAGGAAGACCCTGAACTCACCTCCTTCATGGAACACACTAAATTATACCTATTAAAAGAACAGTTGCTCCTGAAGAAGAACTGAGGGCTGACTGAACAGCTACTGAACAGCTAAAGAGAGTGAACAGCAAGAGAACAAGAGAGATGGAGACATGGTAAGGAAGGGAATCCCCCACCCCCATGCTTCGAACTGCAATGGGGAGGGAGAGTACTGAGGGACCGGGAACAGAACCCTCTGTCCTTGGGCACAGAAACGAAGTGGTGGTTTAAAAGAACAACTAGCATGTAGAGGGGACAACACTAGAACTCCTTTAAGCACCAGGGGAGCCACTGAATGCTCTCCAGGTCAAAGGGACTGGAGAATGACATGGTTCACATTCCCACCCCACCTTAAATTAAGCCTAGATCAGAGCAGAGTCCAGATACAATGGCAGGTGGGTCCAGTCATCTCAGTGAGCTTGTGACTTTAGGGAGCCCAGTGTCACAGGCCCACAACTTAGTCACTCTGGGGCACAGGAACAAAAGCATCACTTTAAGGGTGCTAGAGAACTGAGGGAACATTCTCTCCCCACCCAACCATAAAAGCCCAGACTGGAGCAGGGTCCAGCTCAACAGTGAGCTAGCAATCTCAAGGAACCCAGGGCCCACAAACCCATACCAGTCACCTTATAGTGCTGAGCACAGAAAACAAACTGTGGCTTTGTGTTTGCTCTTTGAAAAATATTTATTATTATTATTATTATTATTATTATTATTATTATTTTACTTGTTAAAAATTTTTCTTGTCTTGGTTTGTTTTTATTTTTTCTCTTCTGTTTTCTTTTTTCTTTTTCTCATTTTTTTTCTTTCTTCTCTTCATTTATTATTTTCCTTTTTCTTTTATTATTATTTTTTACCTTTATTCTTTCTCTAAAAAGCCATGTTTTAAAAGAATAACTATCATTTACAGCTACAGCTCCAACCAACCAGCAAAACTCACCAAGCATTCACAGACTACAAAGGGAACATGTACAAAGGACCATTTGTTCAACTTTAGGACAAGTAGTCGTTTTGCCCAATCCATAGAAACACCAACAGAAAGTCAAACAAAATGGAGAGACAGAATAATATGCTTCAAAAGAAAGAACAAGAAAAAAGCCTAAAAATAAATAAATAAATAAATAAATAAATAAATAATAAAACAGAGATAAACAAAATGCCTGATTAAGAATTTAAATTAATGATCATAAAGATACTCACTGGGCTGCAGAAAAGAATGGAAGAACTCAGTGAGACCTTCAATAAAGATAGTTAATATTAAAAAGAACCAGAGTTGAAGAATACAACATGTAAAATAAAAAACAACAACAACAACACTATAGGGAATCAACAGTAGATGAGAGGACGCAGAAGAAAGTATCAGCCATGTGGAAGATAGGGTAATGGAAAGCACATAAGCAAAACAGGAAAAAGAGAAAAGAATTTTTAAAAAATGAGGATAGACTATGAGATCTCTTGGACATTGAGTGAACAAACATTCACATTATAGGAGTCTCAGAAAAAGAACAGAGAAGGGTTTAAAAACTTTATTTGTTTTTGTTTTTGAAAATTTTTTTTAAAGATTTTATTTATTTGACAGAGAGAGACACAGCAAGAGAGGGAGCACAAGCAGGGGGAGAGGCAGAAGCAGGCTTCCCATGGAGCAGGGAGACCAATGCGGGGCTTGATCCCAGGACTCTGGGATCATGACCTGAGCCGAAGGCAGAACTTAATGACTGAGCCACCCAGTCACCCCTAAAAACTTTATTTGAATTATAATTGAAAACTTCCCTAACCTAGGGAGGGGAAATAGACATTCAATCCAAGAAACACAGAGAGTTCCAAACAAGATAAACCCAAGGAGGTCCACACCATAGCACATAATAATTAAAATGTCAAAGGTAGGGCGCCTGGGTGGCTCAGTCGTTAAGCGTCTGCCTTCGGCTCAGGTCATGATCCCAGGGTCCTGGGATCGAGTCCCACATCGGGCTCCCTGCTTGGCGGGAAGCCTGCTTCTCCCTCTCCCACTCCCCCTGCTTGTGTTCCTGCTCTCGCTATCTCTCTCTCTGTCAAATAAATAAATAAAATCTTTAAAAAAAAAAAAAAAAAGTCAAAGGTAGAAGATAAAGAGAGAATCCTAAAAACAATGAGAGAGAAACATAAACGTTGGTTATGTATCAGCTGGTTTTTCAGCAGAAAATCTGCATGCCAGAAAGGAGTAGCATGATATATTCAAAATGCCGAAAGAAAAAAAAAAATCCTACAACCAAGAATACTTTATCCAGCAAAGTTATCATTCAGATTTGAAAGGGAGATAAAGAGTTTCCCAGACAAATAAAATGTAAAGGACTTATCACCACTAAACCAGCCTAACACAAAATGTTAAGGCCACTTCTCTAAGTGGAAAAGAAATGGCCACAATTAGACATAAGAAAAATATGAATAAAAAGATGTTAAATATGACAATACACACACACACACACACACACACACACAGAGTGGAGAAGGGAGTAAAAAAAAGAAGGGGGGAAAGAAATATTTCTTCTTTTTCTGTTTTGTTATTTTTTCTTTGCTTTTCAGAATGTGTTTGTGCTTAAATGACCACTAAATTAATATGGACTGCTATTTACTTAGGATGTTATCTATGAACCTTATGAAAATGACAAACATATAAATAATAGTGAGAAAGAAGGCTAAAGAAACACTACAGATACTCATTGATCACAAAAAAAAAAAAAAAAAAAGCAAGAGAAGAAGAAAGGAACAAAGAAGAACTACAAAAACCCAGAAAACAAATTTTAAAAATGTCAATAAGCACATACTGATCAATAATTACTCAAAATATAAATGGCCTAAGTGCTCCAAACAAAAGGCACAGGGTGATAGAATAGATAAAAACAAAACAAAAAACAAAACAAAATAAAAACAAGACCCATCTATACGCTGCCTACAAGAAACTCGCCTCAGAAATAGACACATACAGATAGAAAGTGAAGAGATGAAGAAGCATTCACCATGAAATGGAAGTGAAGTGGAAAAAAAATAAAGCAAGGGTAGCAATAGTTAAATCAGACATAATAGACTGTAAAACAAAAACTGTGATGAGAGACAAGGAAGGACACTACCTAATTATAAAGGGATCAATCCAACAAGAAGATACAACTGTAAATATCTACATTCAACACTGGAGCACCTAAATACATAAAGCATATATCGATGGACATTAAGAGAGAAATTGATGGTAATGCAATAATAGTAGGAAACACTAACAACCCAGTTACATCAATGGATAGATCATCCAGATGGAAAATCAACAAGGAAATGTTTTTGAGTAACACACTGGAGCAGACTGACATAACAGAGAGAAACAGAACATTCCCTCCACAAACAAGAGGATACACATTCTTTTCAAGTGCACATGGAACATTATCCAGAACAGATCACATATTAGACAATTAAACAAGCCTCAATAAACTTAAGAAGCTTGAAATCATACCATGCATCTTTCCTGACCACAATGTTATGAAACTAGAAATAAATCATAATAATTGGAAAAATCATGAACATGTGGACACTAAACAACATGATACTAAACTACCAACGGGCTAATGAAACAGTCAAAGAAGAAATAAAAAAATACATGGAAGCAAATGAAAACAAGGACTCAATGGTCCCAAATCTCTGGAACACAGTGAACACAGTTGTCGGAGGAAGTATTTGGCAATACAGACCTGCCTCGAGAAACAAGAAAAAAACTGAAATAAACAATCTAACCTTACGCCTAAAGGAACTAGAAAAAGAACAAACAAAGCCCAAATTGAGTAGAAGACAGTAAATAATAACCGTCAGAGCAGCAATAAATAAGTAGGAGCTAAAAAATTAGAAAAAAAAGTATCAATGAAACTAGGAGCTGGTTCTTTGAAAAGAATAATAAAATTGACAAACCTTTAGCCAGATTCATCAAGAAATAAAGAGAAAGGACCCAAATAAATATAATCAAATGAGAGAGTAGAAGTAGTAATTAGCACCACAGAAATACAAAGGATTAGGGGCGCCTGGGTGGTACAGTTGGTTAAGTGTCTGACTCTTGGTTTTGGCTCAGGTCGTGATCTCAGGATCATGAGATTGAGCCCCATGCTCAGTGCAGAGTCTGCTTAAGACTCTCTCTCTGAGTACAGATTCTTTGCCTCTTTGGTTAGATTTATTCCTAGGTATCTTATGGTTTTGGGTGCAACTGTAATGGGACCAACTCCTTAATTTCTCTTTCTTCTGTCTTGTTGTTGGTGTATAGGAATGCCACTGATTTCTGTGCATTGATTTTATATCCTGCCACTTGACTGAATTCCTGTATGAGTTCTAGCATTTTTGGGGTGGAGTCTTTTGGGTTTTCCACATAAAGTATCATATCATCTGCAAAGAGTGAGAGTTTGACTTCTTTGCCGATTCAGATGCCTTTTATTTCTTTTTGTTGTCTGATTGCTGTGGCTAGGACTTCTAGTACTATGTTGAATAGCAGTGGTGATAGTGGACATCCCTGCCGTGTTCCTGACCTTAGGGGGAAAGCTCTCAGTTTTTCCCCATTGAGAATGATATTCGCTGTGGGTTTTTCATAGATGGCTTTTATGATATTGAGGTATGTACCCTCTATCCCTACACTCTGAAGAGTTTTAATCAGGAAAGGATGCTGTACTTTGTCAAATGCTTTTTCTGCATCTATTGAGAGGATCATATGATTCTTGTTCTTTCTTTTATTAATGTACTGTATCACATTGATTGATTTGCAGATGTTGAACCATCATTTCACCAATGAAAGTGAATTAGTAATAAAAATTGACCCCAAAAATAAAAATTCCAGGACCAGATAGATTCACAAATTAATTCTATCAGACATTTAAACAAGAGTTAATACCTATTCTTCTCAAACTATCCCTAAAATATTTGAGGAAGGAAAGCTTCCAAATACATTCTATGAGGCCAGTATTACCCTGATACCAAAAGACACCACACAAAAAAAGAAAACTGCAGGCCGATATCTCTGGTGAACATAGATACAAAAATCCTCAAGAAAATATTAGCAAGTTACATACAATACATTGAAAAGATCATTCATCACAACTTTGTGGGATTTATTCCTAGACTGCAAGGATGGTTCAATATTTGTAAATCAATCAACATCATACAACATATCAACAAAATGAAGGATAAAAATCATATCATCTCAATAGCTGCAGAAAAAGCAATTGACAATATTTAATATACATTCATGATAAAAAATATTAACAAAATTGGGTCAGAGGGAGCATACCTCAACATAATAAAGGCCATATAAGAAAAACTCACAACTAACATCATAGACAATGGTGAAAAACTGAGAGCTTTCCCTTTAAGGTCAGGAGCAAGACAAGGATGTCCACTCTCATCACTTTTATTCAGTATAGTACTGGAAGTCTTAGTCACAGCAATCAGACAAGAAAAAGAAGTAAGAGGCATCCATATTGGTAGAGAAGTTAAACTGTCACTATTTGTGGATGGTATGATAATATAAATAGGGAACCCTAAAGACCGCCAAAAAACTACTAGAAGTAATAAGTGAATTCAGTAAAATGGCAGGATATAAAAATAATAATAAAAAAACAGTAGTGTTTCTATACACAAACAACAAAGTTGCAGAAAGAGAGATTTAAAAACAAACAAACAAACAAACCAAAATTTACAATCATATCAAAGATAATAAAATACCTAGGGATACCCTTAACAAAAGAGGTGAAATATCTGTACTCTAAAAACTATAAAATACTGATGAAAGGATATGAAAAGGACACAAACAAATGGAAAGATATTCCATGCTTGTGGATTGGAAAAATTAATATTGTCAAAATGTCCATGTCACCCAAAGCAATCTACAGATTCCATGCAATCCACATCAAAACACCAACAACATTTTTCACAAAACTAGAACAAATAATACTAAAATTTGTATGGGATCACAGAAGACCTTGAATTGCCAAACCAGTCCTAAGAAAGAACAAAGCTGGAGGTATCACAATCACAGATTTCAAGATATACCATAAAGCTATAGTAACAAAACAGTATGGTACTGGGACAAAAATAGACACACAGATCAACAGAACAGAAGAGAAAGCCCAGAAATAAACCCATAATTTATATGGTCAATTAATCTCCAACAAAGGAGCCAACAATAAGCAATGGGAAAGAGACAGTCTTTTCAATAAATGGTGCTGGGAAAACTGGACAGCTACATGTAAAAGAATGAAACTAGACTAGTTTCTAACACATTACACAAAAATAAATTCAAAATGGATTAAAGATCTACATATGACACCTAAAATCATAAAAATCCTGAAGAGAACACAGGCAGTAATTTCTCTGGTATTAGCCATTGCAACATTTTTCTAGATAATGTTGGCTAAGGTAAGGAAAACAAAAGCAAAAATAAACTGTTGCGACTACATCAAAATAAAAAGTTACTACACAGCAAAGGAAATAATCAACCAAACCAAACTAATGGCATCCTACTGAAAGGGAGAAGATATTTGCAAATGAAATATCTAATAAAGGGTTAGTATCCAAAATATATAAAGAACTTATAAAACTCAATACCATTTCTAAAGTTCTGAGTTTATTCCATTTGGTTCTTGTCTTGATTTTAAATTTGGAGTTAATTGTATTAAAATTCCCATCCCCTTGATAATCAATTCACCTATAACTAAAATTTTGTCAATAAATTCAACCATGTTTTCATCTATGTCTTAAAAGCACATTTCTTCTTGTATCAATTATTTCTAGGTTTGATGATAGGATATTGTCTCTAATTTCTTGTTGTTCTCCACTGTTAGTTTTAAATTTATCATTTTTTCCCTCTGTCACACTTTCTTTGTGCATTTTTTATAATTCTAATTGAAAACATTAAACTCCCTTTGTCCCACTTCCACATCTTCCAAATCTCAAGTCTAAATCCATTCTCTTTATAATCTCCTTTTTAAGCTATTTCTGATGAATAATAAATTCTGTTTTCTATTCCAAAATAGTGCCAAAAACTCTGTAATCCATCCCCCCAAAAAAGTGAAATCCCAAATTCTCTTATACTTGTCTCTCAAGAAAACCAAAATCACTCTATTAGTAGCCAATTTCTCAATTTAGGGAAATACTACAAAAATTTTCCTGGGTCATTTTCCTGATGCATTTTTTTTTTTTCTTTTGGCAGTGCTTCTAAGAATATAGTTCTTGGTCTACTTGCATGGGAAAGACCAAGATCCTACCCTATCTTCTGAGTCAGAATCTCTGAAAAGCAAGATCAGAAATGTGTACCCTGGGAAATCTCTAAAGCTTGAGAACCACCAAGTTATGGTATATAAAATGCCCATACCTGTTGTTTAAACATAGAAACAAGTATAAAAATCAGGAACTAAATTTTTGCTGATAGAACCACCATTTTTCTGACTATGCAGATTCAAATCCCCAAGTTTCTCTCTTATGATTCCCCATGCGTTACCCATGTGACTCCTCCTTGCTTGTGTCACTGCCATTCTCTCATCCTGTGTACTGGGGTGTTTTTTCTGTAGTCCTACTCTGCTTCCCCATCTAAAGCCTTGTCCTCTCATGCTTGTACCACTCCAATAGCCTCCTAAGTCTTCTGACATTCCAGCCATTTATAATAAGTAAGGTAAACATGCTAAAAAGCCACTTTAATCTTCCAATTATGTAGACAAAATTTTACCTGTTGTTTACTGCAGTGATCCCCAAAGTGTGATTTATTTACTGGTATAATTTACATACAATTAAATGCACAGATAAGCTTCAGTGTTTTTGGAGAATTGTATAGACCCAAGTAACCAAAGCCCATATTAAAACTTTAATTTTCATTCATTTTGTCCAAAAATAATACAAAAAATATGCCTAACAAATATTTAATATTCCAGGGGACTCTTACTGCTCTTGGCATGTGGGTAGGGACATTGGCAAGGAGCCTTGAGGGAGGCGTGGAGACTATGCAGTGGGGACGGGAGGACAGAAACACTCCCCCTGTGGGTCTGCTTTCAGTATATTGCAGTGAGTTTTGATTCATATATGACCACATAAGTGACCTGTGTTTTGTAGCATTCATTTTTCACCAAACTAATAAAAAAGGAGTAACCAGCTGAGAAATATTTCCTGAAGTGGACTTCAGATTAAAGATAACACTAATGGTGCATGGAAAAGTGAATACCAGGAAAGAGGCAGGATGCTCACTCCCTGGACTTAATCAGTCATGTCATTAGGTCACATCATGAAGACCTAAGCAGATCAAGTCAGCACGACAATTTTTAAACAATTAGTAGAATTACTTGAAATGTGGACTTACATCCAATATAATTAATAGTAATCGTAGCTCTATGCAACTGTTGAGCATTGAAGTTTTAACTAGTGATTATGCATGCATAATTATGAAACATTAGAGGGCTTACTCAACTTATTTTTAACTCATGGGATAAAGAATGAAAAAGTTATGTCTTCAATCCAACATGTAACTATTTTAAGGTAACATGTACACAAATTACCTGAAGTAGATCAGAGATAGCTACAGATTTTGTGCCTTCTTGAATAAGGGCTAGACTCCTGCTTGATTTGACCAATGGTTGGTAGTGGAAATGATGTCATTCCAGTGCTGGGACTAAGCTTTGAGAAGACTGGTAGCCTTCACTTTTAGCTTCTTAGAAGTCAATGACCAATGCTGTGAAGAAGGCTATAGAATAAGGTGAGGCCCAAGGAAGGGGAGAAGTGAGTAACCACCCTGGATGTCTATATCCCTGGGCTAGCTCCCAGCACACATTTGAGTAGCCTCAACTACACTGTGAGAGAAGCAGAAGACCTGACTTGTTGATCCCAATCAACCCACACAAATATGAGAACTACCAAGTTGCTGTCATTTTAGGTCACTAATCTTTTGAGTGATTTATTGTGCAAGAACAGACAACTAAAGCACTACCGACTATCTCTACAGCTTCCCTCATGTTTCCCTAGCTTATATTATTTTCATGAATTTTGGTTCATTTCCACAGTTACTTGCCCTGAACTTTATCGTTTTTCCCACTGGCTGTAATAGGTTAATGACTAGAGTAACATAGCAAACCAAGTATTGAGAATAGTAAAGCCTTCCCACAAACCCAGGGTCATGATCCTTTGGGCTATTACTTGAGAAAGAAATAGACTTCTATTTGATTTAAGCCACTGTGTTTTGGAGGTTTTCTTTCTTTCTTTCTTTCTTTTCTTTCTCTTTCTTTCTTTCTCTTTCTTTCTTTCTTTCTTTCTTTTTCTTTCTTTCTTTCTTTCTTTTTCTTTCTTTCTTTCTTTCTTTTCTTTCTTTTCTTT